>NW_027397086.1:27999659-28061785 GCF_003265705.2 Callorhinus ursinus | reverse complement strand
ATCAGGAGAAGGAAAGGGGCGAGGAAGGGGGAAGAGAAGGAGGGAAGGAAGGAGGGAAGAAAAGGAAGAAAAAGAAAAGAAAGAAAAGGAAAGAAAGAAAGAAAAAGAAAAAAGAAAAGCCAAAACCTCCCTTCATCCTATGTCTCTCTGGAGCTATGCCCCTATTTTTCTTCCCCTTTAGAGGCTAGCTTCTTGCAACAATTTTCATTGTCAAATCTTCATTTTCTCACCAAACAGCACTCTTTGATTCACCGCAATATAGCCTTTGCGGGGCGGGGGGGGGGGGGGGTGGCGCAAATCTAACAGATCTTTCATCCTTCTGCTTAAGCATTCCTTCCTGCTAAAAGTGCTCCTCCCTCAATTACCATATTACTCTCTTCTGGTTTTTCATTTCTTTGATTCCTCCTCCTCCTGAGTCTTACACATGTTCCTTCTCTGTCCTCCCCTTAAATGTTGGCATTCATCAGGGTTCCATTTTCAGCCCTGGCCTAAGTCATCTCAACTGTTTCAATAACTTCAGCTCTATCCTTATGTGTTCAAGACCCTGCCCTGATCTCCCTGTTGAATCCTGGAGCCATGTAAACTCCCTACTGGAAACTCCTCCTTCGTGGCCCCTGGCACCCCAAATTCAATATGCCAAGAAAGAAAACTCATTTCCTCTACCACAAGGCTGTTCCTCTACTGAGTTCTCCAGCTCAGTGAATGGCTAACCCACTTAGCTGTGCGAGTCAGATTCCTGGCCATCACTCAGAGCTCTCTATTATTTTATTAAGATACCAAGGCCTCCTATTCCACCTACAAAATATCTCAAGATTCCTGCTTCTCTCTAGCTTTAGTTCTACTGCCAGAATTTATTAGGTAATCTGTTCATTCAAGATTCATCAACTTGTTGTCTACCATCAACTCTTGTTTGGATTACTGAACAAGATTCTTGTTTGGATTCTTTTTTGACTCCCTCTCATCTATTTTCCAGTCTACAGCCTGAGTGATTTTTTATTTTAAAAATTTCTTTATTATGTTAGTCGCCATACAGTACATCATTAGTTTTTGATGTAGTGTTCCATGATTCATTACCTCCCGATTCAAACCTTTTATTGACTCTTCAGCGTTTTCAGGATAATGCCCAACTTCCCTAACACATCACAGGGCTTTCATGAGCTAGCTGCTGCTCACTTCTCACTCCTCAGCATTCCCCCTCCCGTCCACGCATATTCAGCCATAGTTTCGTACTTGTTTCTGCCGATATCCCCCTTCTCCAAGCCGTGTCTCCTTCTCCATCCATGATAAAGCGGTACAGAACTTTAGGACCCACCTTAGGCATCCACATCTCCAGAGCCTGGATCAGGTACCTCCCTGTTGAGCTCTGCCAGAGCCCTTCTCACATCGTAAAACACAACTGCCTGTTGCCCTACTTGTTTCCTTTCTCTACTTGGTTGTGAGTTCGTTGAGGGCAAGGACCCAGTCTTAGTAAACTTTAAATCACTGGTTTATATGACTTGGTTTATATTATATAGTGACTGTCATACAGAAGACCTGGATCTCACTGATATGTGGAATGTAAGAAACAAAACAGAGGATCCTAGGGGAAGGGAGGGAAAAATAAAACAAGACGAAATCAGAGAGGGAGACAAACAATAAGAGACTCTTAATCATAGGAAACAAACTGAGGGTTGCTGGAGGGGAGAGGGGTGAGGGAATGGAGTCATTGGGTGATGGGCATTAAGGAGGGCACATGATGTAATGAGCACTGGGTGTTACAGAAGACTGATGAATCACTGACCTCTACCTCTGAAACTCATAATATGCTATATATTAACTGAATTTAAATTTAAAAAATAACAATTAAAAAAATTCACCAACTGACAAATAGAAGAAATATGGTATAGCTACATAATAAAGTATTATTTGGTAATAAAAGGGAATGAAGTGCCCATATTTGCTAAACTATTGATGAACTCTGAAAAAGTTATGCTAAATTAAAGAAGTCAGACACAAAGGATCACAAACTGTATGATTCCACTTATATGAAATATCCATTATAGACGAATCCACAGAAACAGAAAATGGGTTAGTGGTTGCCGTGAGCAGAGGGGAGGCAGAATGGGATGTGACTGCTTAATGGGTATGGGATTTCTGTTTAAGATGATGAAAAAGTTCTGGAACTAGTACTAGTGACGGTTGTATAACACTGTGAACATAATTAATACCACCAAATTTTACTCTTTAAAATGATTAAAATGGTAAATTTTATGTTATACGTATTTTACAATAAGAATTTACAAAAGACCTGCAAAAATATTTAATGAGCTAACAGGCTAAATGGTATTCTTTTGAGTGTAGGTAAAGTAAAAAGAACAAATATTTGTTAGTACTTTATGGTTCATAACACAACTGTCATCTCTCATTAATTTTCCTAACAATCCCATCAGGTAAATTGTACCAACAACCATATTTTAAGTATAAAGAAACAAGAACAGAGAAGTTCAGTGACTTGCCCAAGGCAGAACTCAAATCTAGACCTGCTATGCAGTAAATTGAGAATCTTCTATCAAACAACTACATCTCTATAATAAAATACTGAGTAGTGAGTGAGGTAATTCATTCTGCAATTAGGATTTCAAATTATCTTCTAACTGTGCAATTTAATCTGTAGACATAAAACAGGGTACTTAAATTTAAAAGAAGTCTCATTTGAATTAATACCTGTTGCTTAAAAGTTTCATACATGAAGAAACAGCTCCATTTTTTACCACTGTATTTAACATCTTGGAAAGCTGGTAAAAATGTGTTGTAGAGACACGGGTTACATATTTATTAATCGTATAAAGAGCTAAGAATGGATCACTGAGATGGGGTCAGAAAGCTTCCCCGTTCTTGGCAAGGTTCAGAGCGCTACAGCCTCAGGAGCGCGTAGCCGCAGCCGCATTCGGGGCCGTAACTGCCGCGGGGAGCGGCGACACCACCCGTCGCCTTTTACCTGGCCTGGGACTATAATCTGCTTTCCTTGACATGCTGACAAACACCAAACTCAATTCAGAACTAATTTCTGGAAGGACCAAATTTTCTTTCAGACATTTATTCCCAAGCATCAGGATCACCTAATGCTGGCATTTCTATAAGAATGTATCATAATTCTCACAATTACACCACACTCTAGAGTGAAAACTAAAACCTTATCCATCCAAATAAAGTATTACTGGTTCAAACAGGATTATTTAAAACATTCAAACAACGGTTTTAAGTTCATTTTTCAGACACATATCAGTAATTTAAGAAGAAGAAGAAAAAAATAAAGAATACTTACAATACATCCCTGAAGTCTCCAAACACATACATGTGCCTAAAGCTGTCAATAGCTATGACAGGGCAATCTGCTGGAGTTTTCTGTATGTGCAGAAGAGGATGTCTAAATTTGTCACAGTCAGCATGTAAAAAGTTTATTGTACCTTTACAGGAAATAGAATTTGGAGAGGTAGATTAGAATTTTCTTGACTGTAGTCTCATGATTGTAAGTTCACGAAAAGTGACATTAATTAATTAAAATAATCAACATGCTTTAGAATAATATAGATCACAAAAACTACAACCTAAATATTACAACATTTAAAAGAGGTAGAATTTTAGTGCTTAGGGCAGAGCATAATTTCCTGAGAAATTATATGAACTCAAACTGAATTCAGATGCTCTGGTGATTTTTTTTTTTATTTTCCTTAAATGGGCAATTACCTATCCAGGTCTCGGTTGTGAGCAAGTTCATGAAACTGACAGATGAGCTGTGTTCAAGAAGGATGCCCTTCCAGTCCCTCCTGGTTGACATTTAATATAATTCAACCCCAAAACACTTAGTACATGACTAATAAGAACATGGCTCTATACAATGCCCTCACTTTATTTTGTTTGACTTTCTTCTCTCACTACAGAAGAAAAGTGGGTGAAAACTCAAACTCCTTTCTGATGGTTTGGAGAGCTCCACAGAGAACTACTCAACTTTCTTTTATTTAGAAATAAATGTTAGACTGTGTAAATTCTCTCGGTGATCTCTCTGGGACTATCCATTAGAAAGGGACCAGACAAGTATCAAGGTGCTGGAAGAAAGTACCTAAAACTAAAGTTGTCCACCCATGACCCCACTTTCATGCAATTTGATTTTAGGGAGCTAATATAGTCACGTGTTTCCCCGGTTTTTTTTTTTTTAAAGCCACTACTTATAATATCTCTACTAATGCTTCCCACCCCCATGTTGACATGTAAACTCAGGGGTTGAGTAGAGTTCACATTACTTACTAAATTTTTAAACCAAATATGTTTACATTGATATGAATGTAATGGGGGGAGCAGAGGGACCAAAGAAAGGCTGAAAATAAACACCTTAATCTACCTTTTTCACTTATTAATTGCCGGGCTACTTCATTCTGGAATATTTCTAAACTTTCCGTATCTTCTTTCATGTGGAAGAGTATGAGAAAAGGCAGTCCTTCTTCTGTCAATTCCTGTTATACAGAAGTATTCAGTAAGAATTATCAGGCCTTGCCATTGTGCTAGGTAGGAACAACTTGAACCCAACCCATGTAACATGCATAACAGTTGCAACATGCCAGGAAAAGAAGGCCCAGTGGTGTAAACAAACATTAGCCTCAGTGGAAGACGGAACCCATGCCCTCTCCCTCAAGTACCCAGGCACTCAGAGGACCCACACATCCTGCTCCACTGCTGGAACTGATCTGCCTTAAAATAACTACTGGGCTGATCTATCAGCTCCTTTGAGATGAAACCATGACATTTAAAAAATGAGTTGACCAAAGGAGGAACTATGCTGGTTCTTTATCAAAATGTTGTTGATTTTAGGGTAGGGTAAACATGATTTCTATTTTCAGTCTTCACAAATAACACTGAAAAACTGAGTGAGTGTACCGGCACCAAATAAATCTAACTGACTGGGAAACATGTTTTTTCTAAAGTTTACTGCAAAACCACTCCACTTAACATGAGAACTACCCAAAACTAAAAAGTGTTTGATTCAGACCAAAAGACAAAAACCCCACAAGACAGCCAATTTTTAACCAATACACAATGTATCCGACATTATTAACAAGCACCTGCCACTATGTATGTGTGTATGTCTACACAAGGTACAGACACAGAAGCCCCTCAAAAATTACTGAATGCCTTAAAAAGGTGTATTATTGTTCTTGGGGGATAATCAAGAGAAATGTGACGAGTAGACAGCAGATTTTCATCATTTATTCTCTCTGACAAATGCTAAGTTCTGACTCATAAGAAAAAGCCCAGAAAGGGCTTCATAATAAAATTATTATAATAAAATTATTTCCATCAACTGTCCTCTTGCTTGTCTCTCTGTAATTTAGGAATTGCAGCAGCAGAAAACACAAACATCCTTTATGCTAAAAAAACTGAAACTGGAACCTATCTTCTAGGACATGAGCTTGCTTATGGTTTCCATCTCAGTGTTGAAGCCCATTATGCATACGGAATAAATTATTAAGCTTCTTGTCACATTTACCTTTTTCGATTGAGATATAATTCACAAACCATAAAATTCATTTTATTTTTTTAAAAGATTTTATTTATTTATTTGTCAGAGAGAGAGAGAGGGAGAGAGAGAGCACAAGCAGAGGGAGTGGCAGGCAGAGGGAGAGGGAGAAGCAGACTCCCCACTGAGCAGGGAGCCCGATGTGGGGCTTGATCCCAGGACCTTGGGATCATGACCTGAGCCGAAGGCAGACACTTAACCGAGCCACCCAGGCGTCCCAAAATTCATCACTTTAAAGTGTACAATGTGGTGGGTTTTATTATATTCACAAGGTTTTCAAACATCGACACTACCCAATTCCAGAATGTCTGCATCACTCCAAGAAGAAAGCCCACACTCACTTGTAAGCAGTTGCTCTCCGTCTGTCTTCCCCCACGGCCCTGGCAACACACTGATCTTTTAGCAAGCTGACTTAGAATTTCTTCCTACTCACTTTTTATCTCTTCAGCTCACATTTTTTTCTTTCCCCAACACATTCATTGCTTCTACTCCCACGGTTCTGTCTTTGGACTCCTCTGCTCTCGCCTGGCAACTTAACTATTCCAATAATTTCCATCATCACTAACTGGTTCCTTCTCTATCTCCAAGCCCAGTTCCAGTCCGCAATCCAAGTCTGGATTCCCAACTTCCTGTTCGATATCTCCATTTCAAAGTCCAACCAGTGCCTTCAACACTCATTAATGCACAGGCCCCTCCTCTTATTTCCCTATTTCCATAAGTACTTCTACTGCTTTTTTTGCCCTTTTGTTACAGGACCCAAATGCCTCTTCTAGAAAGTCATCCCTGATTCCTATCCCATTTCTGCCAAAGGGAGAAATGAAGTCTCTCCTCTGAATTCCCAGAACATTTTCATAGTCCCCTCATGTGGCATGGGGTATGTCTTTAATGTTACATTATCTGTATGCAAACTACTGGACTGAAAACCTCTTAAAAACAGAATTTCACTTTACTTCTCTTTTGCTCACAGATTACTATACACAATAATGTGCAATCAACCTATGACTGAATAAATGAAGACAGATGTTGCTGAATAAATACTAATTGGGAAATAAAACTCAGCAGTCACCTTCTAAGAAATTTAAGAGCTAGGGGTGCCTGGGTGTCTCAGTCAGTTAGGTGTCTACCTTCAGCTCGGGTCATGATCCCGGGGCACTGGGATCGAGCCCCACATTGGGCTCCCTGCTCAGCGTGAAGCCTGCTTCTCCCTCTCCCACTCCCCCTGCTTGTGTTCCTTCTCTCGCTGTCAAATAAATAAATAAATAAATAAAATCTTTAAAAAAAAAAAGAAAATTTAAGAGCTAGAAGGTTAAAAGTAAAAACAAATATAACATATTGCTTTATTAAACTAAGCAAAAGAATGGATGCACTAACAACTATTAGGAGAGAACAGATGAGTAGTTTGAATACATCCATGTCAATTAGTTTGCTAGATCAATTTACATACATTAACACAATAGCTGGTAGTTTATGCTGCCTGGGCTTCCATGTTTACCTGTGCCCACACCATCATATTCTTTATGAAATAGGTATTAAAAGATAACCCTCAGGGGAGGGTTATCCAGACAACCAACTTTAGAGGTTAATAAACCTTTCCTCAAAGTTTAAATGATTTGGGGTAGTGGGTTACACAACATGTAATAAAAAATCTAAAGAATTTTAAATGTGAAACTACTATGGGGGTGGCCAGAGGAACCCCTATTTATTGTTTAAGATTTTCCAGGTCTATACGTTTTGACTCTGTTTTAGAAACTATTCCTGTAAGAACTGCCAAAGTAAAAAACAGTATGGATGTTCTTTAAAAAATTAAAAATAGAATCACCATATGATCCAGTAATCCTGCTACTGGGTATTTACCCAAAGAAAACAAAAACACTAACTTGAAAAGACATATGCACCATGTTTACTGCAGTATTACTTACAAGAGCCAAACTGCGGCAGCAACCCCAGTGTCCATCCATAGGTAAATGGATAAAGAAGAGGTGTACATACATACGTACACACAACGGAATATTGCTCAGCCATAAAAAGAATGACATCTTGCCATTTGGAACAACACAGATGGATCTAGAGGGTATAAGTCTAAGTGAAATCAGTCCAAGAAAGACAAATACTATATGATTTCACTCATGTGTGGAATTTAAGAAACAAAACAAATGAGCAAAAGGAAAAAAGAGAGAGAGGGAGCGACAAATTAAGAAACAAACTCTTAACTATAGAGAACACACTGATGGTTAGCAGAAGGAAGGGGATAGGGGATGGGGATTAAGGAGGGCACTTGTGGTGAGTGATGTACAGAATTATTGAATCACTATATTGTACACCTGAAACTAATATAACACTATGTTAATTATACCATAATTTTAAAAAATCAGTTAATTAGAAAATAAAAGAACGTGCATTTTGAAGAAAAAAAAAAAAGAACTACCAAAGCAGGTGAATAATTGTGACAAGTTACTATATCTTTCTAAGCCTCTGAGGACTAAATAAGCTAATGCAATAAACACACGTATTCGGCTAAACATACCCAAAGCCTAGCGAACTGAGAAAAGTAGCACGGATGTTCACTCAACAAACCAGGAAGAGCGCAAGCAAGCAAGCTTTACTGGAACATCCCTGCTCAGGTCTAGGTGTTGTACGAGGCTGCATCTGGGCCACAACTGCAGAGTCTAAAATATTTACCACCTGACCCTTTACAAAACTGTCAACTCCTGACTAGGTGGTGGTTATATGGGTACGTGATAATTTGAACTATATATTTAAAATCTGAACTGCACACTTGCAATTCTTTCACGTGTAATGGACAGCTGTCCTGTGTACCTCACATAGCCCTTTGTGCTTGTTCCTCCAATATTTTAAAAATGACTTTTGTGTTTGTTTTCATGGGAGTTGTAAGAGTATGGATGGACTTTATTTCAGGAGCATGGGATTACTGAGGTCAGTTATAACATCTGATAACTGCTTTCATTATTACGATGAAATAAAATTTCATTTTTTAAGGATAGACAGGAATCAGAAAAACCTTTTTATGGCAAAAGATTATTCACTGTATATAATTAATTGTAACTAAAATCTGCACAGCACTGCTTCTCTAGGGCAGAATCACCTAAGAGGCACGGTCCAACTCATTTTCAAGGCTACTGCTGGAAATGCAACAGAGAGGGGTTCTTGGATAGCAAAAGCTAAGAATCAGTGGCCTCTATTACAGAAATGGCTATGACATAGTTCTGTTCACTGTATGATTGTTACAACTGGTAAATGTGTAGTACAATAGTAAGATGGCTGGAGGAAGCTTGCTCTTTCAGAAATCTTTAAAGATAACACACATCAGAAAGTCATACCTCTCCATTTTCAAATGTTATTTCTCGAACAAGAGGAACGCATTTATCTTGAATCCAATTATAAGTCCCATCGAAATTTGTCATAGATCCCAAGTATACCATATCTGGAGCAGAATGCTGTTACAAAAGCAGGGAGAAAAAAAATTAAACAAATCTAACCTGTGCTAGCAAAAACACATTCTCAAAGCCATCTATGAGCCCAGAAAATCTATAGGGTATACAAAAAACAAACAAACCCCCCCCAAAACAAAAACCATTGAACTTCCGAGAAAGACAGCTGTAAAATTCTGTATTTATCAGAGACCTAATTATCCAACCCACGACGTCTAAGCCTTCTGCTTTTCCTCAGATCTGAGTCAATTAATTGTTTATCAGTATCTTCACCAATGGCAGGCACTGTGAAAAAGAATTATCTGAATTAATTAATTTAACTATCCCTTAGAGTTGAAAATGTTAGAAGAAAATTGAGAAACTTCTAGGGAAAGGGCCTTGAAAAATATAAGATACTATATAAATGTAAGGCATTGTTATCTCTAATATTACTTACCTACAGTATCTCTTCCCACAATTCATTCAAAATCATTATTTATGAAGTGCTTAAAATGACAACAAAAATAATAGCTATCATTAACTGAGTAAACTTACTGTGTCCAAGCACTGTTTGGTGTAAGCACTTTATATGTGTTCACTCACTGAATCCCTGAAACATCCCCATAAGGCAAAGACTCTTATAATCACAGCTATTTTTATTAATGAACAAACTGAAGGACAGAGAAACTAAGAGACTTTCCAGGAGTTACACACCTAGGAAGGTGGCAGATTTGACACGAAAATGGAGTCTCATTCCAGAGCCCATGCACTTGACAACCAACTGTACTGGATTCTGATAATCTAGAGATTGTCACTCTATGTAACCTACTATTGATGAAATGCACTTGCAGAAAATACAGGCAAATACCTATCTGAATTCTGAATAGGAAATGAGCTTTCTCAGCAAAAAGTTCATTCATAGGACTACATAAAAACCAAAAACTTTAGTATATCAAGACACTGCAAACAGCATTAAAATGAAAACTATGAATCGAAAAAATATCAACAGTTTCCCATTCGTGTGTGTGTGAAAAACTGCAACGACAGACTGGCAGGTCAACTGTGATGACAAACACTGGGATTTTTGCCTCTTGGTTGTGGCTACCATCATTTGGGCCTAAGCAGCTACTTCTAAGTTTAGATACACTTAACTGCTTAGCCAAGGGTCAAAAGCAACCTAGTTGCTCCCTGCTGCCTGGCAAGTATCAGGTTAATTTAAACCCCAGAGGACTTGGGAGCTTGGCTGGTCTGATGTAGGTAGAAGTGATGATCACAGACCACAGAAGCATTTTTTGGAATTTGGGTCTCATAATGAATGCAAAACAGAGAGATGAATAAGGCCTGGGGATCAGGAGATCTCTAGTCCCAGCTCGGCCACTAAATCCCTATGTGACTTTAGGCCTATGTGTCCCATCTCTACTTTGAAAGGTTTGAATTAGTACCAGATGACGCCTTAAGGTTCCTTTCTGTACTAAAATTCGATGATTCTGTAAATTAACAAGTATAAGACTATAGATTATACTATACATGTATTTAAACTTTATTTAAAATTATACACACTAAGAAATAGCGACTTACCCCTGGTGGTTTGTAGATTATGTTGTCTCCACTGTATCTTTCTGGTTTTGAAACAGCTCTAATAGGAAGAGAGAAGTAGTAATAATACGTTTTAAGAATAGCAGTGATAAACTTGAATGAAACAAAATTGGCTGGTTGTTTTGCAATGTATATATTATAATGACTTGAAATATATACCTGTCCATCATCTTTCCTACTCATAAGGCTATGTAATACCAACAAAAAGCATGTATTTAAAGGAAAACTTTAATATGAGGCAGATTTTTTTAAAGGAAAATTTTAGTTAGCTGTTTTTGTGACTCAATATTTTGTAAGTTTGGATTGGCAGTTGTAGCACCAAAAGCTATTTTTGACACCAGACTGTTTCCAGTAACTGGGGATCAAGGTCACTGATGTGGTCACGCAGATCAATCACAAAAACACATTATTTGCTTCTAAGTCAGATTCAATCAGAATTCTCTACTTTTTACTTTATTTTTTAAAAGATTTTATTTATTTGACAGAAAGAGCAAGAGAGCACAAGCAGGGGGAACAGTAGAGGGAGAGGGAGAAGCAAACTCCCTACCAAGCAGGGAGCCCGATGTGGGGCTCGATCCCAGGACCCTGAGATCATGACCTGAGCCGAAGGCAAACACTTAACCATCTGAGCCACCCAGGTGCCCCTACTTTTTACTTTTTAAAACCAAAACTTGTAAAAAAAAAAAAAAAAAAAAAGAAAAAAGTAGATGAACTGAAATAATCTCCATCATTAGAATATAATTCTACAATAAGCAATTTTTTTTGTTTTATCTGTTCACCATTGTTTCCTATGCCCCAGTACAGTATCCAGCACATAAAAGGTGTCTGATAAATGTTTGGTGAGTGAACTCTACAACAAATTCTAAGTCAAATGGGTAATTTTTCTTTCTAAATTATATTTGAGTGACTTGAACACTGATTTCTCTCCAATTTATGACTAGAACAGTAAAGGAGGGAGGTATAAGGGATGTTAACCAAGACTGATGCCAGTGGAACGAAAAGGAAGAACATGCTTGCTCCATCCATCCATCCATCCATTCGTTCGTTCGTTCACTAACTATTCACTAGGTGCTTCCTTCGTACCAGGTATGGTCTTGGCACTGGGTACACAGCAGTGAACAAAAGTGACAGCGCCTGTGTTCTCACGAAGCTTACATTTTGGTGGAAGGAGACAAGCAAATAGATACATTTATTTTGGGTGATCAAACACCAATAAAAAAGGTGCTCTGAAGAAAACTAAGTGGTGAAAGAATGACCAAGTTGGATGATGGCAGTGTTATTTTATATAAAGCTATCAGGAAAGCTCTTCCTAAGGAGACGAGATCTAAGAGAAGCACTTCAGACACCGAACACAGTAAGGGCAAGGGCCCCGCTGCAGAAGCACCCGCCGTGTCTGAGGAAGCAAGCAAGTGGCCCGTGCGGCCGGAGAGCAGCCCCACACAAAGCATGGGGGGTGGGGCAGGGAGAAGTTCTTCTGTTATTTACTCCTACAATGATCTCCTAATATCACTGACAGTGTTCACGATAAAACACATACACAATTTACAGAAGCATTACAATAAGGACAAAGGTCACAAAATGGAAAGGACAGACTGTGCCAGAAACCTGGACTCGTCAAGATAGGCACCAAAATGGAGTCTAACAGTTACGGGCCAAAGCAAAGAAGAAATCACACCGCATAAAGTCAAAGGATGATGGTGATAACCCCCAGGGAAAAGAAAGGGAAAGAACTATAGAATGATTCCATTTTGAGAGAGAAAGAAAAAAACAGGAGGGAAAGTCAGAGAAGTCAGAAAAATAAGGAGCAAGCCAGGGATATTCAAGGCAGCCTAAGTGTAGACACAGCACATAAAGGCCAGGGCAGGTGATTGTCCCAGCCTTCTGAGAAACTGAAGAGGATTAAAGACCAAAAAAAGGCCACTGGACTTGGCAATTAAGAAGCGTTTCGTGACTGTGCAGAGAGAAGTCTCATGAGAGTAATGAAGGCAAAAGTCGGCTTCCACAAGGGTAAGGATTTTTCACTGGTTGGCATTTGAGAAATTTAAGGTGGCCAGGCATAAACTAATCTTTGGGAAAAAATTAGAAAAGAAAAGAAAGAGATGAGATTATAGCTCAAGAGACAGAACAGAAAGGTCAGGAAAGAGAGAATCATGTTTCTGGCAAAAGAAATTAGGTCATGAAAAGGGTCAGGGTGAAAACACGGAAAAGCGAGGACAACTGCTGGATGAATGCCAAAGAGAATCCGTGCGGGATGGTTACAAAGACACGAGGAAAGAGGCAAACCTTGGGAAGGAGTACTGTTCCTCTGGGACAGGGAAGACAGAAGAAAAGGTGGTGGAGAGCTGGAGATTCATCAAGACAACGAAGCCCACGCTTCTTCATGAGAAAGCCTAGGAGTTGTTTCAGTTTGGAAACCCCACACATTAGAACTATGTGGGAACACAGAATAGCTGTGTTAGTAAATGAGCTGGATAAAAGCACGAGAGGTAATTGTTAACTTGTCCATTCTTTTCCATTCACCCATATTCTGAAATAGAATATAGTATAGAAAGAATAAACAGACTTTTAGAAAGAGATCAGAGATAGGTGTAAGGAAGCCTGGCTGGTGACTTTAAGGGAACTGAGATCATGTCTGGAGGTCATCTTCAGAAAATAACCACACACAACAAGAATGTCACATGGCAGCCAAGTCGACCCACTAACACACTCTCAATTAAGATACTTACCCAAATGCAGAAAGGAAGGCACAATCATCGTGCAAAATATTTGCTACTCTTTCAAAAACTCTATAGTTTTCTGAATCCTTTTGCTCAAAATATCCAATGATATTTCTTTTGCTGCGCTGTAAAATAATGTAATTATTTTACAAACATATATAGATATGCAATGTGGCATTTCATCCACCCAGCTGTTGTT
This sequence comes from Callorhinus ursinus, assembly GCF_003265705.2. NCBI lineage: Eukaryota > Metazoa > Chordata > Mammalia > Carnivora > Otariidae > Callorhinus > Callorhinus ursinus. The sequence goes on along the minus strand of NW_027397086.1, from coordinate 28,048,294 downwards.
CAATTATCTACAAATGGAGCAGCACTATAAATGCATATTTGGATTTTAACACCTAGTCCAAAACTATTAAAGATTATATTAGGTTGAAAATAATCTTACCTCCCATCTAATGTAATCATAAACATTTCCTTCTAGCATTTTATTTTAACTGATCAGTGATAATCTATTACTAAATAAGGTGAGGAATTCCTAAATAAGGTAACTATCCTTAAAATAATACATCGATTCATAACATATGACTATTGGTAGAGACTCCTTCATGGGTCTCTACCTACACAGTTAGGTGCAGCCAAATGCAAGACCCTGAGCATTCTTTACCCAGACCGTTCCTGAGGGTTGTGCTTATAGCAAGCAACCCTGAAGTGTGAGGTAATCTCCCTCCAGGACAGAGAGCAGGCTTACTGCCGGCTCCGAAACCGGAGTTCTCCGAGGCCACAGTTCTCCCACCACAGAACCCACAGCGTGTGCAGGCATCCATCTGGACCCTCCATGTCACCTCCACAGGACTTGGTGTGGCGGGGCCGGGGGCGGGGGGTTGAAGAAACAAAGGCAAACATGCTCCCATTGTTTGCTGGGATGTGAGCAATAAAGTCCTTTATCTCTGACCTGGGAGCCTTGTGTCTTCTGATAGCATCCATGAAAGGCTAACTAACTTCTTATCGTGGAAGCAGGGTAAAAGTCAAATCTCAAACCTGACAACGACAACCTAAAGCCCCAACTCGATAGCTTTTTTTTTTTTTTAAACTACTAAGCATACAATGGGAAGGGTTTTATTAACGGAGGACTATTTTAGAGGACACTAGAAGTTATACAAAGAGCTGACACAGGAGTCATCAGAGCAGAGAGCCTGAGGGTGTCCACTAAGGAAAATATGGAAACTCTCTGGGTGTGCGTGCCTGACATTCACTTCTACGGCTTCAGAACTCAGGCTATTCTTTACCCTCAATTGATTTAAATTAGTGCAGCTCTACTGTATGCTACAAATTTTAGCTAAAGACTCAGTAAAACATGAGCATTTCCCTTGAGAATAAATTCAAGAAAAATTCAACTCGCTAAGTCTGTAGATGTCAGATCCACTGCAATGAATTATAAGAAACTGTCCAGAATCTCTGATTGCATAAGACTTTGTTTACATTAATTAAACAGGCAATATTCATTTGATCCAGTAAAAGTTAACAACTTACATCAAGAGTGGTGATTTCTGCTAAGTCATGAAGTTCTTGAACGGGGTCGCTTTTTTGTTGCCTGATGTAATCTGCAAGAGCTTTCACTGAGCGCTGGCCCCTGTATTCTCTCTTCATCATCATCCCATTACGAAATAATTTGAGGGTTGGGTATTTGCTTATCCTGTATCTCTGGGCTATATCAGCTAAAAGAACGAAAAACAAAATTAACTTCACCCTCGTACTTGGGTCTGGGTGAGCCCATTAGGCCAACAGTCAAAAATCTTACAATTATTTAATAGTGAGGACATTTTGGTTCATATAATTCTTTTTCAATGTTAGAGAAAAAAGTTAATCGTGACAAGTTTATACTGATTAAAAGGCCAGGATCTGGACATATATTGCCTGATTTAAATCCCAAATTTGCTATTTACTGGCTGTATGAACTTGTAAGTTATATCAACTCTCTCTGCTTTAGTTTCTTGTCTGTTATGTAAGGATAATAATTTCTATCACACAGGTTTATTTTAAGGACTAAATGAGATAACACAAATGCATGACCCAGTAAGTTTAGTGTTAGTAAATATTATTATAGATAGCCAGAAGATAATTAGAATGTGCAAAATTCCCATTTTGAAAAGTTATTCAACTCACTTTATACTTGCGAGAATCTCTTACAGCATTTAATAAAAGAAAATTAAATTTAAATTAAAACTATACTCAAAGGCTAAAAATATTAGATTCTTCAGCTAGTAGAGGAATAATTCATAATCTCAAATACACAAATTTTGTGTAAGCTAACAGAATAAAACCCAAAGTCAGCAGTATATACTAAAAAAAAAAAAAAAAAAAAAAATTCCCTTATTATGACCTATTGGTATATTCTCAGGCAGTGGAGATTTTAAAAAGAACACACACACACACGCAAATCCTTGAAATTAGTGTGTATAGTCTCAAAAAATCAAAATGTATGCTGATCTCATCTGTAGAAATCACAGTTACTAAGATATAGACTCAATTAGAATGGAAAAGCCTTTAAATATTTCTGCTGTTATTTCCAAGAGGTGGCAAATACGAGAAATCAGTATCTTCTAGGCACTGGAAAAGCTCAAAGGCCATACTACTCACATGGATGAAAATGATAAAAGATACACTGAATTTTTTAAATGAAGGGGACCAGAGAGGGGACTGAAGTGACCGAACACAGGTGACATTTTTGTTTTCTTAACTGAGTTGTAAAATGAGGGCAGAATTCTAAAATGGTGGCACCAGAAGCCATGAAAATCTCTTACCCCGCCTCCCATTTCTAGTAGCTACAGAACAAAACAAAACCAACAGAACAGCAATAAGGCTCTGCTGGCCACCTTAATTTCTTTCTTTTTTCCCCCACAATTTTCTAAGAGATTCTATGGTACAAACAAGTGTACTACAGAATATACATATATGTGTACTGACAGTTTCATGGATGTATACATAGGTCAAAATTATCAATTTGTACACTTTAAATACATAGTTTATTGTATGTCAATTATACCTCAATAAAGCAGTTTTAAAAAATCTAAGTGAACACTGACTATACAAAACAATGACAGTTACATCTTGTGGGATTTGACACCAAGTAAAATATATGATGACACCAAGAGCACATAAGCGGGGGGAGGAGAGGTGATGAGGGGGTTAATGATTCTAAGTATTTTAAGGTCTTTGCACTGCTCAGGAGGAGGGAAAGGTACTTACAATAATACTTGGTAAGTCAAGGTGTATTCATGTTTTCTCTAGGATAAACAATGAGAGAGAGCTAAACTGATGTATGAATATGGGTTCTCAGAAGGAGGTTTAGAGAAAAGGCTACGTAATTAAGAGCAGGTAACAATTTGGTAAACCCCATGGAAAATCTATAAAGGAGGAAATAGTGCTTAACTACTGAAATCCTTTGAACAGAAGACAAATCTAAGCAAAAAAAGGGACCCACTGGTTATATATGAGGCCAAGGAAAGTACTTCATTCACCAAATCACAGAAATCTGTAATAATTTTAAGGTATCTCAATATACACACATATAATATAGACACTAATCTATTGAGAAGCTGGTACTTGTTGAAGCAGAAGACTAGTGGATACATCACTCCAGGCCCTTTTTCAGCCTGATAGCCTATAATGAGAAAACCCATCTTTGAGGTGTTGTAGCAATGGTAGGGGTTCTATCACCTGAGCAAGGAATTAATGAGATTACATTGGTGCTACAAACCGAGGGCTGGGAGTGCTTCTGTCAGCAAGCAGAAGTCTTTTAAGATAAACAGAAGCACTTGCTGTAAGGGCAAAGGCCACGAAGGCTTAGGCTTACCCTGTGTCTAAGAAAACCAGCCCAGAAAAATAATAAAAAGTAAGGAACTTTAACTTCCTAATGAAAAGCCCCTTCAGTCCCCAGCACACTACACAGTGAAACCTGGCATATTATAAAGTGAATGTTTGCAGTGACATAGAAATGAAAACAGTTTTAATAAAAATGCTGTTACAAAAAGGTTAAGTAATTCTACTGGCCAGTGCCACAGTGCTGTGGTCTGGAATATGGAAAATGTCTTTTTAAAAGTGACTATTTCCCACAAATACCATCAACAGAAGACTGCTTAACTATAGGACGGTACACCCATATAGTGAAGTACTAGGCTGTTACGTAAAGGGATGAAAGGATCTCTTTATGCTGTTAAGGAGCCATGTCCAAGATACACTGTTAAGTCAAAAAAGCCAGGTACAGAAAGATATGTATAGGTATGTTATTTTGCTAAGAAATACGGACAAGAAACGTAAACATACACATATACACACGTACAGACACATAAATAATGTGTGTGTGTGTGTGTGTGTGTGTGTGTGGCTATCAGTAAGTATATGTGTATATATGTATGTTTATATAATCTTTGTGCCTATCCCCCTCCTCCCTCCAAAAATACACCGCCAATGGGAGAAAAAGCAAGAAAATGTCAGAGATGGAATTTAGATTTCCCTGACCATACCTTGGTTTTATACTTTTAGCTCTGAAACTATGGAAAAATTTTTAATAGTAAAATACAATTAGTTTTAAGTAAATTTTAATACTGGCATTATTTTGAAATAAACACACATATTATAGATAAAGCACATGAGTAATTATGCTAATGCCATTAAGAGTCAAGATTTTCAGCATAAGAGAAAAAAGGATACAAATAGAAAACTGAGAAAATTAAGTAAAAGCCCTGTAATGTTTAATCTGAATTGGATCTACCAGCAAAAACCCATGATGAGAACTGGCCAATCCTACCAAATATTTAAGGAAGAAATAACTCTGCACAAAGTTTTCCCGAAAATGGAAGAGAAGCGTTCACTTTCCAACTCATTCTATGAGGCCAGAATTACCCTGATTCTAAAACCAGACAAAGACATTACAAGAAAATTACCAATATTCCCGATAAACAAAACCAGAGGGCTTAAGCCAGTGGACTTCAACGCTTACTGTAAACCTACAGGACTCTAAACAGTGTGTTACTGGAATACAGACAAGACAAACAGATCAATGGAATGGAGTCCAGAAACAGAACCTACATATACATATAGAAGTGATCTTTGACAAAGAAGCAAAAGTAAACTCTAACTACATATCCTTATAAAATACACATCTAAACATAAGGATACTCAAAGCGTGAAAGAAAAAGGCTGGGGAAAAATACACTGTGCAAAAACTAATCAAAAGAAATCTTGTATAGCTATATTGATAGTAAGTAAGTATACATTAAGGCAAAAAGCACTGCTAGACAGACCAAGAGGGACTCTTCATAATAAAAAGTTCAATTTTCCAGGCAGATACACCAATTCTGAATTTGTATATGTCAAATAACAGTCTAGAAATAAAGTAAAAACTAGGAGTACTATAAAGACAAATCTATAATCATGGTGGGAAATTACTAACACACTTCTTTCAGTAACTGATATAACAATAATATATTGATGATAATAATAAAGTAAGGAGAATTTGAACAACATATCTAAGAAACGTGGCTAAACTGACACATGCAGAATACTCCAATGCTGCGGAACGCATGTTCTTGGCAGGTGTATATATCATATAAAAAACAAATACGAGACGTCACAAAAGAATTCTCAATAACTTTCAAATGATTCCACTCATAATGAGAATTAAAAACTATATAGACATGGATCAGAGAGAAAACCACAAAAGAAACTGAAAAATGTGAACCGAATGATAATGAAAGTACCTATGAGAACTTGCAGCATGCAGCCAAAGTGATACACAGAATGCATTTAGGACATTAAAACAGGTATGTCAGAGGGGAAAGGCTGAAAACCAAAGAGCTAAGCATTCAGCTTAAAAAATTATAAAAAGAACAAATAAAAAACAAAGGATAAAGGAGTGACTGAGAAAGGTAAAAGCAAAATTTAATGAAGTGGAAAACAAATATGCAATAGAGAAGATCAAAAAGCCAAAATCTGGTTCTTTACAAAGACCGATAAAACTGATAAACCACTAGAAAGACTGATCAAGGAAAAAATGAGAGAGAAAACAATTTAAGGAATGTAGCAGGAATATTTAACTTGGATAATAAGAGAATATTATCAATAACATAATGACAGTAAGTTTGGAGATTTAGATAAACTATTTTTTAAGATTTGAGAGAGAAGTGAAAGAGAGAATGAGAGAGGGAGGGGTAGAGAGAGAGGAAGAGAGAATCTCAAGCAGACTCCCCGCTGAATGCAGAGCCCAACGCGCGGCTCCACGTCACAACCCTGAGATCACCACCTGAGCCGAAACCAAGAGTCGGACACTTAACTAACTGTACCACCGAGGTGCCCGCGCCTAAAGTTTTTAAATTCCCGTTATTTCTTCAAAGAAGACATCCAGCTGGCCAACAGACACATGAAAAGATGCTCAACATCCCTCATCATCAGGGAAATGCAAATCAGTACCACTCACACCTGTCAGAATGGCTAAAATCAACAACATAAGAAACAAGCGTTGGCGGGCGCCTGGGTGGCTCAGTTGGTTAAGCGACTGCCTTCGGCTCAGGTCATGATCCTGGAGTCCCCGGATCGAGTCCCGCATCGGGCTCCCTGCTCGGCAGGGAGTCTGCTTCTCCCTCTGACCCTCCCCCCATCTCATGTGCTTTCTCTCTCATTCTCTCTCTCTCTCAAATAAATAAATAAAATCTTTAAAAAAAAAAAAAAAAGAAAGAAACAAGTGTTGGCAAAGATCTGGAGAAAGGGGAGCCCTCTTGCACTGTTGGTGGGAATGCAAACTGGGGCAGCCACTCTGGAAGACAATATGCAGGTGCCTCTAATTTAAAAATAGAACCACTCTACAATCCCATAATCACACTACTGGGTTTATACCCAAAGAATACAAAAACACAAATTCAAAAGGATATATGCACCCCTATGTTTATTGCAGCATTATTTACAACAGCCAAATTATGGAAGCCGACCAAGTGTCCATCAGTAGACGAATGGATAGAGAAGTGGTGTGTATATATACAATGGAATATTATTCAGCCACTGAAAAAGAATGAAATCTTGCCATTTGCAACAACATGGATGGAGTTAGAGAGTATAATGCTAAGCAAAATGATCAGTCAGAGAAAGAAAATTCCATATGATCTCACTCATACATGAAATTTAAGAAACAAAATAAATAAGGGAAGGGAAAAAAAGAGGGAGACAAACCAAGAAACAGACTCTTAACCATAGAGAACAAACTGATGGTTACCAGAGGAAAGGAGGGTGGGGGAATGGGTGAAACAGGTGATGGGGATTTGGAGTACACTTATCATCATGAGCCCTGAGTAATGTATAGAATTGTTGAATCACTATACTGTACGCCTGAAATAAATATGACACTATATATTAACTATACTGGAATTAAAATTAAAAAATTAATTTAAAAAAGTCCATTAAGGCACAATCTACCAAACTGACACCAGAATAAATAGAAAATATAAACAGTCCTAAAATTATTAAGTAAATTGAATCTATAATCCATCGCTGTCCCACAAAGAAAACTCCATTTCTAGAGCTTCACTGTCAAGTTCTACCAAAAATTTTGGCAGCCAATAATGCTGTTTACACAAACATTCCAGAGAATAGAAAAGAGTGAACGTTTCCCAACTAATTTTATGAGGTCAGCATAATCTTTCTGCCAAATCTGACATGGAAATGATGAGAAAAGAAAAGTATATGTCAGTCTTACTCAAGAACACAGATGCAAACCTTGAAAAGAAAACAAACTAAATTTGGCAGTGTGTACAAAGGATAATACATCACACAAGCTAGATTTAGTCTAGCACTTCAATGTTTGAAAATCAGTTGATGTGATTCATGACCTTTACAGAATAAAAGAGAAAAACTCCACTACAGTAGCCCCCCACTTATTCACAGAGGATATGTTCTAAGACCCCCAGTGGATGCCTGAAACAGTGAATAGTACTGAACCCTCTATATACTATGCTTTTTCCTTTACATACATATCCATGATAAAGTTTAAGAATTAGGCACAGTAAGAGATTAACAACAATAACTAATAATCAAATAGAACAGGGGTGCCTGGGTGTCTCAGATGGTTAAGCGTCTGCCTTCAGCTCAGGTCATGATCCCAGGGTCCTGGGATCGAGCCCCATGTCTGTGCTCCTGGCTCAGCAGGGAGACTGTTTCTCCCTCTGCCCCTCCCCCTGCTCTCTCTCTCTCTCTCTCTCTCTCTGTGTCTCGAATAATAAAAATCTTTAAAAAAAATAATCAAATAGAACAATTATACTGTAATAAAAGTTCTGTGAACGTGGTCTCTCCCTCTCTCAAAATACCTACTTGTGCTACACTCACCCTTCTAGTGGTGATGTGAGATGCTAACATGCCTACGTGAAGAGATGACGTGAGGGGAATGACACAACGTTGAGTCTACTACTGACCTTCTGACAATTCATCTGCTTGGGAACTAGTTGGCCGAGGGTAACTGAAACCACGGAGAGCAAAACTGCAGATAAGGGGGACTGCCATACCGCTCAAAAGAAGCAGAAAAACATTTGATAAAATCAAAATCCACTCACACTTAAAATTTTTTGGCAAAGCAGAAATAGAAGGGAACCTCCTTAATCGGATAAAGGGTATCCAAATAAGCAAATACCAAACAACTTGATAGGGAAACACTGAAAGCTATCCTGCCGAGATCAGGAAAGAAACACAGACACCTCTATGGCTTCTGTATAACAGTGGACTGGGGTTCCCAGTCAGTGGAATAAGAAAGAGTATATATACTGAAAAAGAAGTAAAAATGTTATTATTTGCTGGCGATCTTACTGAGTTCACAGAAAACCCAAACAGGAATCTACTAAAGAATTTCCATTTCCAAGCAGGATGTAGTAGGTAGCAGAAATCTACTGGTCCTGCTGTGACAACTAGGAAAAAATAGATTTTTTAAAATCAAATTTTAAAAGATATTGGACACCATGAAAGCAATGAAGAATAAGTGAACTGAAATCTTAGAAAGGAACGGACCATTCCTAAGTGAGCAAAAATCACCCACTGGCTATTTCCTTTCCTATACGTTTCCTATGTAATTCCTCTTAGAAACGAAATCTGCAATTTGTGCAGATTTAGGGCTGAGGATCATGCCTGCATAGACAGAGAGAAAGAGAACTCAGTAAAGCTCTTCATAGTCACCTGGGCTGGGCTGGGGGATTGGAAGGACCCTGAGACACACAGCAAGTTCTCCCCAGAGGACATTACTGAATGCGTGGGTGGCACAGGAAGCTGGAGGCTGGGCCAGAAAAACAGAGTAACATTCCTCACGGCCTTGTGGTGCTTAGGAAACAATGTGTATTTGTGGGAAGGGCCTGCAACAGCATCAAAGACATAATCAAGATATCTGCCAGATTTTGAAGCTGCATAGGCAAGGAAGCACCTAGATGCTGAAGAACACCATGAGTTTTTAAGACAAACCGGAAGAAAGTTATCTGTGCCACATATTAGAGACAAACTAAACAATATTCGGAATACATAAAAAACATTAACAAAGGACTGCCAGAAAGATAAATGGGCTAAAAGTGTCAACCGATTTATAAAAGAAACACAGCCAAGTAAACATGTAAAAAACATGCTCATCTGTAATCAAGAAGTTACAAATTAAAACTACCAGATAACATTTTGTCCATCTGACTGGTAAAATAATTAAGTTTTTAAATTCAGTAATATCAAGCCCTACAAAGGGAAAATATTCCTACTAAGTCCCATTCAGGTACACATTCAATGTTAATAAGGCTAAACTAGCCTAGCTGGTGCCTAATTTGCCAGCAGAAAGCCACAGAATTTTCCTAATCCCCAAAGGATTTGGCAGAAAGTTTATAATGCAGACACATTAAGAAAGTAACTAGTCTATTTGTGGCCTAAGGATCAGTAGGAAAATAGACAATAAGAGACACTGCTGGAGTAATTAACTTTCTTAAGTTAGTGGGCATAATGGGAAAACAGTGTGCTGATAGCAAACATGCATAAACCAGAAGTAAAAGAAATAAGGCTATAGGTGGACTCCAGAGAGTCTTAAATTTTAGGTTAATGGAGTTTGAATTTTACCTGATATGTGATAAGCAGCCACTGAAGCAGTAGAACGGGGCTTTAAAAATATTCACCTGGCGGTAAATCAGGGAGAATCAGGGAGACTAGTAAGGAAGCTACTGCAACAGTCCTGGCAGAAATAACAAGAGTCTGTTTACAAACTTTAACATCACAACCCTTAGGTTGCCTTAAAATTCTAGTTACGGATAGAAACAGATTAAATAATACTTGAAGACTGTTAGAGGAATAGATACTTGCCTGCTTAATTCTCAAACAACACCGTGGCATCAGGTGTGCTGCATAAATAGGTGGCTTTTAATTATTAAGAAGCAAAAATCTTAAAATTACATTGATCGATAATCTCAGACACAAAGGTGACTTCTTACAGGCTTTGGTCAAAAATGATTTTAAGATAATTACAACATGACATCTTGACAATATAACAAAGAATGATTTAAAGGGTATAATAAATGTTTTTTTTTTAATTAACTGGATGGATCAAATGTTAAAATGCATGTCAAAGGAATTACAAATTTCAGATGGTTAACAGCTCGCTGATTAGAAAATTAGCATGTACTTTTGCTTCAGTGGTCACTTACTTTCCCTTGATGGGCTCTGCCTGCCCGCCCGCCTACCTTCCTCACTCATGCCCAGCAGGGTCCCACACGGGAAACTGCCTGCGTCTCCCCACTGCGATTACCTATGGCAGATGATTTCAACAGGAAGGTCCTACTGTTCTTCTGGGTCAGGGATGAGGGCCACTGCTGCCTCTGTACTTTTTTCCATTCCCAAACCAAGCCTTCCCCACAATGAGGGTAAAACAACAACAAAACATCACAACAAAATAAAACCCTAAACAGAGAAATTATAAACAAAGCCTAGAAGCTTACTCAGGACTCAGGCTAAACCTGGGCATCCAAGTTCTGTTTCAGTGTACATTTTCTTTTTTTTATACTTTTTAAACGGAAATATATTTGACATATAACACTAGAGTTTAGGGTATACAACATGCTGATCCGATACATTTATTTGTATACTGCAATACGACTGTCACTGTGGTGTTAGCTAGCGCCTTATCACTTCGTGTAATTAGCACTTTTTATGGTGAGAATAATTAAAACCTAGTCTCTTAGCAAGTATTTTTTAATACAGTATTATTGTCTATAATGATTTTCTTATTCTTAATGCCTCATACATATAGCCCTTATAAAAGCTTCTCAATTTCCCCTACGGAAGGTTCAAGCCGTACCAGAAGGCACACAGGTAAGACTAACTCTGGTATTTGGGAGCAAGTGCTGCATAGTTCAAGGACAATTACAAAATACTTTCCTAAAAATGCCAGCAGGGTAAATAATGTGTCTCTTGCTGCATGCCATGCACCCTAGAGCCACTGGAGGTCAGCAGAGACCCTGGTCCCACCAGGGGCAGATTGATGGGACTTCCCACATCTAGGGCAGCATGACCACCAGGGAGAGTGGCGAATTCAACTTCCAAACTCCCCACACAAGGAGGACACAGAAGGTGAGATAAAGGGAGACCATGATCAGCAGCTGAAGCAAGGGCAAGTTTAACTGTATGTGTAGAAATTTTGGAAAACAAGAACAATTACAAAGAAGAAAACAAGAACCATGTGTAATCCAACCACCACTGGGGAAAACCACTAGTAACATTTTTTTTTTCAAAGATTTATTTATTTATCTGAGAGAGAGCATGAGGGGCAGAGGGAGCAAGAATCCTCAAGCAGACTGCCCACTGAGCAGAGAGCCCAATGATGGGCTTGATCCCAGAACCCTGAGATCATGACCTGGGCCGAAATCAAGAGCTCAACTGATTGAGCCACCCAGGCACCCCAAAATTTTGATTATATCTTGCTGACTTTGAATAAAAGTTGCTTAACAAGCAGTGACATGCTTCAATGGAGAAAAAAATAAACTCTGAGATTAGTCAAATAGTTAAGCACCAGCATCAATACTTGCGGAATGGGTATCGGCAGCTTGGAAGAAAATCCTAGAAAGAGCAGAATAACGCTCTCTAATCAAAAACATTACCAACACTCTTAATGGCACAGAAGTCGATATTATGTGGAAAAACCCAAAAATCAGTGACTCAGAATTGGAAAGTGATGTACAGCAGTCAGATTTGGAATGTCAAATTGCTTCAGGATTACCTGAACAAATTTATTTTCGTTTTTAGGTACACACGTTAATGATATGACAAAAAAATCTTTAAGTCTAAAATAGTTCTCATGATAAAAATTCTAAGTGAAAAGCATTGTGTTGTAGTTCAATTTTTCTTAGTCTTTTTTTTTTCATTCACAGATTAAAGTGTACCTTCTAATCAATGGCAAATTAGATTTGATGAAATACTGCAGAAAATACTTAATCGTATTGTTGGGAGATGGGATAACCCATTTGAAGTACTTAAAGGAGTACCTACAAAACCAACAGTTCATAAATTCTGGTTACTACTCACTACATCTATCCCTCCATCTGTTCAACAATTGTAATGGTGCACCTCCTTTGAGCTAGGTACCCTTCCAGTGCTGGGGATACATGGGTAAAAGACAAGGTCCCTGTGATTACAGAGTTTACATTTATTATCATCATTACTATTACAATTACTGCTCCAACTAATTGCTTCCACAGGCTAGAATCTTAAATGAAATTCGTAAAACTCTTAGTACATAATACATGTATCAAAAAGATGTACCAGTGTGGATTCCCTAAGTACAGTGTAAGAGAAACCCTCTATGATAAGTCAGCAATAAATATATCTTCACCAGAGATGTAGGGACCCGCCCCGCTCAGATGGGAGAAGCTGTCAGATCTGTGACATGGAAGAAACTGGACTGAACATCCGAGTCCCGTGCAGGGTGAGTGAGGACACCTGTTCTGCTGCCATCAGAACTCAGATAGAAATGCCCAGCAGGTGGGGAACACGTTGTTCCACAATACACTGCCTCTTGATTCTCTTTAATTGCCCTGACTTCCTTTTTCCTTTTTCTCTTCCTCCTACGTTGTTCCCTACTTTAAATGCAACAAGTGGAGAATTCAGGGGCTCAGAAAGTGAACTAAATTTTAACCCAAAGATGAGGGCTATTTAAGCTACGAGTTTTACACTGGGGTTTCAAAATATATACCTAAGCTTAAAACACTGGAAGCTTCCTGATGACACTCTAGTGTCAGTCTGAGTTCAAAATTCTCTTTCCATAGTTCCCACACCCTCCCCCTGTTTTTGGTGGGGAGAGAAGTCAGGGGACAGGAGCAGGGATCAAAGCTGCTGCATCTAGCTCATACACAGAAACAAGAGGGCCAACTGGGTGAAATTAGCCTGTCATATCTACCTTCGCCTTCTTTCTCCTGTTCTACGTTCTCGGCCTATTTAGCTGAACATTTGAACAAAGCGAGTCCTAGGAAGGACATATAAAGAAGTGAGGTTGGGTGCCTGGGTGGCTCAGTTGGTTAAGCGACTGCCTTCGGCTCAGGTCATGGTCCTAGAGTCCCAGGATCGAGTCCCACATCGGGCTCCCTGCTCAGCAGGGAGTCTGCTTCTCCCTCTGACATTCTTTCCTCTCATGCTCTCTCTCTACCATTCTCTCTCTCTCTCTCAATAAAAATCTTTATTAAAAAAAAAAAGGAGTGAGGTTAATGACTACAGCATGCTGACGGGTGGAGAAGGGAAAGAGAAGGAAATGCAGGCAGCAAACCAAAGAAGGGTGTTCTGTGGCTGTGCACGGAGACAGGCTTTCCTGACCAGCTAGAAAAGTGGTGTAGAGCACAACGCCCCAAGAAATCCCAACACATTCTAAGGAATGAGTGCATGCATTTCCTCCCTAAAGGGACTACTTTGAAAATACTCACTTGGAATGTTTTATGAAAATTAAGAGCCATTACATTTTAATATTGTTATATAATTATGTTGTTTGTTTTTTGACCTTAATGGTCTCACCTTATCCTTAATTCCTTTTTTTAAAAAAGATTTATTTATTTATTTGAGAGAGAGAGAGAGTGTGCGAGCAGGGAGAGGGGCCGATGGAGAGGGGGAGAGAGAATCTCAAGCAAACTCCATGCCCAGCGCAGAGCCTGATGTGGGGCTCGATCCCACGACCCTGAGATCATGACCTGAGCTGAAATCAAGAGTCGGATGCTTAACCGACTGAGCCACTCAGGCACCTCTCATCCTTAATTCTTAAACAGGGCTGATAAAAAAAAGAAAAAAAAAAAACACAAAAAACTGTAACTTAGCTTTGGCAGAAATTCCCAAGACAATATACAAAATTTATAGCTAAGACAGACAGATTTCCCAACTAAATTCAGATATGGGGTCACACCTCAATTCGAGCTCGCAACATACTAGGAAGCAATAAAATAGTCATTAAAGTTTTAAAAAATTCAATGCAAGCCAAGGTTGGATTCATACATTTTGCCACATTAATTTCTTCCAAGAACCTAAGGGTTTTGTCAAGTCTTTCAGCATATATTGATAAGATAAGCTGGTTTTCTTTATTTTACCTACACTGATGGGAATTTATTCTATTTCTTAATATTAAGCCATCTTTGTAATTATGGGCATAAATGTCACCTGGTAATGGGAGACTCTTCACAAAGGAACGTCTACCTCCCATAACAGTTGGTGGTGAGACACACATGCTCATGCCCAGGGGATGGCAACTCGTGAAAGAAGGCAGTTACAGGACCAACAAAATGGCATCAACTGCCAGACCTGCTCACAGGAGGTTTGCACTGAAAATTTCCAACAGCCACCAAGAGAACTGTGGGTGTTTCCAGAAGTCACCACGTGGCTCTAAGTAGTCCTCAAAATGCCAGGAAAAGTCTATTCAAGAAAATTATTTTTAAGTTCAAGGATTGTGCTGAAGGTCACTTATCACAGTGAAAATAAACAGAAATTACAATTAACAATATCACAGCACACCTGAACAGATTTCAAGCTTCTTCCACACACATTTTCTCAAAAACACTCAAGCAACAAGACACTCCTTCCTGTTCTTTTCTTAACCAAAGATAAAGTACAGGTTAGGAGCCTTTTTTTTTTTTTTTTTAAGATTTTATTTATTTATTTGGAGAGAGAAAAAGCGCACAAGCGGGGGGATGGGCAGAGGGAGAAGCAGGCTCCCCGCTGAGCAGGGAGCCCAACACGGGGCTCCATCCCAGGACCCTGGGATCACGACCTGAACCAAAGGCAGACACTTGGCCAACTGAGCCACCCAGGCGCCCCAGGTTCAGAGACTTTTTATACCAACTTTGTATTTTGAAAATTTTCCAACTTATATAAAATATGAAAAAGTAATGTAAGGAGCACCTGTATACCCTCATCTAGATTTAACACTTTATCACATCTGGTTACCAGATTTCTCTTTCTCACCACACACACACACACACACACTTTATGGAAAGAGCTGACTCAAGTGCAGTGATTTTTCAAGTAACTTGTCCAACTGTATATAACTTTGGTAAACAGTGGGCTTTGGCATTAGCATAGAGAATTCTCCCTTAGTGGAGGCTGGGCCACACAGTAGAGGAATAACAATACCACATTACATACAATACCACAATTACATACACGTAATTTCAATTTGTTTATACACTGACCCATTGGAGATAATTTAAACAGACTATAATTTGTAACAGACATTTTTAGTCATTTTTATATAGAAATTGGGTGAATTCTCAGTTTCTGTGAGAAATCCAGTTTAATAACCTTCAAAATACTCGAGCTACCTGGTACAAGCTGTACCCTCCTGGGCTCTAGTCTGGCTCCCTGCACTTACTCGGAAACCCTGGCAAATCACTCAGGCCCTCTGGGTCTTTCAGCGTCTTCCTCTGTAAAATGATCACACATTCCCAGCTCTCTGAAAGTCTCGTGTTCATTCCTACCTCAGAAACTTTACACCGACTCTTCCTTCTGCCTAAAATACTCTTCTTCCTCTATTTCCCTTAAAAATCCTACTCTGTCTTCAGGCCTTGCAGCATTGTCCTCAGAAAGGCCTTCTCTACCCCCCAGAATAAGTCAGACTTGGATTATCTCATACCATCCAACACCTCTCTTCAGAGCAGTTATCGCAACGAGCAATTGTGTATTTACTGCTCTTGCCTTTCTGGGTGTATCTGGTTCATTGCTATATGTCTAGAACCTGTACATACTGCATGACAAAAGGTATATAAAACTTTTTGTTGGATGAATGAGTAATACTATCTGACTCAAAGAGGGGTGAAGATAACGAAAATAATGTAAGAGAATGTCTAAATCCAAGTGAACACTACATACATAGTTTTTTCCCAGCAATATGACTAGAAACTTTTTGCAGGAACTTTTCCAAGAATAACACTCTTACTTTGGATGGAAAGTCTGGATGACACAGCGCATCAGAAGCAAGACAGACAGACTAAAGTATCAGAGGGTAGGATAGAGTAGGCTGCCACAATGCCAGAAGGTAATTAATAAGAACAAGACCTATGTGGGCAATGGTATCTTCAGTCTGAGGGCACCTTCTGCCTTTGCTAGAAAGCTTTATATAGATCTTCTACCTCAGAGAAGTTAATCCTAAAGCAGCAAGTAGGTACACTTGCCAAAAAGAAAACTGTAAGGATATAAAGACCACCAAAAGTAAAACTTTTTATTTGCATACAACACAATTGTCTATGTAGAAAATCCTACTGTATTTACATAAAACCAGGATGTAAGATCAATATACAAAAATCAGTTGTATTTCTAGCAATGAACAATCAGAAATTAAAATTTAAAAATCAATGCCATTTATAATAGCACCAGAAAATAAGAAATACTTAGGGACAGATTTCACAAAGATGTGTAAGACTTAAGGAAAAAAACACCAAACCCAAAATAAGGATATTTTACAAAATACCTGACCAATACTCCTCCAAACTATCAAATGTCAAGAAGACCTGACACTTAAATGCAATATCCTGGATTGTGGAACAGAAAAAGGATATGAGTAGAACCACCGATAAAATCTGAATAAAGTCTATAGTTTAGCTAATAGGAATATACCAGTGTTAGTTTCTTAGTTGTAACAAATGTGCCCGGGGAAGGTAATATATCAACATTAGGGTAAATTGGGTAAGGACTATAAGAGAACTCTCTGTTTTATCTTTGCAACTTTTCCCCCTCACTTTGGTTAGAAATTAACAAGCCGATTCTAAAAGTCATACAGAAATCCAAAGCAACTAAAATAGTAAAACCACTTTGAAAAAAAGTACCAAGTTGGAAGATTTATATATTACTGACTTCAAGACTTATTATAAAGCTACAGTAATCTAGAAAGTGTGACACTGGTATAAACACAGACAAATCAGTCACAGATAAACACATCAACAGTACAGAATAGACAGAGTAGGAAAAAGATCCACACCTATATGATCAGTTGATTTTGAAAGAGACTCAAAGTCAATGTAGAAAGAATGGTCCTTTCAACAAATAATATCAGAACAGTTTGATTACTATATGCAAAAAAGAACTCCAATTTATACATTGTGCCACATGTAAAAATTAACTCCAGATGGATCATAGAGCAAAATTTTATACTATGAAATTTATGAAAGCAAACATACCAGAAGATCTTTGTGATCCTGGGTGAGGCAAAGATTTCTTAGATACAGCATCAAAAGCATAATCCATTTTTAAAATAAGTAAGTTGGACTTCGTCAAATTAAGGCACTCTCAAACAAAACTGGCGGACTCACACTTCCTGATTTCAAAATTTATTATAAAGCTACAGTCATCAAAAAGTTGTGGTACTGGCATAAAGACAGACATACAGACAAATGCAACAGAACAGAGAGCCCAGAAACAAACCTTCACACATGTGGTCAAATGTTTTTTGACAAAGGGTACCAAGATCATTCAATGGGGAGAGGATAGTGTCCTCAACATATGGTGTTAGGAAAACTGGATGTCCACATGCAAAAGAATGAAATTGGATCCTCATGTTGCACTCTACACAAAAATTAACTCAAAATGGATAAAAAACTAAACATACAACCTACACTGTAATGCTCTAAGAAGAAAATGTAGAAGAGTTCCAGAACATTGGATCTGCAATGATTTCCTGGCTAGGACCCCAAAAGCACAGGCGACAAATGTAAAAACAGATAGACTGGACATCAAAATTTAAAACTTCTGTGCAAAGGACATAAACAACAGAGTGAAAAGCAACCTACAGAATGGAAGAAAATAACTGCAAATCATTTATCTGATAAGTGGTTAATATCCAGAATACATAAAGAACTCCTATGACTTAACAACAAATCACCTGATTAAAAACAGGGAAAGGCCTTAAAGAGATTATTTCTCTAAAGAAGATATACAGATGGCCAACACGCATAGGAAAAGAGGCTCAACATTACTAAACAGGGAAATGCAAATCAAAACCAGGATGAAGTAGCCCTTTATACCCTTTAGGATAGCTATGATCACAAAAACAGAAAAGTAACAGGTGTTGGCGAGGATGTGGAGAAAACTGGAACCTTGTCCATGGCTGGTGGGAATGAAAAATTGAGATAGGTACTGGGGAAAACAGTATGGCGGTTCCTTAAAAATTAAAAAATTTAAGTACCATATGATTCAGCAATTCTCCTTCTGGGTTTATATCCAAAAGAACTGAAAGCAAAGCCTTGAAGAGATATTTCATAGTGTTATTTACAATGGCCAAGAGGTGGAAGTAACCCAAGTGTTACTTACAATAGATGAATGGGTATACAAAATGTGGTGTTACACATACAATGGAATACTATTCAGCCTTAAAATGGAAGGAAATTAGACACATGCTACAACACGGGTGAACCTTGAAGACATCAACATTATGGTAAGTGAAATAAGCCAGACACAAAAACAAATACTGTACGATTCCACTTATGTGAGGTATCTAGAGTTGCCAAATTCATAAAAATAAAAAGTAAAATGATGGTTGCTAGGGGCTGGGGGAAGGAGGAAATGGGGAGTTGTTTAATAAGTGTAGTGCTTCAGTTTTATAAGATGAAGTTCTGGAGACTGGTTGTACAGCAATGTGAATATACTTAAATCTACGAAACTGTACAATTAAAAATGGTAAAAACGGCAAATTTTATGTTCTGTGGATTTTACCACAATTAAAAAGACAGACACTCTTAAGAGACTGTAATGAGAGAAAATATTTACAAATTATGCATCTGAAAAAGAACTTACATTCATAATATATAAAGGGCTCTCAAAACCCAATAAGAAATTATACCCGTTCATAATTTAACAGCCATATTAAATTAAATAGACTGACCATACCAAGTGTTGGCAAGAATATGGAACAACTGGAATGCGTCTACTCTGCTAGTAGACATGTAAAACAGTACAAATACTCTGGAAAGCAGTTTGGCAGTTTATTAAAAAGTTAAACATAAACTAACCTATGACCCAGGTATTTCACAGAAAATATGAAAGTATATGTACAAAGAGTTGTACCTAAATGTTTATAGCAGTTTCATTTGTAATAGCCCCAAACTGGAAACAATCCAACTATCAATAAGTGTATAAACTAATGGTGGTGTAGAGCCATACAACGGAATGCCACTCTGTAGTAAAAATGAATGATACATGCAACCATGTCAAAATAACCAGGCTGAGTGAAAAAACACCACCACACACATATATACACACACACACAACACAGTATATGATCCCACTTATATAAAATCCTAGAAAATGCAAACTAATCTCTAATGACAAAAAGCAGTTCCATGGTCCCCTGAGATTGATGGGGGAAGAAAGGGACCACAAAGGGGAACACGAACAATTTGGGGAATGACAGATATGCTGGTATCTTGATTGTGGTGAAGGCTTCAGAGGTGTATACATGTGTCAAACATTAAATTGTATAATTTAAACTTGTGCAGTTTATCTTAATTATATCTCAATAAGTCTTTTTAAAAAGAAACAAATCCTACCAAAGAACCACCTGCCTAATAGACATTTCTCCCCAGACCACAGGATTCTTAAGGTCCTTCCAGTTCAAAACCTCTACATTCCAAATGGCATCTAAGGATTGACCCAGGGGCCACTCTGTCTTATAATCTCTAAAGAGAGTGGAAAATGTGAATAAATCATCAATAAGGATTTCATAATGTCACTTTTAAAGAGTGAAGAATTACACAGAAGGGATAAAATACTTAAAGAGAATATACAAGGTCTCAGATATAACTTTCATTAGTAAAAAATTTATTTTGTAGATCTCTCTCATGGATCAAAAAGCATCTGAACTATGGCTGTTTACTCCCATAAAAAGAGAGCCTGATTAATAGTAGTAATGTCAGATCTATCTCAAAAGTAAGTTAATCTGTTAAAAATAAGAATAAATGATATTTATGGTTCAACAAGAGTTAATTTTTCTTCCCAATGACTATAAGTTTGAGAGCACAATTTCAGATTTTATGGTTCCAATTCAGTGAAAGTTAGGGACTACTGTCTGTAGTGTAATGTCTAATTAAATACATAGAAAATAGAAAGATGTGAAATGAGAGCCCACACCAAAAACACCATGTCCGTCAGTGAAAAGTGGGAGGAAAGATCCAGAGCCCAGTGTGAAAATGCAGCCCATGATTGTACTGACAACCTCTTAGTGCTCCCTTCATCTCGTCTAGTTATGAATCCCAACAGGCAGAAATGAGGGCTATGGTTTGTAAGATTCTGAAATGTTTTGCTGTTAGCCGTTTCTATACCAGTAAATCCCCCCCAAATGTTTGTTAAACTGACCAGAAAAGAAGCTAATAGGTCTGTGAAGGTATTTGGTCAGGAGATCTGAATTCTAACTCTGGTTTGACTAGATGTTAAGCTGTCTGATGCTCGTTAAGTCACTTTATTTCCATTTCTCATCACTAAAATGAAAAGTCAATGTACACACACACACACTAATTCTAATTACCAGGGGAGCAAAGGATAAGAAATCTGCAGAATGGAGAGCTCGCCAGTCACTCAATGCAACAAGCTTTTAACAAGCAGTCTCTGTCTCCCAGAAACTGTCAGATGCATGAGATTCAAAGATTAATGAGTAGTTTGGTCTCCACTTAAAAGGGAGAATTAAAAAAACAAAAAGAAGAAAGTTCCTGCCTTTGAAGAACTGACACTGCAATGGGTGAGACAACTCACACACAATGAACCAGAGCTACAAAACACAGCGAGTCTGGGACCATGAGAGAGGAGAGCTCATGTGTGATGCACGCACCCGGGAGGAAACACCACTGCACGCTCACTAGCTCAAGTTAGCGAGATCTGTCATGTGCACGGAAAACCAAGCTCCGCTGGGACCAGTGAAATCCAAGACGCTGGACTCTAAGTGAGTCTACCCTAAGTTTCTCAACACTCTCAATAACTGTATTCTGTAACTACAGCTAATTACACCTCCAAGACAGTCTAAGCCCATTTTAGTGGAATCTTTTAAATAACAGAAACACGAAAATCTGAGATAGTTTTATCTGCAATGACTACAAATGTATTTTTGTAGGATTCTAAAACTAACAGAAATCCATTTTCTCCTAAAATTTTATTTCAGTTTTATTTATTGATTTTGGTATTTGCTTTGACAGAAAACATTGCTAGTTATGATTTATTACCTATATGCTAATTCTACTATATTTTAATTAAGAAAATTACTTTGCAGGCAAAATGCAAAGTAGTATTATAAGGACATAAAGATTAAATATTAACATTTTACCAAAGTCACTAGAACTTCCATCTAAAGCAGAACATTTTTTTAGCATTAAAAAAGAAAAGAAAGAGAGAGTGAGAGTGTGAGAGAGTGTGAGTGTGTGTGTGTGTGTGTGTGTGTGTGTGTGTGTAGTGGGGATGGGACAATTTCTTCCAGACTTCCTATTGAGATACTTACAGTGCTGATCACAATCAACTCTGGCAAACACTACTTGATTTTCATTTGGATATTCTTCCTTAATGACATTAGAAGCTTCCTCAAAAATTGGATGCAACATTTGGCTGAAACGACACCTATGTACAAAGAAGGATACCAATTAAAACTGAAAAGCAGAAGCAATAAAGCCTGTTTCAGTTATTATCCATTGATATGTAGTATATGTACAATAAACAGCTTTTGAGACGATCACATAGTTAACTTAGTCATGGACCTGGAAGCCATTCGTTGAAAATGAAGACAATTTTGAATTCAAAGACTATTCCAATTCAGACTGTACAATTAAAAGATTTTTGTTTTTTGCACCTTAAGAAAATCGCCAATATTATAAAGCACACAGCTAAGGATCTCTCACAGAGGCCAAGAAACAAGTCTGATATAAGCCCTTAGGATGTATCTCCACTTAGACTTGCAACTACTAAGACTTGGGCATTTATAAAAGAAATTAGCTTTCTCTAAATAATGAACATATTTTTAGACTACTATACAAAATCTTTAACAGGGTAAGTTTATTGCAAATACTAGACTGATTCACCTGACTAGGTCAATCAAATTTCATAGGCAAGTTAGTATACTAAATAAGTTGCATGAAAAGAATATATAACATACAATATAATGTTCCCCTCAAAATTTACCCCCGGTTAAAATAGGCTTTCGTATCTATGAACATATTAAATGTATTAAGTTCAGGAGCAAAAATGTGCAATTCCTAAACAAGACTTCCTATTCATGTTTCTTTTGTCTCTTCTGTTTGTTCTGTTTTTACTTTTAAAAAGGGGCACAAACCCCACTATATTCCAGAAACTTGATACTTCCAGTTCTGACTGCCCCTTAATCAGGCCAACTACCTCACAAATATGTTGTAGGTCATTAAAGGGACCTGATAAGAAAGAGAAGAATCAGAATCAGGACATAGCCAGCTGGGTTAGAACAGCCATTCTTGTATGAAAAAGGTTCTGAGTATTTGTAACAAACGAAACAAAACACAACCGTAATTGCTACTCTTGCTTCCAGAGTCCTTTTCCACCAAGAAACTCACTTAAATGAGGCCTGTGAATTCTTTAATCCGCAGGTGATTAGGTCATACCTATTAAGTACAATTCAGCAAAGGTCTGATAAAGCCTGTGAAAGGGTGCAAACTATCCTTCCTCCTTATTTGTTTTGGTAGATACCTCCTCTAGCCCACTCACCTGACTTCCTAAGGAGATGTCCTAGAATATATCAAGGAGACACAATCTGTATCTTCAATCTCTTGCTTTCAAGTGGCTCTTTCCTCTTTTAGCATTCTTAAATCTCTCCCATCTGGGATAGGTGGGTGGGGTCTGTGGACATCAGGGACCGTGTCTTATTTGACTATGTATTCTAATAAGCATTTCAATATATGTCTGTTAAATGATTAAATTGATAGGATGGAGGAACAGGAAAGGCTAGGTCCACAAGTTTATAGTTTTCTGTTTTTGTTTTTAGAGAGAAAGAGCGAGCATGGAGCGTGAACAGCAGGGGGAGAGACAGAATCCTAAACGGGCTCCGTGCCCAGGGCAGAGCCCAACATGTGGCTCAATCTCACAACCCTGAGATCGTGACCTGAGCTGAAACCAAGAGTCAGGTGCTTAACCGACTAAGCCACCCAGGCACCTCAAGTTTGTAGTTTCTTATAGATTCCTGAAAATAGGGTGCTGGAGGGCAGGGGATGCATAGAGTGGGAACTGATGAATGGTTTCTTGAAGAATCAGGACATGGCCTAGTGAAGAATTAGTGCACAGGCTCCTGGCTTAAGGGCAAGGTAAAGGCATACATTAGGGGCTCCTTCTTTCCGGATTGTGCAGTTTGCTGCCCAGTAAGCATTTAAGCAAAGGTTCATGTTTAAAATAGGATCAATGTGAATACCAGAAGGTGACTGGGAAAGATGAAATAAAAGTTCAACTGCAATATCACCATACCTTCATACACATGTATCCATACATATGGAAAGTTACATTTATAAAACATAACAAAAGCAATAGATCTATTAAAAGGGCGTTAAGGGTCATCTGAATCCAATCTCCAATCTAGTGCTTGAATCCACCCTTTACAAATCAACCAAACGTGTAAAAGTCTTTGCAGGGACAATCTGGGGGTACTTACTAGTATACTTATTAATATGACCTAGTAGGGGGGAGGGGGGAAATAAGCTTCGGAGTCAGACATACCTGAGTTTAAATCCCAGTTCCACCACTTACTAGCCGTATGACCTTTCTGAGCCTCAATTTCCTCAACCTAAAATGGAAATTATAATACCTACCTGCAGGGTAGTTCTGAGCATTAAAAACAATGTACATAAAGAGCCTGGCACATAACAGCATTATTAAGTACCTACTATGTTTCATTACTCTTTGAAGCAAACAGTATTTTTAGGCATCTATTAGAGAATTCCTCCTTAAGCTGTGCCACATTCATAACTTCAAACAGAACTCAGAATCTAGCCTTTAAGGCCACACGGTATAAATCTATGTCTTATGGTTAATTACCCAAGTTTTATCAGTTGAACGAAAGAGTACTAATTCATGAACAACTCAAGGTGTTCTTTGGGTAATATGTTTTCCCAAATAACTGCAATTAGTCCACATTTCCAATTCAGCTTTTGCAACAAGGTCAGTGGCACATTCTATTTCTCTTTCTTACAACACACAAAATCCCTCAATCAAGAGAACTGTGTTCTAGATTTTAACTCTGCCACAACTCTGTCAGGTAACCTTCGGAAGACACTTTACTCCTCTGGGTCTGAGTTTTACTCTTAAAGTGGATCAGACTAGATAATCTTATACCCAATTTTGTGGCTACTGTTACATGTGGACAAACCCAATTTACCTTGGAAAATGCTACCTTGGTTATACACTTTAGAAATGGCATTTTTCTCTGTGTATTTCTCTGTTTATCTTCAACATTTACATTTTAAGTTCTTTAAATATCTATACATCATTCATTCAGTAAATATCTATTATGTACTTATCTGCCAAGTACTATGCAGAATGCCTGGGGATTAATGTTGAAAAAGATAGATATGGTAACTTTTCATAAAGCTAAGACTGTGGTAGGTAGCCATCAATTAAACTACATCATACAAGTGTTCTGATGAGCTAAGTATGTGGTATTATGGAAAGATAGAAAAAGGGCTGGAATAGGGTAGGAATACTGATCTAGGAAGGTGACCCGGAGGAAGTGGCATCTAATCTAAGACTTGAAAGATGGTTAAGACTAAATTTTTAGTATGTAAATAAATGGGTGAGAGAACAGTAACCCATCCAGGCAGAGAAAATATCATGACTAAAGGTCCAGTGATGAAAGAGTATAAAATACTACAGAAACTGAAAGATGTTCAGTACAACTGGAACAGAATGTGGGAGTGGAGAGAGGCAAGAAATTAAGATGTAGAGGTAGGGTAACTTTAGGTCTGAAGTCACTGGAGACTTTCTAGGCCAAGGTAAGGGACTTCAGACCTAAAGTTAATGGAACACCATTTAAGGATTTTAAGATGAAGTGTAACCTTATTCAGTTTGCACTTTAGGTAGACCACTCTGGCTTACAGAAAACAGAATGGAGACACATAAGACTTGAGGCACAGAAAATAAATTAGGAGCTTTCACAGTAATCTAGGTAAATTGGACTGTGGCCTGAAGTAGGTGGTGGCAACTAGTAGGTAGTGAGCCTTAAAGGGTCAAATAAGATACAGATTGTCTAGGAAAAAGGATTATTAATGTGAGAGTTTCAAGCTTATCTCCAACTCAAGCTCCCTTCTTCTACCTATCCCCATGTCACATTCTTTACATCTACTACGTGTTTATGCCCTGATTTTAGATGCTGGGAATGCTGAGTAAGACATTATCTCTGCCCTCAATGTTGGTTTGCACAAATATAAAAGACAAAATAATGTAGTAAGAAAAAGAAAGTGGTATCCAGTACTATATGAACACAAAAGACAAGAATCTGATTCAGACAGGGGAAGGAGTAAAGGCTTCCTAGAAGTAGTAGAAGATACATGTTTAAAAAGTGTCAACAATATATTTCCTTCTAAACTTGCCACATCCACATCCTCACCTCCAAATACTGTTTACTTCCTCAGTCAGAAAAAATACAGAATTGCAATATGTACACGTGTGTGTGTGTGTGTGTGTGTGTGTGTGTGTGTGTGTGTGTGTGTGAGAGAGAGAGAGAGAGAGAGAGAGAGAGAGAGAGAGAGAGAGAGAGAGAAACAGAGAGAGATGCGTTGGGGGGAGAGAGGATGGATTTGAGTTTTTGTTGCTGCTTTTAAGATGTGGGATAATGGAATCAGATATATTTTTCTCTTAAAATATAAATAATCATGAAATTAAGCTGCTCCCTTTGTGATTGAACCTTAATTGACGTTATATATGGAATATTGTCTCACGTAAGAAAAAGGCTTCCCCTTCACCCTTTCTAGCAAAGAAAAATTTACATGTAGCAAGATAAAAGAAAAAAAACTAAATGATACAACTTCACCCCCCACTGCAAAAAACAAAAATAAGATTATTACTTACCAGTCAGCATAAAAATTTACTAAAGCAACATCAGCATTGTCTGAAATTGAAAAACAAAACCAAACAATCTATGTTATAATCAAAGAGATGGTTTTCATCATGATCTTTTTCCTATTTATGTAAAGGCCTGCTAAAAACACACAATAATAATTAAGTTACTCTAACTCAGAAACCCATACACAGAGTCATGGACAGGTTATATAACCTGCGAGAATCCCTAATCCTTTTCTCTATATCCTCCATCTTTATACCTTCACTGCATGAATATAAAACAAAAGGGGAATCAAATCCAGATCAGGAAAGTAAACTACTAAATAGCCTACTCTCATTAAAAGTGAAGTGGAACTCTAGAGGGGAGGGTGGTGGGGGGATGCGTTAGCCAGGTGATGGGTATTAAGGATGGCATGTATTGCATGGAGCACTGGGTGTTACACGCAAACAATGAATCATGGAACACTACATCAAAAACTAATGATGTAATGTAAGATGACTAACATAACATAATAAAATAAAATTTTTAAAAAAAGTGAAGTGGAATGATCTGGATTTGAATAATCCTCCCCCCGCCCCTTAAAAGAGAGAGTGTGAGCAGGGATGGGGGGTAGAGGGAGCAGGAAAGAAAGAATCTTAAGCGAGCCCCAAAGCAGGGCTTGATCTCACGACCCAAAGATCATTACCCGAGCTGAAATCAAGAGCCAGATGTTCAACTGACTAAGGAACCCAGATGCCCCTTAATAATTTTGATCTCCCATATACATGAATAACTGAGAATTGGCTCTGCAAGAAAATTCTATTTCACAGAAGAGACCTGTGTAACTAATCCATTTCTAAAGTTCAGATGCCTCACTAGTTGCAACAAGTAATCTACAACTCATTATGTTGCATAACATGCACATTTTCTG
The DNA here is from genome assembly GCF_003265705.2 of Callorhinus ursinus. NCBI lineage: Eukaryota > Metazoa > Chordata > Mammalia > Carnivora > Otariidae > Callorhinus > Callorhinus ursinus. The sequence goes on along the minus strand of NW_027397086.1, from coordinate 28,021,179 downwards.
GTTCCTATCCATTAAACAGCTCTTCTTTGTTGCAAAAATAGCAGTATCATTTGCATACCAGGATGTGAAGTCATGAGGAAGATACATTTGTTCCTTTTGCCTAAACTTCATACAGAGAAACTAAACTCAAGTACTCACAAAAATAAAACACAAAGATATTCTAGAATTTGAAAAATGAAAGAATGATTTGTGAGTTCCAATTCTCTTCTTCCTTTTTTACCTTCAAAGCACTTTTTATCGACTTCTTCTTCACTCTGAAGCAGTGGTTCACAAACTGTACTCCCTGGACCAGAAGCACCAGCAGCATGGAGAAACTTACAGAAATGCAAATTCTCAGGTGGGGTCTAGCAGTTTCTATTAAAACCTTGGAACCAGGCCTAGCAGGACGGATATTAATAAGTCCTCCAGGTGACTCATGCATGCTAAAGGTTATAGAACCACTGCTCTAAAGAGATCCCATAATATGGGATAGACTTTTTAGCGTTTAAAACCAATTCCAAGAACACAAAACAGTATATGATGTTCAATGAATAACTCCTTTTACTTTTATTATTTTTGGTTTAGTTCTGCTTACATCAGTGGATGCAATGGAGTGCTTTAAAAAAAGAAGAAAGAAATCGTTTATGCATTCATTGTACATTTTCTTAAATCTCCTAAATTACGATTTTCTATCAACCCTGTTTTCACCTTCCCTCTACTACTTTTAAAAAACAGAAATGTTTCCCCCCCAAGGTAACTGTAACCACAATCGCACTGTCAGCAAACAAAGCATTCAGTAAAACACTTATTTAACTTAACTGAACCAATGACAATAAAAGAGATCAGAGTCGGTAAATAGTTAAAAGTTAAAAAAGACAAAATATTTCTAAACTGTGTCCTAAGATCATGAACGTTAAGTATCACACAGTGGGAACTGCTGGACTCTAAGTAAGCTCTAGCAAAATACTTTATAACAGTGGTAGTTATGACAAGGCAAACAAATGTAACAAGACTGAAAGTTTATTTGTAACACAGGAAAAGAGACTTACGCAGTTTAAGAAATTTTACTAAAAATCAAAACCAAAAGTGCTTTGTTAATTCAGGAAACCATGAAGCTAATCAGAATGCCAGCTCCTCAACTGTTCTAATAATTGAGATTTAACTTTATTTTTGTATATAAACTGGCTCTTTATAAAGAAGAATACTTTAAAATATCAAGGTACTTACTTAAAATGTCATCTATATTCTCTGTATCAAGACTTGTTATTTCAGTTGTTACAGGAGTAAAAACCCAGGTTACCTGGAAATTTTAAAAATGAGAAATTAATAAATGTTTTCATAAAAGGCAAATAATGCAGAAAGTCTAATAAAAAGAAAATGAAAATTTTTAATAAAGTTGGTTCCACTTATTTACAAAATCACCCATCAATTGGTTCTAATTTTTATTACCTTCATTATTATTCTAACCTTTCACTAGATCAACAAAACAGAAGAACTTTTTTTTTTTTTAAGATTTTATTTATTTATTTGACACAGGGAAAGAGTGGGAGAGAGAGCACAAGCAGGGGGAGCAGCAGGCAGAGGGAAGGGGTAGGGAGAAGCAGACACCCTCTGAGCAGGGAGCCCAAGGGGGGGGGATGGGCAGGCTTGATCACAAGACCCTGGGATCATGACCTGAGCCAAAGGCAAATGCTTAACCCACTGAGCCGCTCACACGCCCCAGAAGTACTAATTTCTAAGCCTAGAAACTCGTCAAATAAAACTCCCTATATTTCCAAATACACAAAAGTGATTGTTTCTAAACAATTAAGAAATTAAGAATTGATTAATTCTTTTAAATTAATATTGCAACAGCTTTATGGTGCAACAAGAAAAAATTTACTGGGTTATTATCAATTTGGAAAGAATATAAAACCAAAGCTACGTCTGCTGACTCTATCCCTACCATGTTTCTAAGATAAAACAAAATAATAAAGAGAAGAATCCAAGAAAGACTTCAAGTTGTGAACCAAAAACCTTTCGTGCCTCATCTCACATACTGGTAATAACAATGTGTTAAGCGAGAGGCTCTTAAAAAGAGAATACAAATTTTCTACTTCCAAAACATTGAACCCAAAGTTCAAGTTTATCAAAGAAAATATTAGTTTGCCATCTGCAAAATAAAGATAAACTAAACTAGCAACAGTTCACTTCGTTTAAAAAGTAATACTTACTGAATTTTATTTTTAGGCCCCACCTTTAACACCCTGTGTGTTAACGGAAATCCATTCACTGAACGGTGGCTATGAGTGACAACTAAGTCAGGCCCTGAGGGACTGAAGACTACCCATGCGCCCCCCCCCCATTTCACAGGCACTTTAGTCACAACTGTTACAACTCAAAAAGTGTCTACTTCACCAACAATTCAATTTCTGAACGGTATAAAGAGCCATGTTGATGCTGGCATGTAAACAAGCCCAGCTATCTGAAATATTCCTATTAATTTATTATTTTCTTAGAAAAAGCCAAATAGCACTAGTCTTATTTTCAAGTTCCTATACTCGTGCAGCCAATAGTGCACTATTATTTCTGCTAGCAACCAATAAATTATACTCTGCTACAGGTAAACTAGGTAAGTTAAAAATCTCGGAATATTTGACATGTGACTAATTTCATTATTTTAACACCCGAAACATTAACTGGAAAGATGAGATTCCCTCATTAGTCATTATTCCCTCACTATCCATATCTCAATGAACAGATCCTTCCCTCACCAGTGTATGATCAGCTCTTGAGAACTATGCAACCTGCTGAAAGATAAACTGAGGCATATTAAAAATTTTAAGAGTTCATTTGAGCAAAAATCACTTTGAATCAGGCGGCAACCAATCTAACAGAGAGAAAAGGAGCTCCAAGGACCTGTATAAAATGAAAGGCAGAAGAGAGAAGGAAAAAGGAAGTTTTACTAGGCAAAAAAAAAAAAATTGGGGTTAGTTATTGCAAAGTCACTTTCCTTTTGGGGATGGCAGAGGTCATATTACCAAACTAGTGCGGACCAGGCATTTCCCAGTTGACTGGTTTAAAATTCCACTTCTTATTAGGAGAGTCAAAACTGTAATAAGTCTTAGTTTGGTAACATGGGGCTTAGCATAAGTAACTCCATCTTGGGCCTGTTGTTTTGTTTTTAACAAAGCCAATTATATTGATACAAGATTTTAGAGTGAATTGTGTTGAAAAATTCAAGGTGATGCAAAAATATTACCATAAAGCAACAAAGTTGGTCATTATCAAAGTCAAGTCATTAAATAACTTGACAATCATTTATGGAGCATCTACTAGGTACTGAGGGCACAAATGCATAAGGCATGCTCTACCTTGAGGAGCTCTCCAAATAGTGGTGATAAAGAGAGGAGAAAAATATCAAACACAAATAACTGTCTTCAGTTATATAATCCAAGGAAGCCCATTTTTGAAGAGGTAGTTGTCACCCATCAAAGTTGTTTACAGAGAAGTATATTCTAAATTTAACTGCTTTTTACTTTGAAATATTTACATGGCAAAATATTTACATGCCAGATGATAACAAAAATGAGACAACAATCAAATTTGGGTGCATTAATACCTATTAGTTTAGAAACATGGTGCTAATAAGCATGCAACTGATACGACACTTTCAGCTAACAGATGTGTTGCAGAGGGCCCAAAGCAAGAAAATGGTCTCTGACCCAATCATCTCTCTGCCCTGTGGGGTGTAAAGGAGGTGTTTTATCATTAACATTTTTATTAATATGCAGTATAAAGGGAAAGGCAGGTTGTTTATTTAAATTGTTAGCAAGCTCTACTAGTCTGACAAATTGTTTCTTTTCATGTCAGCCCTAAGCCTAAACAAAATTCTCCCAGAGAAACATCCTTATGTGTCAAATGCTTTAGTGCTTAAGTAAAATAAAGACAAGTAGCTCTAGACCAGGCAAGTAGCTCTAGACCAGGAAGAGAGAGAGTATAATCATTCATTTTTTTAAATTAAGACTTGAGGTAAACTTTTAAATTTATTTTCTTTAAAAGAAACAACAAAAAGCTACAGAGACATTCTGAATAGAAGATCTTAACAGACATGGAGAATTTTAGCCTCTAATGATGGAATATTTAGACAACATATGTAAATATACAGATGTAAACTTATATTTTATAAGTTGGTCATTCTCTTCAGTTCATTAGCTCTTTTTCTTGCCAAGAAAACTGAGAGGCATCTCCAGTCACCTAGAAGTCACTGGATAATCCCATCCACATGCATTTTGTACCAAATATTAAACATTTCAGTCTGAGATGTGTCGAGCGATGCAATCTTGTATAAAAGGCACATCAGTGAAATGTCAAATACTGTACCCTACTTCATTAAAAAAAATAAAGAAAGTGACAGGCTAGCTTTAAATAGGAGCTTCTTCAACAAGTAAAGACTATTTTCTTCCATTAAAAGGTTTTTTAAAATTGAGACATCTTTGGGAACTATAAAGCTTTCCCTTCCTTCAACTTCCCTGTATCTTCCATGACCACCTAACTGGCTAGTGATGCCAGTGCACCAGCTCTTATTTCCATAGCATGTCCGAAGCCACCCAGCAGCCAGTTGCTTTTCCCAAAGCACACCCCACAATTTTTCTGCTTCCCCCCCCCCTTTTTTTTTAAGATTTACTTATTTGAAAGAGAGCACCCACGCTGGGGGGGAGAGGCAAAGAGAGAGAATCTCAAGCAGACTCTGCTGAGCGCAGAGCCCCAAGTGGGGCTCAATCACATGACCCATGAGATCACAACCCATGGTATCATGACCCCAGCTGAGATCACAGGTCAGACACTTAACCAACTGAGCCACCCAGGTGCCCCTCCTCTTCTCCTTGCATACAACGTTTCCTCTACCTGGAGTGTCCTCTTCTCCACTACCGCCTAATCAGTATTTCAAAGATGGACTTCCTCTTCCATGGAGATCTGTCTGGTTCTCCTGGTCGAAAATAACTCTTTCTCCAAAGTCCAATCTATTCCATGGGATGGGGATAGAAAAAGGCGAACGTGCACTAGAGGAATGGGAGTTACCGTGAAATTAACATTCTCTCCCCATAGACATCAAGTTAAAACAAGATACAATGAAACACTGATTACATGATAAAAGACGGTATTTTAGAAATAAATTTTGTAAAGATTTTTTGAGTAAGCACTCTCAGTGTCAGGTCAAATTTTAATTATTACAATTTTTTTTTTTTAAAGATTTATTTGACAGAGAGAGAGACAGCGAGAGAGGGAACACAAGCAGGGGCAGTGGGAGAGGGAGAAGCAGGCTCTCCGCCGAGCAGGGAGCCCCATGCAGGGCTCAATCCCAGAACCCTGGGATCATGACCTGAGCCGAAGGCAGACGCTTAACGACTGAGCCATCCAGGCGCCCCTAATTATTACAGTGTTAACATATATATATGTTCTAATGCTAGCACATACAAAATGCTCTGGCACTTACTGCTAAGCCCCAGTACTGTTTGTTCCTCTTTTGTGAAAACATTAACTGAACAAGACACTAATCCAACAGGATCTTCTTCAGAAGCATGAACTAATGTCAGTAATAACACATACTGGAAGTGATTTATTAAAGCTTCTCTGTTCATAATTATACAAAGAAATTAACAAATTTTCCTTGTACATTAAGGCCATTTGAGGGGCTGCTATTCAAATACACCCTTAGTGGGAACCACTGTGACACTCCCTGAATTGAGTATTTCCCTTCAATCTAATCTGCCCACAGAGCTCAGACTGATCTTTCCAAATGCTGCTTTGCATACATCAAATCATATGCCAAAAGAACACAAAAACCAAACCAACCAAACAAAAAAACCTCCAAGGGTTTTCTCAGTCTACAGTATAAAAGCCTAAATCCTTAACCTGGCATTTAGGACCATCCACAGGCCTGCTTTCCTAAATAACATCTCCTGCTCCCAATCCATATCCTGTCCTCCAACTAACATGAAGTACAGAGTAATCATACATTCTAGTGGGCCATATACTCTGGCTTGCTTGAGAATAACCCAGTTTATGCCTGTCACCGTGGAATATTACTAATAGCACCACTCCTTTCAAATGGGTCTCAGTTCGGGCAATAAATTATATGGTCACCCTATTTGCAGGAGACCTTTGGCAACTGAAAGGAATTATAAAAAGCTCCTCACAAATCCTAAACTATTAAGAAGTATATAATGTTTTCCCACATAATATACAGTAAAAGGAAAAATGGAATGAGAATGAATAGAGAAGAATAAAGATGGAATCTGATATGAATGCTGCTGCATTACTAGCCTCACTCACTAACTGAGACACTAAGTTCTTCACAAGGGAATAAAATCAGTAACTTCAAGGGTCACTCACAAATCAAGAGTCCAAATCCTGAAGTTACGAATCCAAGAATGCAAGGAGTTTACACTACATGCGATTTCTAAAATGCATCTCCTTACTCTCTTGCATCCATACTTTGCCGGTACAGCTTCCTCTTGGACCTTCCTGCTTGCAATGGCAAGGAAGGGCTATCTAGCTTTCAAGACCCATTCAAAAGCTATCTTTTCTATGAAGACTCTCCTGATGATCCCAGACCCCGGTGATTAATTTCTCTCTCCTCTGAACCCACAGAGCACTTTCTGGAGGGTGTTAACAGATTATTAATTCACACAAGTTGTCTATGCTATCTCACCTCCTTTAGGAGACTGAGTACCTTGTAAGAGAGACTGCACCTTATTCAATTTTGTATCCCACAGATCATTTACTACAATAACCCATTTGTATACAGTAAGTACTCAAATATGTGCTAAGTAAATGAAAGAGCAGATGACGTTAATACACTAAGAATTTAGAGGGAGGGTGTTGGAGGTGAGAAATGGGGGAAAGAACAGCCAACAAACTTTTCTTTTTTTGAGAGAGAATGAGTCGGGCGGTGGGGGGTGAGGAGTAGAGGGAGAGGGAGAGGATCTTAAGCGCTTAAGCCCCACACTCAGCATGGAGCCTGACACACAAGGCTTGATCTCACAACCCTGAGATCATGACCTGAGTGGAAATCAAGAGTCAGACACTTAACTAGTCTACTGAGCCACCCAGGTGCCCCCCCAACAAACATTTTTCACATGTTTGAGGATAATAAGGTTATCAAATAGGAATAAAGTCTATTAAAACTTGCTTTTAATTATGTAATGGTGAAGAGCATACCACTAGGGGATTATTTACAGACTTAGATTTAGAGGAAACCTCAGAAGTGATCTTCCTACCTCTTACAGAAAGCCTTCTACCTCACTAAGAGCTGTGCTGAGCTTCTAGTTATACCCTCTTCTGGTTCCCCCACAGCTATACTCTGACATGATTTCCAGACACTTCCGCACATAGAATACCCTCATTTAAGAATAGCTATGTTACACTGGTGGATAAAAATCTAATACTTCTTATATTGTTTTAAAGGTGTTAACATGAAAATAAAAAATTTAGAACTTTCGGGACCAGAATCTAATAAAGTATCAGGCAGAAGAGGTTATTAGGTAGTATTTCTGCTAGCAAGATTGGTAAGTCACAAAAGCATTTATTTGCTAGGCTTTAAGTGTTTTATTAGCATATTTTAGGTAATGAGTTTAGAAAACAAGAAGTATTTCCAGTGAATTTGTTTGTTTTAAAGCTTAATACCTTAAAACCTTGTTATTAAAAAAAAATGGTCCCTAAAGCAGCAGTACTGGCATCGCCTGGGACCTTGTGAGAAATGCAGACTATCAGGCCCCAGACCCACTGAATCAGAATCTCCACTTTGAGAGGATCCCCAAGTGATTCCTATGTACATTAAAGTTTAGGAAGCACTGCTTTAGAGAGCAAAGCCTCCGGCTCTACAAGCGAGCATGTAAGCCCATTTTAAACTCTGTACAAATGTTTATAGTCCTCAAATATGAACACAGGCAGGAACAAGTAAGATTCACTTGTGAGAAGTCTGTACTGACATGCAAAATACTGTGATTTTAGAAAAATGTGGAGTCTGTAATCTTATTAGAAATTTACAAAGATGTTAATTTTTTAAAGTATGCTGCCTACTGCCTGAATAGATATTTCTGCATGAAAATTACTGGTATAAAATAGAAACTTTAAAGAGAATGTTTCCTTCCTTCGCAATTGACATTACATCTGCTAGGCATTCTGCAGTAATAACTTAGTGTATTTGTGCTAAATTTTTCATTTTCCTGCCTGTCAGGAGAGTCTCAAAGCCCTTTACAAACTGTGTCTCTCTTATAGCAAGAAATAAGTAATGTACCAGGCAACAGCTCTCTTCCATTCTAATCCAAATTGACAAACCAGCCTACTACCTTAAGTCCCGATGCCATGGGACCCAGGCTGTTTCTCCTCCCTGGGGCCACTTCTCTGACTCTCAGTTTTGCATTAAGCTGGCAGGCAACAGAAGCAGAGAGATTTTCAGTTGGCTGCAAGGAGCTAAGAGATATGAAAGGTCCCCAGAGAAAAAAAGCTGAGGCTGACAAGCACTGTAAGAGCCTTGAAGCTGAGTATCAATCGAGGCACATCTCACTGTTAGTATTCCCAGAAGCATTATAATGAACTAGAAGTTCAAAAAGAGGGGAAAAATAGGACTAAGTATAGAATAACACTGGGAAGCTACATTAACCCTTAAATTGCTCAGTGATACAACTTTTGGACAAGTGATACAAATTTTGAGCAAGTAGGAACCAGTATGCTTTTATAAAGAAACAGTAGAACAATTATAACATTCCTTATTACAAAGTCAAGATGTGGTGGGTGCAGACATGTTTGGGAAAATAAATTCTATACCTCCAAAATAATCATTCCAATATAGTTAATATAATCCCTAAACCCAAATTCTGCCAGTAGAAACAACCATAGAAAATAAAAATAGGGATGCTTGGGGGCGCTCAGTAGGTTAAGGGTCTGACTCTTGATTTCGGCTCAGGTCATGATTTCAGGGCTGTGAGATGAAGCCCCGTGGTGAGCTCTGTGCTGGGTGTGGAGCCAGCTTAAGATTCTCTCTCTCTCTCTGCCCCTCCCTCCTCTCTTTCCCTCTAAAAAACTAAAAAATAAATTACTGAAATCCATATTTTTTTCTTGTACATCAGTTATTTGATCATGCATGGATTTCCACTAAAACTGATGTCATTTCACAACGTACTGCAAAGCTTCACTAATCAAAACAGTGTGGTACTGGCACAAAAATAGAGATCAATGGAACAGACTAGAAAGCCCAGAAATAAACCCACTATAGTCAATTAATCCATGACTAAGGAGGCCTGAGTATACAATGGGGAAAAGATCGCCTCTTCAATAAATGGTGCTGGAAAACTAGACAGCTACATGCATAATAATGAGACTGACAACTTTCTTATAACATATACAAAAATAAATTCAAAATGGATGGAAGACCCAAATGTGAGACCTGAAACCATAAAAAACCTAGAAGAGAGCACAACAGTAATTTCTCTGACATTGGCTGTAGCAACATTTTTAGGTTGTCTCCCCTAAGGTAAGGGAAACAAAAACAAACTACTGGGACTACATCAGAATAAGAAGCTTCTGTGCAGTGAAGGAAACCGTCAACAAAGCAAAAGGCAATCTACTGAGTGGGAGAAGGTATTTTAAAAATGATATATCTGATAAGGGGTTAATATCCAAAATAATATGAAGAATTTATACAACTTACCACACACACACACACACACACACACACACACACACACACACACACAAATCTTTTTAAAAATGGTAGAGGACCTGAAGAGACATTTTTCCAAAGACATACAAATGGCCAACAGACATTATGAAAAGATGCCCATTATCACTCATAATCAGGGAAATGCAAATCAAAACAACAATGAGAGGGGCACCTGGGTGGCTCAGTCATTAAGTGTCTGCCTTTGGCTCATGTCATGGTCTCGGGGTCCTGGGATCAAGCCCTGCGTCAGGCTCCCTGCTTGGCAGGAGGCCTGCTTCTCCCTCTCCCACTCTCCCTGCTTGTGTTCCTTCTCTCGCTGTGTCTCTCTCTGTCAAATAAATGAATGAAATCTTAAAAAAAAAAAAAACCCAACAATGAGAGATCTCATACTGTCAGGATAGCTAAAATAAAAAAGACAAGAAATAACAAGTGTTGGTGAGGATGTGGAGATAAAGGAACCCTCACGTACTGCTGGTGGGAATGCAAACTGGTGCAGCCACTGCAGAAAACAGTATGGAGGTTCCTCAGAAAATTAAAAATAGAAATATCATATGATCCAATAATTTCACTACTGGGTATTTACCCAAAGAAAACAAAAACATTAAATCAAAAAGATATATGCATCCCTACATTTGTTGCAGCATTATTTACAAGAGTCAAGATACTGAAGCAACCCAAGTGTCCATCTCTGATGAGTGAATAAAGAAGTTATGGTGTGTGTGTACGTGTGTGTACACACACACACTGGAATATTACTCAGCCATTAAAACAAAAAAGATGAGATTTTGCCATTTGTGATGACATGGACAGACCTAGAGGGTATTATGCTAAGTGAAGTAAGTCAGAGAACGAAAAGTATCATCTGATTTCACTTATGTGGAACCTAAAAAACAAAACAAACAAAAAGCAGCAGACCCACAAATAAGAGAACAAACTGATGATTACCATCGGGGAGAGGGGCATGGGATGGACAAACTGGGTGAAGGGGAGTGGGAGATACAGGCTTCCACTTATGGACTGACTAAGGCACAGAAGTAAAAGGCACAGCACAGGAATTATAGTCAATGGTACTGTAACTGTGTTGTATGGTGACAGACGGTAGCTACACTTGGGGTGAACAGCGCATAATGTATGAACTTGTATAATCAGTATGTTGGATACCTAAACCTAATGTAACACTGTGTCAACTATACTAAAAAAAAAAAAAATGATGTTGGGGTGCCTGGATGGTTTAGTCAGTTAAGCATCTGCTTTCAGCTCAGGTCATGATCCTGGAGTTCCGAGATCAAGCACCACATTGGGCTCCCTGCTTTGCGGGGAGTTTGCGTCTCCCTCTCCCTCTCCCCTGGCTTGTGCTCTCTCTCTCTCTCAAATAAATAATAAATAAAATCTTAAAAAAAAACAGTGATGTCATCTGTGTTTTGTTTTCTACCGTATTCTAAAAATGGAATGAGAGCCTAATATAACACTGTACTTTAACTGTATTAGAATTACTTTAAAAAAAAATGAGATGAACTAATTTACCTGGCATAGACAATGTAGTTCTCTGACCTTCAAAGAAGAGTCCAAAGCTTTTCAGAACTGAAAAGTGATCTTCTCAATGTGTGTAAAGGATTTTTCTCTTAAAATCACCCCATACTCCTCTAAAACCCCAAATTCTAGCAATGGTGGTACTAACAAAGCATGGGAATTGGGAGAAAAGTTAAGATGAGAATTGTTACCTTCTTTTTCTGTACACACTCTGGAACCAGGGGTGGGGGGTAGGGGGCACAATGTGAGACAACATCCCATTCATCATTGTCTCATGATTAGTACCTAACACTGGATCTTATAGGTAACAGTCCAGAACAAATATTTGCAAATATATGCCAAAAGAAAATTATGACTACTCTTCTTGTGGTACAATGTAATTCTCAGCCAGGATGCCTGATGAAAGAAAGTTCCCTTAAGAGAATCTACATACATGCTGGTACATACACTCTTCTGTTAGGTCATTCATTCCACAAATATCTCACTGAGTCATCTATTACATACATGCCAAGCACTGTACTAGGCACTAGGGAAAGGGATGTGAATAAGATTTTATACATATATAAAATACATACACACACACACACACACACACACACACACACACACACAGACACACACATATAAAATATCTAGCAAGGGGCGCCTGGGTGGCTCAGTCGTTAAGCGTCTGCCTTCGGCTCAGGTCATGGTCCCAGGGTCCTGGGATCGAGCCCCGCATCGGGCTCCCTGCTCCACAGGAAGCCTGCTTCTCCCTCTCCCACTCCCCCTGCTTGTGTTCCCTCTCTCGCTATATCTCTCTCTGTCAAATAAATAAATAAAAAATCTTTAAAAAAATAAAATAAAACATCTAGCAAGATCATCAAATTTAATTTCTCTTTCCTATTAAAAAAAGAGAGAGAAGATTCTCAAGCATTTTAAATCTTTTTTTTTTTAAGATTTTATTTATTTATTTGAGAGAGATAAAGTGAGAGCACAAGAGCTGGGTGAGGGACAGAGAGAAGCAGACTCCTGCTGAGCAGGGAGCCCAATGTGGGACTCAATCCCGGAACTCTGGGATCATGACCCAAGCTGAAGGCAGACACTTAAGCAACTGAGCCACCCAGGCACCCCTCTCTCAAGTATTTTAATTGAAGAGTCATCCATAGTTCTTGGCAAAGTCATTATCTATTCTCAAAAGATAACTGCTAGGCACTGAACAATGAGAATTACACAGTACGTCATACTCCCCTTTTGCCTAGGCTTTCAAGAAGCTTTGAGTCAATCGTAACACAGAACAACTACGCTGACACTGTTATTGAACAATCTTAACATCACTAAAAGCAGAACCAGATATTAATGCTTCTTGATGGGATGCAATAGGAAATAAAAAGCACCACTTGTGAAGTATTCTTAACCCAAAAAAACTGAAACTGACCTCAATCTAATCAAGCCCAAGAACTACTGTAAGGAAACAATGGATGAAATATGAAATGACACCACGGGGATACAAGCAGCAGCATCAAGAGATAGGAAATTTTATAGGAAAAATGACAGCCCCCGAGAAGTGAATCCTGAGACAAGTAGTTGAGTACAGTAGTTTATCTGGGAGAAAAAGGAAGTACACACAGAGAAATGGGGAAGACAGCCAATATAGAACATAATATAGTGAACTAAATGCCAATGTTTTCACTTTTTAAAAAAATTTTTCAAGGTTTATACCATAAAGGCTCTGAAACATCCTAAATTGTATAACTGAAATTCTTCAACTGTCTAATTTACCAGTTTCTGTTGGTGGCATATATATTTCTAAACTGCACAAAGTGAAGAAAATACCCCCTACTTTGTCAAAAAAATGTCTTTATTTCACTACTAAACATGTGACCCTGACCCTTTTTGGTGAGTCAACAGTCTTCAATGAGAACCTGTTCTTCAGTAAAACCTTTGGTTTCTTATTTATACGTATTCACTTAGTTCTGGATGACTCTCAGGCTTTCTGGTTTCCTATTCCTGAGTACTATGTTCTACAATAAAAAATATTTTATTAGCAAATCCAAGAATGACTCCATTTTTATACAGGCCTAATGTGTTAATCCACTGCTTACTTTAAAAATCTGTATCTTCAGGGCACCTGGATGGCTCAGTCGTTAAGCATTTACCTTCGGCTCAGGTCATGATCCCAGGGTCCTGGAATCGAGCCCCACATCAGGCTCCCTGCTCAGAAGGAAGCCTGCTTCGCCCTCTCCCACTCCCCCTGCTTGTGTTCCCTCTCTTGCTGTCTCTTTCCCTGTCAAAAAATAAACAAAAAATCTTTTTAAAAAAAAAATCTGTATCTTCAGGGGCGCCCGGGTGGCTCAGTCAGTTAAGCATCTGCCTTTGGCTCAGGTCATGATCCCGGGGTCCTGGGATCAAGCCCCACATCGGGCTCCCTGCTCCGCAGGAAGCCTGCTTCTCCCTCTCCCACTCCCCCTGCTTGTGTTCCCTCTTTTGCTGTGTCTCTGTCACACTAATAAATAAAATCTTTAAAAAAAAAAAAGAAAAGTAAACATTATGTACATAGTAGCTTAACTTATTCACTTTTCAGCTAAGTAAGGGTGTAAGATGACCTCCATAATATATGAAAAATTTGTATCTGATTTACCTGATATTCACCAAAGGGGTTACTTCTACAAAGGGGGAAAGAAATTAGGAATGGGAAGGGGCAGAGGGACGTAAGTTTTCATTTTTATTCCAATTATACTTCTCTTTCCATATTAAATTATTTAATCGAGAACATTTTCCTGTATCATTTGAAAAATTAACTAAGCAGTATCATTTTTTTACTCTTTTGACTTGTAAGATTTTTAAATAGATTTCCTAACAATGAATAATCCTTATCCTCTTAGAATAACTCCATCTGCTCAAGTTGCAGATTTAATATTCTACTAAATTCTACTTGCAAATATTTTACTAGAATATTTGTGTTAATGGTTGAGATTGTTCTGTAGTTCTCTTTTTGTGAACTGTTTTTACTATTTAGATATTTTACTAGATATTTATGTCTTTAAAAAACAACTGGACAGGTTTCATCTTTCACTATGATTTGAAATAGTTTAGATAGCACAGGGATGAGTATAGCATGGTGTTGCGAAGTATAGCCTTTGGAAGCCAACTGCCTGGATTTACATCCTAGATCTGTCACTTCCTAGTGACACTGGGCAAATTAACCATTTTGTGCCACAGTGTTGTCTATAAAAAAGAGGTGATGATGGTGGTATGATTTCATAGTTTTATTTTCAGAATTCCTATAAAGCACATAGTAAGCTTTCCCAAGTTCCTTAATTATTTATAAGCATTCATCCATGAAACTGTCTCAGCCAGGTCCTTTTGGGGAGTGTATCTCTTTTTAACTTTTTTTTTAAGTTTTATTTATTTAAGTAATCTCTACACCCAATGTGGGGCTCAAACTCATAACCCCGAGATCAAGAGTTGCATGTTCTTCCAACTGAGCCAACCAAGCACCCCTCTTTGTAACTTTTCTATATAGACATAGTGATGTATATAGTTTGAACTGCTATGGGAAACAATGAATATAGCACTACTATTTTTTTTTAAAGACTTATTTATTTGACAGAGAGAGACAGCGAGAGAGGGAACACAAGCAGGAGGAGTGAGAGGGAGAAGCAGGCTTCCCAATGAGCAGGGAGCCCGATGTGGGGCTGGATCCCAGGACCCCGGGATCATGACCTGAGCAGAAGGCAGACGCTTAACAACTGAGCCGCTTAAGGACTGAGCCACCCAGGTGCCCCTGTAGCACTACTATTTAGTCCTGTCTTCCCCAGAGCTCTGAACACCAGCTCTGTACATCCCCCTTTCAAATTCCTATCTTTTGATGATAATAATCTCTTTTTTTATCTCCCTCATTCTAGGCATGGAACTACTTCCTAGAGTTATTATTGTCTTTGGTTTTTGCTCTTTCAGCCCCAACACCTATGTAACCAATTCCCCATATTAAATCCCTTCTATTGGGGGAAAAAAAAAGGAATAAGCATTGGCATATTTAAGAATTACTAATATCAGAAATGAAAGAGAGGACACCACACTACAGATCTCATGGACATTAAAAGGGTAATCAAAGAATACTATGAACAACTCTGTCCACAAACTTGATAACCTAGATGAAACAGAACAATTCCTTGAATGACACAATCTGCCAAAACTCACACAAGAAGAAACAGACTATCCATATTAAAGGAATTGAATCAATAATCAACAGCCTTCCAAGACAGAAAGCACCAGGCCCAGATAGGTTCCCTAGTGAATTCTACCAAACACTTAAGGAAGAAATTACACCACTTCTCTATCATCTCTTTTAGAAGATAGAAGCAGAAGAAATACTTCCTAAGTCACTCTATGAAGCCAGAGTTACTCTAATACCAAAATCAGGCAAAGACATTACAAGAAAACTACAGACCAATATCTCTCATAAACATAAATGCAAAAATCCTCAAAAAGGTATTAGCAAACTGAATCCAACAGCGGATAAAAAGAATTATATACCATGACCAAGTGAGAGTCATGCCAGGTATGCAAAGCCAATTCAACATTTGAAAATCATTCATTGTAACCTCTCACATCAACAGGCTATAGAATAAGAATCATACGGTCACATCAATACATGCAGAAAAAGCACTTGACAAAATAGAACACCCTTTCATGATAAAACTCTCAGTAACCTAGGAATAGAAGGGAACTTCCACAACTTGTTAATGAACATCTACAAAGAAACTACAGCTACCATCATATTTAATGGTGAGAAACTTGAAGCTTTCCAGTGAAGATCAGGTACAAAGCAAAGATGTCTCTTCATACCATTATTTTTCAAGATCATACTGGATGTCCAGGCGCCTGGGTGGCTCAGTTGGTTAAGTGACTGCTTTCGGCTCAGGTCATGATCCTGGAGTCCCAGGATCGAGTCCCGCATCGGGCTCCCTGCTCAGCAGGGAGTCTGCTTCTCCCTCTAACCCTACCCCCTCTTGGGCTCTCTCTCTCTCACTCAAATAAATAAATAAATAAAATCTTTAAAAAAAAGATCATACTGGATGTCCTACCTAATGCAACAAGACATATACAGATTAGGAAGGAAGAAACACAACTGCTTTTGTTTGCAGATGACATGATAATCAGTGCAAATCCAAAAGAAATGACAAAAAAAGAAAAAAAAACCTCCTAGAAATAATAAACAATTATAGCAAGGTTGCAGAATACAACATGAATATACAAAAGTCAATCACTTTCCTATATACCAGCAATGAACAAGTGAAATTTAAAATTCGAAACACAGTATCATTTACATTGGCATCTCCCAAAATGAAACACTTAGTATTAATCTAACAAAATAAGTACAAGATCTAGATAAAGAAAACTACACAACTCTGATGAATGAAATCAAAGAACTAAATACATGGAGAGTTATTCCATGTTCATGGATAAGAAAACTCAAAATTGTCAAGAAGTCAGTTCTTCCCAACTTGATCTATGAATTCAATGCAAATGCAATGAAAATCCCAGCAACTTATTTTGTGGATATTGAAAAACTGATTCTACATTTTATATGGAAAGGCAAAAGATCCAGAATAGACAACACAATATTGAAGGGCAAGAACAAAATTAGAGGATTGACACCACCCAACTTAAAGACTCACTATAAAGCTACAATAATCAAGAAAGTGTTATATTGGCAAAAGAATACACAAATAGACCAATGGAATAGAAGGCCCATAAATAGTCCCACATAAACAGAATCAACTGATCTGACAAAGAAGCAAAAGCAATACAATGGATAAAAGATAGCCTTTTCAGCAATGATGCTATAACACCTGGACACAATGTGCAAAAAATGAATCTAAACACAAACCTTTCACAAAAATTAATTCAAAATGGATCACAGAACTAGGCACAAAACAGAAAACTATACAACTCCTAGAAGTTTACAAAGGAGAAATTCTAGATAAACTTGGGTTTTTGTTGATGACTTTTTATTTTTTTATTTTTTTAAGATTTTATTTATTTATCTGACAGAGAGTACAACAGGGGGAGTGGGAGGGAGAGGGAGAAGCAGGCTCCGTGATGAGCAGGGAGCCTGATGTGGGATCGATCCCAGGACCCTGGGATCATGACCTGAGCTGAAGGCAGATGCCCAACTGACTGAGCCAACCAGGTGCCCCTGGTGATGACTTTTTAGACACAACACCAAAAGCATGATTCATGAAAGAATGAATTGATAAGCCGGATTTCATCCAAATTAAAAGTTTCTGCTCTGCAAAAGACACTGTCAAGAGAATAAGATTACAAGTCATACACTGGGAGAAAATATTTACAAAAGACATCTGATAAAGGACTATTAGCTAAAATAATACAAAGTATTCTTAAAATTCAACAATAAGAAAATGAACAACCTGATTAAAAAATGGGCCAAAGACCCTACAGACACTTCACCAAAGACATACGGTTGGCAAATAAGCATATGAAAACATGTTTTGTATCATATGTCATCAGGAAAATGCAAATTAAAAGACTGAGATACCACTACACACATATTAGAACGGCCAAAATCCACAATGCTGACAACATCAAATGCTGGCCAGGATGAGGAAAACAGAAACTCTCTTTCACTGCTGGTGGAAATACACAATGGTACAGCCACTCTGGAAGATACTTTGGCTGTTCCTTGCAAAACTAAACATCCTCTTACCATGTAATCCAGCAATCCGTGCTCCTTGGCATCTACTCAAAGGAAGTGAGAGCTTATGTTCACCTAAAACTGGCACATGGATGTTTACAGAAGCTTTACTCATAATTGCCAAAACTTGGAAGTAACCAAGATGTCCTCCAGTGGGTGAACAGATAAACTGTGGTACATCCAGACAATGGAATATTATTCAGTGCTAAAAAAAAAAAAAATAAGCTATTAAGCCATGACAGGTTATATAGGAAACTTAAATGCATACTACTCAGTGAAAGAAGCCAATCTAAAAAGGCTACATTATGTTTGTTTCCAATTATACGACATCACATGAGAAACAAGACAAGAAATGGTAAAGCTATCGAGATAGCAAAAAGATCAGTGGCCAGAGTTTAGAGGGGAGAGATGGATAATCAGTATAGCACAGAGGATTTTTAGGGCAGTAAAACTACTGTGTATGATACTATAATGGTAGATACATGTCATTACACATTTGACCAAACCCACAGAATGTACAACATCAAGAGTAAAGTCTAATGTAAACTAAGGACTCTGGGTGATAATGATGTGTCAATGTAGATTCATTAACTGTAATAAACATAACCCTCTGGTGGGGGATGTTGATAATGAGGGAGGCTATGCATATGTGAGGGCAGGGAACACACAGGAAATCTCTGTATCTTCTGCTTAATACAGCTCTGAACCTAAAGTTGTTTTAAGTCTATTTTGTTATTCCTTATTTCATTATTAATGCAAATAGTTATTTTCCTAAATATCTTTAATACAACAAAAATATTTAATTCACTACTTTTATTTTCAAGCCTAAGGAATAACATTTGAGTTACATACACATGCACACAAATAGTTTATTTCTTTCTGCCTATGGATTTCCATTAATACAGATTTGGGGTCAAAAAGGACCATAGAGGCTGCAGTGGGTAAACAGGGTGCCCACAAAATCATGTCACCCAGAACTTCAGAATGTGACCTTATTTGGAAATAGGGCTCTTGTGGACATAATGATCATGAGATGAAATCATTCTGGATTTAGAGTGGGCCCTACATCCAATGGCTGGTGTCCTTGAAAGAAGAGGAGAGGATATAGAGAAAGAGAGGAAAAGATGATGTAAAGATGAAGGTAGAGATTGGTGATGTATCTATAAGCCAAGGAATTCCCAGAGCCACTAGAAGCTACAAGAGGCAAAGAGGGATTCTCCCCTAAAACCTTCAGAGGGACCATGGCCATACTAGTACCTTAATTTCAGATTTTTGGTTTCCAGAATGGTGAGAGAATACATTTGTTTTATGCCATCGAGTTTGTGCTAATTTGTCGTGGGAACCATAGGAAACTAATACAGAGGCAAAATCGTATTAGTTCACATTTAAGAACTAAGTACATGTACCAAAGAAGTCATGACCATTCGTATATGTATTTGGCAAAGCAAATATGCCACTGGCAACAAGGCTTGATCCTTATGATCCTTTCATATGATAATGACCTTGCATCTGAAAAGCCTAAGACTATTATAAAATAATGAAAGTTATTTCACTGTGAAAATGTCTCTCTTCTTGTTTTATTTTTTTAGAAAGAGAGAGAGCACGAGCAGGAGGGGCAGAGGGAGAGGAAAAAGAATCTCAAGCCAACTCCACCCTGAGCGCAGAGCCCAACACAGGGCTGGATCTCAAAACACTAAGATTGTGACCTGAGCAGAAATCAAGAGTCAGACACTTAACCAACTGTGCCACCCAGGCACCCTGGTTTTATACTCTTATTCATTTGCTTCCTTAGTACCTAGTATGATGCTTGACAAATAGTAGAGACTCCACAACATTTGCTAAATGAACAGATTGAACCAAATAACTTCAAAGTTCTTCTAGACATTCCACAATTCTGAGACCACAAAAGAAGCCTATCTACTTAATACTGAGAGAGGCCATGAATGACCTCTGTTTTGCAGTCAGAATGGGAAGCATTTTTGAAATCTTTGCTTGAGGACTAGAACTCAATTATGACAGTGAAGGATCACTTTTAAATAGAAAAAAACATATACTTCATCATACAGCGAGAATTCTAGAGACCTCCCTCCCCACAAAAGACTTGAGAAAAATACTGGGCCTGCCTTAGGACAAGTTAGCAAGTAGAATAGTGACAAATCAATTCACAATCAAGAGAGTGCACACAAAAACTACCATGTTCACCACTGGATTTGATTTAAAAAGGGAGGGAAAAAAGCAAATTTCAATCAGCTGAAGTTCACATCCTCTATCATTGTGAAAACTGTAAGCATAATTCTCCTATTTACCAGTAAGTGAAACAACTGCACAGTTCCAATGAACATTTTGTTTTCAGTAATTCAAAAAAGTTTCCAAATAAAGAGTCTATGTAGGCTAGATAGTCTTCTAAATGGAACTGTCTCAGTAGTCAAATAAACGTGAAGGCCACAAAAACATATTTTATAATTTTGAAATTTGTTTTCCACATCATGAAATGTAAAGACAGCACTGAAAACTAGGACCATAAACTATAATAATTAATCAGCTATAAATTATCAGTATTATTTAACTTCTCCACATCACCCTAGTCAACCCTTCAACGTCCATCAGCCTCTCTGACCCCTATCTTATTAGGTCAAAATAGTAGTTATTTAGAATTACAAAGTTGAAGGGGCCCAAGTTTCTCTAACTGTGCCCTACCCCCTCCCCTTGTGCAGGGCTCTCCCTGATAGCATCCCTGGCAGAGGAGCCATTTAGTCTCCAAGGGAACACCTGCTATGAGAGAGAGTGTACAAGGCAAACCAATCCATGATGAAGCAGCCCCACTACAAAGTTTTACCTTACTGGGATGAGCATCTGCTCACCTTTCCCTTCTCCACATCCATCACAGTTCTATCATGTACAGCTCATCAAGAACATATCCACAAGCTCATGGCAGTCCTTGGATGAGAACCAATGGGGACAGAAGCACTGAAGCAGGTATGGCCTGCGGGGAATCCAAAAGCACATTCCATTCTTCAAGAGCTTCATGACCACATTTGAAAAGTTAGGACACAAAATAGATTATGCAAGTACTACAAGGCTTACACAAAGTATCCTAGAAAAATGTAGAGTGAGCAGAAAAATAGCAGAGAGCACTGCCATGGGTCAGATGAGCAGAGTAGTTTCTATGGACAAAGTAAGTGAAGAGCAAAACCTGGCTATGAAAGTTCATATAGTGCAGTGTTGGTAGGTACATTGGAAGGTTAGGTTGGGGCCAGATTGTTAAGAAAAAAAAAACAAGGTATATATATAAGGAGAGTAAGCATAATACACCTGAAAGATAAACAGAGGGGTTGATATCTGCTGTAGCAGAAAATGAGAAGGCATGAGAGACTTCTCATAAGTGAGGAGCACAATGACTTCAAGCCTTAAGAAAGGTTAGTGGTGGGGCGCCTGGGTGGCTCAGTTGGTTAAGCAACTGCCTTCAGCTCAGGTCATAATCCTGGAGTCCCAGGATCGAGTCCCACATCGGGCTCCCTGCTCAGCAGGAAGTCTGCTTCTCCCTCTGACCCTCTTCCTTCTCGTGCTCTCTATCTCTCATTCTCTCTCTCTCAGATGAATAAATA
>NW_027397086.1:27709674-27999559 GCF_003265705.2 Callorhinus ursinus | reverse complement strand
CTGCCTTCAGCTCAGGTCATAATCCTGGAGTCCCAGGATCGAGTCCCACATCGGGCTCCCTGCTCAGCAGGAAGTCTGCTTCTCCCTCTGACCCTCTTCCTTCTCGTGCTCTCTATCTCTCATTCTCTCTCTCTCAAATAAATAAATAAAAAATCTTTAAAAAAAAAAAAAAAAGAAAGGTTAGTGGTCCGTATTTTATAAGGTAAGACCACACAGTTAAAAGAGTAAAACACAATACAGGGAAGGGACATAAGGGCTTATGTTGGAGTGGGGGAAATTTGGGAGACTTTTAAAAGGAAGTGAACAGGTCATGATGACAAACTAAAGGGTTGAAAAATTTAATGAACCAAAGCTATAAACCTAGGTGACTGACCTAACTGAAAGGAGAAGACTCTTTTAGAGAAAGAATTTCTGTGCAGTCACTGATCCGCTTCAATGTCACTGGTTCTCTGCCTTGCCCAGTCAGTAAGAAAGCAGCTAACAGAAGACCATGTACCTTCTACCCACCAGCATGAGAGGCTGGCATTTGACTACTCTTCATAACCAGGACTAAAGCACCAAGAAAATAACTGAGCCCAAGGCACTGACCAAAGCACTAAGAGACTCCTCAGCTACTGCAAACATTAGAAAGGGAATAGTTAAAGCTGAGAGTTTAAAATGACTGGATGACAAGACTGGGGTGGGGGGAGAGGACAGAAAGGCGGCTCTTGTACAGTCAAGAACATCCACATTTCCTTCCTTATTGCCTTCTGTCACCCTTGCCCTTTCCCCAACCCATGGCGGGGGGGGGGGGGGGGGCAGAGAGAGAAAGAAGGAACTACTAGAGCAGGAAGCAGCAGGGAGACAGCATTTCAAGAAGAAATGGGGTAGTGACCAGTATGAAATGCTCAAAGGGTGATGAGCAGAAGACTTTCCAGAGAGTAGTGTAATTCACAATTAGGAGGCTAGTGTGACCTACAGAATACATCACAATCAGCATTTTTAAAAAGTTAAATCATATTCATTAGCCTCTAGAAAGGCAGACACTGGCTCCCACTATTTACAAACTTTCAATCTACAAACTTAAGTTTCCACAGATGTAAATCAAACAAAACCAAGTAGATTCTGCCTGCCACCAATGGATGAAATAAGTCTGCCTTGTATAATGTTTCACTCTGGAGACACATCATAAAGAGAAATACTTCTTTATATTTTTGAATGGTTTCCAGTGAAAAAATGGTTTGTTTCAATGTTTTAGCTTTATTTACCAAAATGACTACAAAATATGAATTACATCAGTCCTAACAGCGGGTTGATAAACTTTACTAATAATACAAATGTTTTTTATTTCTCTCTTTTTTAAAGATTTTATTAATTTGAGAGAGAGAGAGAGTACACAAGTGGGGGCAAGGGGGCAAAGAGAGAGGGAGAATCAGACTCCCCACTGAGCAGGGAGCCCAATTTGGGGCTCAATCCCAGGACCCTGGGACTATCACCTGAGCCGAAGGCAGACATTTAACCAACTGAGCCACCCAGGTGCCCCTGTCCTTTATTTCTCTTAAAAGAAAATGCGCCCTGGGGCAGCTGGGTGGCTCAGTCAATTAAGCGCTGGACTCTTGTTCTTGGCTCAGGTCATGATCTCAGGGTTGTGAGACAGAGCCTCACTCACATCCCTCCAGGCTCCCTGCCCAGCAGGGAGTCTGCCTGAGATTCTCTCCCTCTACCTCTGCCCCCACCCCGCCGCACTCTCTCTCTCTAAAATAAATAAATCTTAAAAAAAAAGAAGAAGAAAAGGTGACCTGAAGACACCCTCCTTCCTTCCTTAAACTAAAAATCATTTCGGGGCACCTGGGTGGCTCAGTCGGTTAAGCGGCTGCCTTTGGCTCAGGTCATAATCCCAGGGTCCTGGGATCGAGCCCCACATCGGGCTGCCTGCTCGGCGGGGAGCCTGCTTCTCCCTCTCCCTCTGCCTGCCTCTCTGCCTACTTGTTCTCTCTCTGTATCTCTCTGCCAAATAAATAAATAAAACCTTTAAAAAAAAATAAAAATTTCAACAACCTGAATAAAAGTACCTTTTAAGCCATTAAGAAAGTATTTTCTATCCTGTCTTAACAATAGGGGTATTTATTAACTTAGCACTTCAAAGTAATATTCCAGAATAGGTGACAGACTTGGAAAATCATTTCATGTAGGAATACAGACAAGCTCTCTGCTAATTTCCTCAAATATCAAACCCATTTTGTGTTAGAACAGCTAAAGTTGGTCCAGGGAATTTAGTACTACTGTACAAATCAGTATTCCCCCAAGTAAAGTAGGCAAGAAAGGGCGCCTGGGTGGCTCAGTCCGTTAAGCGTCTGCCTTCGGCTCGGGTTGTGATCCCGGGGTCCTGGGATAGAGTCCCGCACCTCCCTCTCCCTCTGCCCCCCACTCCTGCTCGCTCTCACTCTTTAGTGCTCTCTCTCAAATAAATAAATAAAAGATCATAAAAAAAAGTAGGCAAGAAAGACTTTGACTAAGGCATCAAACATAATAGGTATAATTAACTATTTCAGTCATATCTAGACAGGTGGTTTCTCTTGCCTCATGGGTCAAATGAGAAAGAGTGAAACTCTGATTATTTTCCTACAGAATATTGGATACTTCTCAGAACTAAAAGCTATTTCTTGAGGGCTCATTTATTATATACCTTAAGTCACTCTTCTGTTCGAGATAATAACTGGTATATATCAAGGAGGTATATATAAGCATTGTAGAACTGGAAAACACAATTTACCCTCCTTTTTTTTAAGATTTTATTTATTTATTTGAAAGAGAGCAAGAGAGAGCATGAATAGTGGGAAGGGACAGAGGGAGAGGGAGAAGCAGACTCCCTGCTGAGCAGGGAGTCCAATACAGGGCTCGATCCCAGGATCCCGGGATTATGACCTGAGCCAAAGGCAAGAAGCTTAACCAATTGAGCCACCCAGGTGCCCCTTCTCCTCCTCTTCTAACCAAGTACTAATCTTCCCAATTGGAGGGATTTGTGGATATATTAATGAGATTAGAAAAGCAAGCCTATATGATAAGCTTTTCTTGATCCAAGTTGAAATACCCATCATAAACTATCTTATTTGTCAATAGGTTCTCAGCAGATACCTTCAGGAGTATCCAAATTCAAAAAGATTTACTATAGCCTCAGTTTTCATCAAATCTATAACTTACTAAAAGTGTGAAGCCAAAACTCACTGAAAGTATTAAATATTATACATGTTTATGTGTAAATAACTTTACTCTCCAGTGGAAGCAATAGTTTAAAGATAACTATCATATATGTAAGTTAGGCTTACAGGAACAAATGAAACTGTATAACCAGCAATTTGAAATCTTCCATACCTATACGAATAGGATTTTTATTTTTGCATCTTTTCAGTGACCAAAAATATACTGTAATAATCTTCTCTTCCCTCACTAAATTCAACAAGAGAAAGATTATGTATTTCCAAAGAATCATCATTTTTCAAATCTCTAGTCAATTACAGGAGTGAAGGATATATTTTTTTAATGATTTTGAGTGTATAAAGTAATAGAAATGATGCCTTTCTTTGTGGAGCAAATGATACCTTTCAAACAGCAAAGCATAAAGCATGTTTCTCCACTTTCATCTCTACCACTTACAAGAATTTATTTGCTTTTGTATTAAAAGCAGAAACACATATCAAGTTAGATTTTTATTTCTATCAATCATAAGTTACATTTGCCACTATTTTGATAAGACTACGTCATAACTTGCCAGGGAAAGAGACAAGTTGATAAGTACTTTAAGAAACCACTAATATTTAGAATTAGACTTTTAGAATAAAAGGCCTCATCCACTTATTTCTGAGAGTCAAGAAAAGGTAGTGCCAACACGGAAAGATGGTCAGCACAACTGCTGTCCTCCTCCAAGGGACTTTCTCCATCTCATAATGATGACTCCACCCATATGACAAGCTTTCCTTCTCTATTCATTACCTTACAAAACAAAAATGTCTCCTATATGCCAGACATGATGCAAAGTATTCTATAGACCATATATCTCAAAATATATGGTCTTGCAAAATAATCATCCCTACTTTTAAAATGGAAAATTTGAGGGTCAGAAAGATAAGGAAATTTGCTTAATATCAACCACACAGCTACAAAGAGGTAGAGCTGGGAATGAGCTAGGTCTTTCCAACATCAAAGTCACTCTGCCTTCTGGTATTGTCATTATCCTGGCAGTCCCAACCCTACAACTATTTCCATAATGCATCAATTTTTCCTGAAAAGGATATACATCACATACCTAGGCTTCTAGGTAGAGAAACCAAGTAGCAAACACACGTTTGAAGCATGCAAAAATATTTCACTCTAACAACTTTTATTTACAAACCCACATATTATCTTTTACATCATTTAACAACTCTGCAGCTGAAGTAGGAATTATATTATTCCTGTTTTATAAATGAGGAAACTGAAACTTTAGAGTACCTGGTATACAGTAAATGCAAATATTTGTTAAATGATTAAGACTCAAATAGGCTAAGTGACCTCTCCAAACTAGTCGCAGAACAGGGTTCAAATGCAGGACTCTCAATTATAAAACCCATGTCCTGTACAACAAAATGCAACTGTCTCCATAAACTGTTGTCATCATTATATACCAAATCTACATGCAAAACAAAGTACGGTTATAAAAAAAAGAGGTAGGTAGATAACTTGCTCACTTAATAGTCACACTTTTAAGCTGCTTTTGTTAGTATAATAATAACAGTGCAATTAACAGCATCAGAAGACCACAAGAACTGGAAGCTAGCGGTGCCTGCTCATTACGTAAGTACACACAATTTTAATACCACTGGATGGACAATCTGCAAGTTACCACCAAATGTATTCAACCATTCATCCCTCACTGAATCTCTCATCCGAACATTTGTTGGGAAGTGTCTATTAATACCATGGACACACTCCAAATAGTCTCATTGTCTTCCCAGAACTCTGCAGAAGAGGTCTTTATCCCCATTTGATGTGAGAAAATGGAAACTCAGAAAGGTTAAATAACTTTGTAAAGTGAAGTGGTCAAGCTAGGAGTCATTTCCAAGTTACATGAATACAAGGTACATATACACATAGGGGTATCTTCTATATTCCCACAAGGATCGAACAAGAGCAAAAAACACAAACCTACCTTGTTCAAAACATACATGTTACTATTAAAAGTCCTTTCAAATATGCACAGGAAAAAACTGGAAGAACATATATTAAAATGTTATCAGTAGTTGGGATATGAACTTTTTTTATTTTCATTATGCTTTTCTGTACCATGAAAGTGTACTGCTTTCAGGAATCAAAAAATTTGTTAGGAAAACTTTTGTTTTAACATTTGAAGTTACTACAGCTGTAGGTTGTGACCCACCCTGTCACACATAGAGAATATTTTTAATTTAGCATACTGGGGGCCCACTGGGGTAAATTAAATACTGGCACACTGTGCTACTCCCAGCAGGAGCAACTGGGCCAGGGCTGAGGAGATCACTATTTCCAGCAACACTATTAGGAAGTTCTACCTTATTGGGTCAGGTCAGCAATTTTTTAAAAATAAAATAAAATAAAATAGAGAAAGAAAGAAAAGAAAGGAAAGAAAGGAAAGAAAAGGAAAGGAAAGGAAAGGAAAGGAAAGGAAAGGAAAGGAAAGGAAAGGAAAGAAAAGGAAAGAAAAGGAAAGAAAAGGAAAGAAAAGGAAAGAAAAGGAAAGAAAAGGAAAGAAAAGGAAAGAAAAGAAAAGAAAAGAAAAGAAAGAAAGAAAGAAAGAAAGATGGGAGGGGAAGGGAAGGGAGGGGAGGGGAGGGGAGGACCAGCAAACAGCATACACAGAAAGAATAAGCACAACTTTACAAAACGTGGTTTCACTACATGACTCGATCTTCTAACACACTATGCCTTATTCACGGTATGACAACCATGCTGTCCTCCTGGCTGGTCCTTGAATATGTTTGGGACACTCCCACATTTGGGACTCGGCCCCTGCCTGGAAGCCTCCTTTCTCAAGAAATCCAAATGACTGATTCCCTCACTTATTTAAGGCTCATCTTTGTGATGCTTACCAACTATAACTCCCCTAAGCATTCCCAATCATCCTTACTCTAGCTCTACCTTTTCTTTTTTCCATACACTTAACAAAATTATTATTTAGCACTTAACCTACATAAGGTATTGTACTAGAAACTAAGATCTTAAGAATAAGAAAAGTTGATACTTTTTGTTCTACAAAATCACAGAAGTGTGCAAATAACACCTCCTAGGAGTCAGACATAATACCTGTATTATTCCTCAGAAGTTAACAGGCAAGATAAAATAGCAGATCCAAGACTTGAGCCCCAGTCTCTGACTCGTAAACTGAACACCTTTCTATTAAAAGCTGTCTCTTTAGCCAATATACTTTCAACTTATCATTAGGGGAAAAGTTATTCAAATCTTCTGGAAGATATCCTAAGACTAGAGCAGAGGCACAATTAAATAAAAAGCTGAATGATTTCTGAAACAAATAAGTAAAACATGCTTTTAAAATGTAACATGGTTTTTACAATTCTAAAACAAAATGAGGCTCTCTAAAACCGTTCATTCAAAGATTAAACTAACAAAGAACCAAGTATTTTGTGACACTGCAGTACTTTTGTTAACTGTGAGCAGATCACAAGACTTCCTATGAGAATCAGTACCCATTTTACAGTAAAAACTGGTGCTATCTAGAAAGCTTGAGGAATGAGCCAATTTTCTAAAAAATTATTTTTACTACAAAAAAAGCTCTTTTTTATTCTTAGCTCTTTCAGAATGTGACGTCATTACAAAGTGGGTGCTTGTCATCAGCCAACTGAGATTTTACTGCACTTGGGCCAGAACCATAGTAATGAAAGTCAAAGGAACTGAGAATGTCCAAATTTCTTTTCTCAGAATAACTCCAAATCACTACAGTTATCCGACACTTGAAACTGTTCTTTTAAGCAAAGAGATAGACTTCAATGTGGTGTTGGCATTTCCCCTCTACATTTTCCAAAACTTCAAATACAACAAAACAGCTGAATGGTAGGCATGTAAATATGAGAGTACTTTGTCCAAAGGACTGACAAATTTTAACTGTTTAATGTAAGTGCTAAATATTAGTCTGTCTTCATGAACTCATATAATTTCTAGCCATTTTGAAGCAGGCAGAGAGATTCACATCAATTTGTGGATTTATCAAATTAGAAGATTAAGCTGCTTCATGAAGCTCCTTCTGATACTTGAAACAAACAACAGATATCAACAGGCCATTTTTACAGGTAATTGTAGTAACTAAAATGTATGGATGTTCTTACTCAATAAAATGCCTCTACAGCATCATTTCTAAAGATGTAGCCCTCAAAAGGGATTTTACCACAGAGAAAAACTGCAGCCCTCAAATTTCAAGGTCAGGGTCACATTCCATCAGAATGCCCATTATATTCCCAAAACAGTCTAGTCAATCCTACTCAATTTTCAATTGAAAAACTAAGGCCTCAATAAAGAAAGTGACTTGCCCTAAGTGACCTTGGAAACTAGTGAAAGAATCAATACTAACACATAAACTCTTACTTCCTAGTTTTAACTAGTATTCTCTGGTGCCTCCTTAAATCTAACAAGCACCCAAAAGCCAAATCTGTGCTCACTGATAAGATTACTGACATTTTCCAGGTTACTGTTGTCCCTCGGAGAGGAAAAGACATATGTTCCTCATAAGCTTCGAAACAGTATTTGAGGCATTTTCCTCATTCTTTATTTCAGTTTGTCTTGGTTTCTGAGACGGACAGCAAGAGCAAGGTCTGACCAGCACTATCCAATGGCCCCTTCTGCAACAATGGAAATATTCTATAATCTGCATTGTTCAATGTAGTAGCCACTAGGCACTTGTGACTTTTGAGCACTTCAAATGTGACTACTGTGGCCAAGGAGTGGAATTTATATTTTTTATTTAATTTTAATGAATTTTTAGGGCTCCTGGGTGGCTCAGTCATTAAGCATCTGCCTTCGGCTCAGGTCATGATCCCGGAGTCCTGGGACAGAGCCCCGCATCAGGTTCCCTGCTCAGCGGGAAGCCTGCTTCTCCCTCTCCCACTCTCCCTGCTTATATTCCCTCTCCTGCTGTCTCTGTCAAATAAATAAATTTTTTAAAAAATTTTAATGAATTTTTTTAAAGATCTTATTTATTTGAAAAAAAGAGAGCACGAGTGGGGGTGGGGAGGAGGGTAAAGGGAGAGGGAGAAGCAGGCTCCCCGCTGAGCAGGAAGCTATGTGGGGCTAATCCCAGGACTCCGGGATCATGACCTGAGCCAAAGGCAGATGCTTAACTGACTGAGCCACCCAGGTGCCCCTTTAATTTTAACTTAAATTTAAACTTACAGCACAACTCTAGACAACTATACCTTCAGTCATTATTACTGCATGTGATTCACTCATGGCTCTTACATCCTTTCCCGCCTACTAAACCAGGCAAGACACTAATGGTCGAGTACCACAGAAATAAAGAGAGCTCCAATTCATTTCTTCCAGGGTCAAAAACTCTTCTGATTCCTAAAGAAAGTTTCTAAAATCTCTTAAACCAATTCCCAAACTTCCCACTACTAGATGTGGTAACCTTAAGGAAGAAATGGAAAAGGCACTGGCATTCTACTATTCAGCAACAGTTTTCTTTAGCAAACACCACTAGAATGTTTGAGATGATTTCCTTCTCTTTCATTGCTTTTCTCTATTAGTAATGTTCATGTCTACAAACTCAGATGACTTAAACCAGAGTTAAATGTAACGTTCAAGATTCTACATAATGAGAAAATCACAGATCTGGAGGAATCATAGAGATCTTGACCACAGTATTTGATTCAAGGGAATCAAAACGTTTGGATTTGACTTCAGTCTTTACAATAACATAACCAAGACCTGAGATCCACATTACAGAAGAGCCTTTGGAAAAGTAGCATTTTCCCTCCCTCTTGAATGGAGTAACTGGAACACAGGTTAGAATCCACTAATGACCATGATTTTTATTTCAGCTGAGGTAATAATGAACCATTTTAAAGGAAACTGCTGAGCGTTTGCCAACTTCTTTAGGGCCAATTCTGACATCTGGCCATGTCAGCAAGACAAACTTCTTTAAAACAAAAACACCACAGGTATTCAATTCAAGTAAGAGATCTATTAAGTTATTGAAAGGCACAACCCTTTTTATTCATTCCATTCAGGAATGAAAATCAACCCATCAATTTAACCCTTCAAGGCCCTACTCAGCTTTCTTCAAGAAGACTTCTCTGATTCTCCCAGAGAAGTAATCTTTTTCAAACATCTACAGCTGTACTTCTCATACTTTAATGGTCATATATGAAGCAGCTGGGTACACTGCTAAAATGCACACTGATTCAGCCAGGGGTGAGGACATTGGAAGAAACTCGCCAGTTGATGCAGATGCCTAGACTTACAACCACACTTCTGGGTAGCAAGATCTATGAACCACTTCTACAAATACCTTAAGGGCACCTATCACTTTCCTTTTGGAATTCTAATTATTTACATACACATCTTCTCTCCTCAAATGAATTATAAATTTCTTGGAAGTATGATATGCATCTCAATTACATTTTTCTCTTCCACAGCAGATAGCAAACAGGCATTCAAACGACAGGAAGAAAGAATACCAATGATATAAAGTTCCTGCAGCCTCTATATGGAATCAAGGATAGGCTAAAGATCAATAAATGCTATGAAAAGTCAAACTTTTTAATCACTTCCTTGGTTAGATAAAATGGAGTACATCAATGGTCAATATCAGAAAAGCTGTGACCAAAGCATGCTATTCCTTGCACTGGATCAGAGTGAGGAGATACAGACCTGCAACCTGTTAAAAAGTCAGATTTTTTTTTTTAAGATGATACCCAATTACATATTAAATATATTAATTAGGGGAGATATAGAAATATCCTTTCTGAAAAACAAAATAGACTACACAAAGAATCCCTGAATCATTGAATCCAATGTGCTTACCTTATACACCAAAAAATTTAGTTTGGTGATTTGTTCAAGGTTACCTTGTTAAGTACATGGAAGAGACGGAACTTTTACATAGATGCCCGGACATTTAAGTCCAGAATTCTTTGCACTCTATTACCTCTTGAAAAGAATCAACAAATGAATGACACTCTTCATTGTTCCTAAACTGTATCTTGTGAATATATCTATTCTGAATTACTAGAGGAAATAAGAGTAAACAATTTCTTGAAAATGGGACAAATAACACGAACACATACAAAGAGAATAATAAATGGTCAATAAATATAAAACCATATTCAGCTCTGGTTGTAATCAAAGAAATATAAATCAGGTGCCAATTTTGGTCTACTAAATTGGTATAGATTACAAAAACAGTACTGTTGATTACAGTGTGAGGACTCGGGCACACTCGTACATCGTTGGTAGATATACACATTGATACAACTTTTGGGACAATGTATCAGAAATCCCAAAGACTAGACAGATCATATGAAACCAAGAAATATAATTTTAGAAAAGTATCCTGAGGATGTATTTGGAGATTTGCGGTAAACATCATATATGTATCTTTCACATTTTTCTGTGAAAAATTGGAAATAACCAATAATCTAAATGTCTTAACAAAAGATGATGTAAATTAAAGTGCATCTAAAGGCTGAGTTATCATAAAGCTATTAAAAATCATGGTCAGTATAGAAAAAGTGTTTTTTTTTTTAAGATTTATTTTAGAGACAGACCGTGAACTAGGGAGCAGGGGGGAGGGGCAGAAGGAGAAAGAGAATCTGAGCAGACTCCCCAATGAGAGTGAAATCAGACTGCAGGGGGAGGGGAGGGGGGGGGAGCGGGGATCAATCCCACCACCCTGAGATCATGACCTGAGCCAAAATCAAAAGTTGGCTGCTTAACCAACTGAGCCACTCAGGCACCCCTAGAAAAAAGTTTTCAGTAACTGCAGCAATCAGACATCTTCAAGGTTTTTACAAGTTTTAAACCACCAGAAATATTACTGAATTCTGAAAGGGTCATATATTCCCATGCCTCTCAATCTAGCGGCATCATAGAATCAACTAAAGAAATAATGAGTTAAGAACTCGAATGCAAATGGCCTTTACCCATAAAAAAGCTCAATCACACTCATATTAAAAGACAATCAAATCAAAATGCAATGAGATACTATTTCTCACCTATCAGATTGACAAACACCCTATCTGTCCACATCATATCTTGTTAACAAGGATATAAAGAAATCTTGTTACACTGTTGGTAAGATCACAAATTGGCAAAACTTCTGTGGAGAGGAATTTTGCAGAATCTAGCAACAGCTAAAAAGTTACATATGCATTTACCCTTTGCCTTAGCAACTTCAATTACAGGAGTCTATCTCAAAGATACACTAGCAAAAACATGCATGCACCAGATAATCTTTGCAGAACTATTTGTTATAGCAGAAGAACGGAAATAAGAGTGGACTTGGTACATCTACCAAGTGAAGCAATAAGCAGTTAAAGAAGAAATAAGGAATATTTCTATCCTGATCTCTAAGGTACACTTTTAAAGTTTTTATTTAAATTCCAGTTAGTTAACATACAGAGTAATACTTTCAGGTGCACAACTTAGTGATTTAACACTTACATACACTTTTAAGTTGAAAAAGAAAAAAAAAGTAAAGCATAATAATATGCTATGGTTTACGGGAGGAAAGGGAGAAACATATACACATACATACAAGCAGATTGCCTACTCTTTTAAAAAAAATTTTAAAGTTTCTTATATTAGGAGGGATAAGAACATATAGACAGGAATAGAAGCTAGATTCGTCCAAACAGTTTGCTTTATAGATTTGGTTTTGGAAGCAGTAAATTTTACATAATTATACACTAGAAGGTCAGTTTTTGAAAACTACAAAATGAAAGCTAAATGAACTATACACTGAGTTGGTGGTTGAGACCACATAAATTTAGTTACAAATTTATAGGAAACACAAGGAAGAGAGAAACATAAAACCATACACAAGGATACCATCAGCAATATCCGAATATGGGAAATTCTGAATGACAGAGGATCCAGTTTCCTCAACAATAAATAACCAGAAAAGAAAATGAGGGGGGCCTGGGTGGCTCAGTCGGTTAAGCATCCCACTCTTGATTTCAGCTCACGTCATGATTTCACGACTCAGGGTCGTGAGATCGGGCCCAGCATCTGGCTCCATGCTGGGTGTGCAGCCTACTTAAGATTCTCTCTCTCTAGCTCTGCCCTCTCTTCTGCCCCCACCCACCACAGCCTTCTTCCAAAAAAAAAAAAAAAAAGCACACACAACTGCAAGCAATTTCCCAATCCAGGTATTATATACACAGCTGCAGCAGAGAATCATTGCTATCTCCAGCATTCAAATCATCCACAAAATATGATGAACAGTTAGAGGGGGGCACAGATTATATAAAGTTCAGAACTAAAGTTGTAAACACACATTCAATGAATCAACCCAAACCATAGCAGACACAAAATACATAGTGAAGTACAGAAAAGGTATGAGGAGCAGTAAAGCCTCACTGCGTTTGCCAGGTGACTCAAATTTCTCTTCTGATTTATCCTAAATCAGTGCATCTAGACTACCTCATTTTGTCTAAGGCATATTGCAAATTCAGTGGAGTTTTAAAATAATTTAAAGGTAATGGGGGTGTTTTCTAAAACAACCCTGAAATAAAAGATATCATTCTCTAAGACCTTGATTTTAAATACAGACATACACATTTCAATATATATATGAAATATATATGAAAGCCCAGGAAAAAAGTGTATTTAGTTATTCATCCCAGAAAGGCTTTTCAGGCATACAGTGCTATGTTCCAAAATGTTTTTGACATCAGGGAAAAGAAAAATATTTTTCTACAACGTTTAAGGATTTTATGTTTCAGCGATTATCTTATGAACACCATTAACTCTGAACAGATTTAGTTCTTTAGGGCTGAGGTACAGTTTGCCTGAAAAAAAATATTGTAGTAAGAGAACATATGGCTTTTTAGGGCAGGCCATTTGAGGGAAAAATGATGACCTCAGCTAGGTGGGAACTTGGATATTCGATGACTGTATGTGGGAGGGAGTAACCTGAAGTCTGAGAGGGGAAGTTGGAGGGAGGAGGAAGAAAGTACATTGGAGAAGATAAAGGATATATTTTTAGACAGGTGGGATGCTGACAAAGCAGGTTCCATCACTAGGACAGAATGACCAGTTAGACAGATAACTCAAGTAGTGATTACACAGATGTTTTATAAATATTTGTTACTAATCTATAATTAAAACTGCTTTGGTAAACACTGTGTTCAAACTGAATCTAGCTTGACTTGTAATTCTGGTTTATTAAACCTTTTCTTGGGTTTTATTTTCCAGCCCATTAACTTTGTAAGTATTCTCTAAAAATGTCTTCTAAGTTTCTATTCCTCTACATTTACTTAAATATACAAATTGTTAACCAGACTTTAGAATCATTAGGGAAAGAAATCTTTTTATACTTAATGGATTTGTAGGTTTTCTATAAAAACTATGAGTTATTTCAAAATAAATACTTTCTCCTTCTTAAACTAAGGTCTACAACCAAACATACCATTCCAGGGAAGTGCATCTGATGTAGTTTTCCTATTCAGTATTTCAACTTTTCTAATGTCTTAAAATTTTTGTCCTCTGTCTTTTTGATTTTTTGTTTTTGTTTTGTGTTACCTAAAAGTAATTTCTAGCAGACAACTCACAATTCAGACCATTTTATCATTTTATGGATAGGAAAATGATTAATATCTATTATCTTTAAAGTGAGAGTAGTCTCTAATAACAATGACCCTTATCCCAGTACTTCTAGAAGGAAAAGAGAAGCACAGTGTATTAATGAAATTACCAAAAAGAGCTCTCTACAGAATATTTCCCTCTATGCAGAAGTCACTCACTGCTGTATAAGAAATGTCAATAAGACACATCATCATTTAATATTACATGTTTATATTCAACTCTTGGTTCTCAAAAGTACTTTGACATCCCCTTTAGTTTTTCATAGTGCTTTTTCTCTAAAAAGATCCGAATACTGTATATGGCTTTTTATTCGGACTTGCAAATCAGAAAGAAAAAACAGGGAGAGAAGAAAAAGGAGGGGGAGGAGGGGGAGAGAGAAACTAAAAATTTCAAATACAAGTATTAAAAATTTAACATGCTATGGTGGAATAAGCAATGCAAGTCAAGAGACAGGCTTCAAGTCCCAGTTCTGCCGGTAACCAGCTAGCTATACAACTTTCTGTGAGTCACTTAATTATGCTTTTTTAAATTGTAAAAAAAAAAAAAAAAAAAAAGTGATTCTGACTTAACGTTCATCTTAAATTCGATTTTCAAAATCTACTACAATTAAAGTATTTTCAAATATTGTATGATAACGGCTAAATTAAAGGTACGTCATTGCCATATGGAGTCCGTCCTTCACTTTTGTCTCAATTTGACCTGCAGCCTGAATTAGTCAGGTTGTACATTCGAGAGGTACTTTGGAGGAAAAGGGACTGGGGAAAGATTCCTTTATATAATGGGATGGAGCCCAGCAGGTGAGGGACTTTAGAAATGAGAGCGAATGTATGCAGAAGACCTGGTCATTCTCAAATCACGAGC
This sequence comes from Callorhinus ursinus, assembly GCF_003265705.2. Lineage (NCBI taxonomy): Eukaryota > Metazoa > Chordata > Mammalia > Carnivora > Otariidae > Callorhinus > Callorhinus ursinus. Next base: position 27,984,892 of record NW_027397086.1, on the reverse strand, counting down.
ACTGAAAATTCTGCTTAAATTTCGGGAAGGGGGATGTGTGACAAAATCTGAGGGAGACCTTGAGCAGAGGTTTTCAGATAATCACTGTCTCCACCCTTCAATCCTTTATTCCCCGGGTGGACTCCAAATCTGCCTCCAGTTCCGGGTTCCCAACCAATCGCATCAAGCCACAACAGAGGGCTCTGCCAAACCGGGCACCGTTTCAGAGCTCTAGTGTGAGATTCACAGGACCCCAGCACCTGTCGGCCTTCCCAAAAGGAGGGGGTGGGAGAGAACAGTAGGTCTCTCTCCCGTCTTTTTCGATTCAAGCTACCACCAGGTCCATGAGCCCTCGAGCCTGAAACAACCTCCGTTAGTCTGGAGGAAGGGAGAGCTCCTCGCCCGTGACCCTCCCACGGATCCTTCCCCCACGGCTAATTCTCCAGTTTACAGGTCCCAACCTCCGACCGTGGTTTCTCAGGCCTCGGGTACCCCAGGCCTGGGAAGCGTACAGACGGATGCGGGGAGTGAAGGCAGCGGGGGAGGGTGCACTCCTCGCTACCGGAGGAAAAGATAGGAAGGCAAGGGTGGGAGCAGCTGTGTTCTCCCTTAGCGAGGGCGTGAGGCCGTCCGAGAGCCTGTCGAAGGGTCTGTCATTCCTTCACTCACTCACCAGGAGCAGCAGGGAGCATCTGAGGTCGGGGAAGGATAGGAAGACGACAGGATTCATGGTAACGCCGGGGTTCGCGGCTGGGACTGGGCAGGGTTGGGTTGGGTTAGGAAAGGGCTGGGCTCCGGGAGCCGGCGGCAGCGGACGGTCCTCCCGGCAGCGGCACCTCGTCCTCTGGACCCGGAGCTCCAGCGGCGAACACCCGGGACAACTTCCAGAGAGGCCTCGCACACCCTCACTTCCGGGTCCTGCCCACCTCGGAGCATATTGGGAAATGTGGTCCTGCACCACTTTCATTGAGTACGTCATCGGGCGTCCAGAACTTCTTTCCCATCAGGCTCTCGGCCCAGGTCCACCGAGTCCTCCGCGCGCGGGGTCCTGTGGGATAGAAAGGGCGGGGGGCGGTGAACCTCTGTTTTTAGAGGATGGGAACTACAATTCCCAGAGGGCAGTGCGATCGAGCGTCTCGGGCGGCCTTCGAAGGGGTTCTTCTAGTTTCAGCGTGCGGGGGGCTCTCCCAGCCGGATGTAGTGTACTGTCCTGGCGGGAGGGGTGGCCCACTGGGGGTCGTGCCTCCTGGAGCCGTCCCCGGGACGTGAGTCCTGGAGGAGGCGAGGGTGAGTAGGAGGGGACTTGGCTGGGGAAGCTCCGATCGATCTGCATTGCCTTGGCCCCTGCCTCAAACTCCAGGCCCTCCTGGCCTGGGCTGTGGCCTGATCCTTCATCACTAGCCTCCTCACTTGCTGCCTCTTCTTTCTGCACTAATTACTGCATTATAAAGTCAGAGCCACCTCTCAGGGCCTCAGTAGAATGAGTCGATGACTTATCCCTAATTGTCTCTGTGGGCTCGTGTAGGGAGTAGATATGGGATAAAATGGGAAAGCACGTTGTAAACTGAAAAGCTCAGTGCGACTGTGATTGCTACTAATGCATGGATCACTGTTACAGGGTAATTACGAAATTCATTAGCCAAGCAATTGAGGATCTTAATCTGGCCCTAGTTAGCTCCCCAGCCTCATCTGGAAGCACCGAGCGAGGTCCACCTGTCCCAGATATTAGCCACACAATCAGTGCTAACTACTTGAGAGGCATTCTTTTTGAGGTTCTCCCTACTCCTTGCCTGTACTCTAGCTTTCCTGCTGCCATGGAATGGCCTTAGCCCCTTCTCTATCTGGAATGCCATCTCAAATGTCACCATCTCTGAGGACTTTCCAAAAAACCAACCCGTTAGTCCGGATCAGAATGACTCTTCCTTCGCTTGTGACTGCCGCACCACTAGTTTTGTACTAGTTATAATTATTAGAGCATTTATTACACTGGCTGGTTTTATAATTAGTTAATGATATCTGTACATTTTATAGTACTTTATAATTAACAACGTGGTTTTGCTGTTCATCTATAAAAATTATTTACAAAAAAAATCACCGTGTGTGTGTGTGTGTGTGTGTGTGTATACATATATATGTTTTTTTGAGCTAGAAAAGGACCCTAAAGAACACTTTTCCCAGGCTGGCAAAATTAGATAGTGGTAGAGCCAAGATTTTGGTTAGGTCTCTCTCTTCTAGTCTTATCTGTTCTTATCTCTAGACCGCTCACTACCTCTTCAATAGAAGAGACCAGAAATGGGGAATTAAAAAAGAGGAGATGCTCATGAGTATGACCTCTTTAGTCCAAGAAATTAAACTTTGATCCTGCTCGCCATCTGGACTTAGCACTCAGCCTGTGACTTTTCACTGGACAAATATTTACTGATAGCAGCTATGTACCTGTTACTGTGCTAACAATTATGAGGTCAAATGTATATAACTGAGATAAAACTTTAGTGCATTTTTCAAAGGTTATGAAGAGGTGTGTGTGTGTGTGTGTGTGTGTGTGTGTGTGTGTGATTCTGATATGCCTAAAACTCTGATCACTTAAAATCTGAAATGACATGTTTTAGAGCTCAGAACAGATCCTAGCACATAGCACTCAACTTATTGAATGAATCAACATAGTCTACCTATTTCATTCTTCATATTTTACAGAAAATCAGAGAACTGAGGTAGCCTAAGGGCATGCTGCTTATTATTAACAGAATCAGGCCTAGAGCCCTCCGCAATTCCTCCTTTCCTGTGTTTCTACCTCCACCTGTTTTATAGCTTCTTTCAAGTCACTTTAACATAATCCTGCCTGTGACAGTGGTTTTTCTGACAGAAGTGTCTCCCAAAGCCCATATTTTCTGCCAGCGTGTTAACTCAAATTGTCAGCAAAATAAAGACATGAAGAGCTGACCTTTACCAAAATTAAAACACTTTCACTTTAAGGCAGAATTTGAACCAATAATCCTTGTCAATGACAACACGAGTACTAGCTCATCAGTAGTGATAAATTTCTCCTACAAAGCTCCCAAATTCTCCAGAGTCAGAGATTGGACTGACTTTTTTGGTGAAATCAGAAGAGGACTTCTCTGCCCTTTTGGCAGCTGTTAACTAGCTGATTAGCAGCTGCTTTCTTTAGATATGCATATATGCTCCAGCTTGCCATGCTCTCCATGACTCCCTTACACTTACTACCTTCCAGGTCCTTGCAGGCATTCAACTTTGATATAGCATCTTACCTTTAGGAAGGAATTTTAAGATCATTGATGCAACTACCCCTTTTTCCTTCCCAACAGGTGCTTGAATTCTTCATGCTGCATTTCTGACATAATCCAGCCTCTGCTACAACAGGCTTATGCTGGAGAACTCACTGTTTTTCTATGCAGCTAATGCATTTCTAGAAGGTTCTAGCAAACCCTATCAGACTACCAGTCAGAACAAAATCTTTCCAATGAAATATGGTTGATCCTAATGATGTAGTTTTCCAAGTAAAATCCTAAGGTCAAGAGACATAGGAGAGACAAATAAAAATTTTTCCTTCTATCAGCATGAGAGAAAGAACATAAGGAGAGAACAAATAAAAATTCTTCCTTTTGTCAGCATGAGAGAGAGAACTAAGTACTAGGTATTTATTTATTTATTTACTTGTTTGTTTGTTTATTTATAGAACTAAGTACCTTTTAATTTAGCACTTAAATTTAGTTGATTCGGACCTGACAATTACGTTCACATCATACTCATTTTGTGGCTTGTTTATCATCTTTATTCCCAATTTCAGTTCTGATGTTTAGTATTATGTGGAATCAAATCAGAAGCCATTGTGGCTTGGGGCGCCTGGGTGTCTCAATCGATTAAGCATCTGCCTTTGGCTCAGGTCGTGATCTCCAGGTCCTGGGATCAAGCCCCACGTCAGGCTCCCTGCTCAGTGGCAAGTCTGCTTCTCCCTCTCCTTCCATGATCTATCTTGCTCTCACTCTCTCTCTAATAAATAAATAAATGTATTAAAAAAAAAAAAGTCACTGTAGCTTTTGAGCCCTGTGCCTAAGGTTAAATACTGAGCCTCCTTTTTTTTCCTCAGATAACCCCTGATATTGGGGCACCTGGGGACTCAGTCTTGGGCATCTGCCTCCAACTTGGGTCGTGATTCCAGGGTCCTGGGATTGAGCCCTACATCCTGCTCCCTGCTCAGCGGGAGGCCTGCTTCTCCCTCACCTACTCCCCCTGCTTGTGTTCCCTCTCTCCCTGTCTCTCTCTGTCAAATAAATAAGTGGAATCTTAAAAAAAAAAAAAGATAACCCCTAGTAAGAGTCTTAGAAGCATCCAACCGTCTCATTTTACAGATGAGCAACTTGTTCAAAGGGTCATCTAATTTGCCACATTATGGCAATTCTAGGTAGGACGAGGACTGCAGACTTTTTGAATCCCAGTTAAATATTTCTTTTTTTTTTAAGATTTTATTTATTTGACAGAGAGAGTGAGAGAGAGCATGAGAGGGGAGAGGGTCAGAGGGAGATGCAGACTCCCTGCCGAGCAGGGAGCCTGATGTGGGGCTCCATCCCAGGACCCTGGGAGCATGACCTGAGCCGAAGGCAGACACTTAACCGACTGAGACATACAGGTGCCCCACCTCATCAAATACTTCTATTCAGCCATATTTAGAATATATCCACTTAAGACTGATGAGACAGCTTTCAGAAGTGTTTTCTGCATATAGTCATGGTTTAAATCATTGTTCCAGGGTGCTCCAGGTGTTGAGAAGACTATGAACAGGTCAGAGAACTTGTTCTTTCCTGGCTCCTCATTAGCATCCCAAGTTCATGCAGCAGCTATTAATGGAGATAAGGGTGCTCTTCATAGACTCATCATAGGTAAGTGGTCCCCGTGAATACAGAAACTTTAAAAATAACTCTGTCCTAAGGGAGTGTGTTAATCTGAGTTTTAATTGCACTGTACTCACAGATTTTAATGGCAATGTATCATTATTTATACTTCATTCCAGCACTTGAACAAGAAAGTAATTAAGGCCTGAAATTTAAGGATATGGATTAGGATTAGGTGAAAAGTACTTGAGACATATCTGTGTGCTTGGCACTGAATTTGGACATGTACTCTAAGGTGCTAAGAGAATTAATTCATCTCTATAGTAACAGATCTAGAATGAGATAGTGAATAATGATCTTTTACATTTAGTATATACCCAAGGTACTAAAGCTTACAAATAAATTACTTAAATTGTAATGATTTAAAATTGATTTAGTGTTCTCCCTATCATTGATTCAATTGATTCAAATTGATTCAACATTCTCCCTATCATATATATAGAGAGAGAAGCCCAGTATTAAAGTTCTATAACGAGAGAACAAACTGAGTAGGAGAGAGAGTATTCCAGGACAAAAAATGGGTAAGAATTTTTCAGATATAGTAAAAACCCACATTTCCACCTATTCAGAAGTCATTACTCTTTATTTCAAGAAAAGAAATAAAACTGTATATTGTTTTTAATCTTTTACACACCAGTGTCTAGTGACATGATTGACAACTTGGGGCTTTAAAATAAAGTCCATACTATTTGAATTTATGTACTGGTTCCATCAGAATTCATTTTTGTCCTACATTTCCAGTGTCTCCAAAAACTTCTATCCATACACCCTAACCTCTGACTAGGCTCTCCATTCCCCAAAATGTCATTAATTTTGTCTTACTTTCTCTATATATCTGTTTCCTCTCCTCCCACCTCCTTATCCTCTTCTCTGCTACACTCCGACTTATCTTTTTTTATTAACATATAATGTATTATTTGTTTCAGGAGTACAGGTCTGTGATTCATCATCTTACACAATTCACAGCACTCACTCACCATAGCACATACCCTCCCCAGTGTCCATCACCCAGCCACCCCATCCCTCCCACCCCCCTCCACTCCAGCAACCCTTAGTTTGTTTCCTGAGATTGAGTCTCTTATGGTTTGTCTTCTCTCTGGTTTCATCTTTTATCATTTTTTCCTCTCTTCCCCTATGATCCTCTGCCTTGTTTCTCAAATTCCACAAATCAGTGAGATCATATGATACTTGTCTTTCTCTGATTGACTCATTTCGCTTAGCATAATACCCTTTAGTTCCATCCACGTCATTGCAAATGGCAAGATTTCATTTTTTGATGGCTGCATAATATTCCATTGGGTGTGTCTGTATATACATATATATATATACCACATCTTCTTTATCCATTCATCTGCTGATGGACATCTAGGCTCTTTACATAGTTTGGCTATTGTGGACATTGCTGCTATAAACATTGGGGTGCACGTGCCCCTTCGGATCACTACATTTGTATTTTTGGGGTAAATACCCAGTAGTGCAATTGCTGGGTCATAGGGTAGCTCTATTTTCAACTTTTTTTTTTTAAGATTTTATTTTTTATTTATTTGACAAAGAGAGATACAGTGAGAGAGGGAACACAAGCGGGGGAGTGGGAGAGGGAGAAGCAGACTTCCCACGGAGCAGGGAGCCCAATGCGGGGCTCGATCCCAGGACCCTGGGATCATGACCTGAGCCGAAAGAAGATGTTTAATGACTGAGCCACTCAGGCGTCCCTATTTTCAACTTTTTGAGGAACCTCCATACTTTCTTCCAGACTGGCTGCATCAGCGTCAAGTCCCACCTAAAACTGTAGGAGGGTTCCCCTTTCTCTGTGTCCTCGCCAATGGCTGTCATTTCCTGACTTGTTAATTTTAGCCATTCTGACTGGTATGAGGTGGCATTTCATTGTGGTTTTGATTTGTATTTCCCTGATGCCGAGCGATGTTGAGCACTTTTTCATGTGTCTGTTGGCCATTTGGATGTCTCCTTGGCAGAAATGTCTGTTCATGTCTTCTGCCCTTTTCTTGATCAGATTATTTGTTCCTTGGCTGTTGAGTTTGGTAAGTTTTTTATAGACCTTTGGATACTAGCCCTTTATCTGATATGTCATTTGCAAATGTCTTCTCCCATTCTGTCGGTTGTCTTTTGGTTTTGTTGACTGTTTTTTTTGCTGTGCAAAAGCTTTTTATCTTGATGAAGTCCCAATAGTTCATTTTTGCCCTTGCTTCCTTTCCTTTGGCGATGTGTCTAGGAAGAAGTTGCTGCGGCTGAGGTCGAAGAGGTTGCTGCCTCTGTTCTCCTCAAGGATTTTGTTGGATTTCTGTCTCACGTTTAGGTGTTTCATCCATTTTGAGTCTATTTTTGTGTGTGGTGTAAGGAAATGGTCCAGTTTCATTCTTCTGCATGTGGCTGTCCAATTTTCCCAACACCATTTGTTGAAGAAGATGCTTTTTTCCGTTGGACATTCTTTCCTGCTTTGTCAAAGATTGGTTGACCATAGAGTTGAGGGTCCACTTCTGGGCTCTCTATTCTGTTCCATTGATCTATGTGTCTGTTTTTGTGCCAGTACCATACTGTCTTGATGATACAGCTTTGTAATAGAGCTTGAAGTCTGAAATTGTGATGCCACCGGCTTTGCTTTTCTTTTTCAACATTCCTCTGGCTATTTGGGGTCTTTTCTGGTTCCATACAAATTTTAGGATTATTTGTTCCATTTCTGTGAAAAAACTTGATGGTGTTTTGATAGGGATTGCATTAAATGTGTAGATTGCTCTAGGTAGCATAGACATTTTCCACAATGTGTGTTCTTCCAATCCATGAGCATGGAACGTTTTTCCATTTCTTTGTGTATTCCTCACTTTTTTTCATGAGTATTCTATAGTTTTCTGAGTACAGATTCTTTGCCTCTTTGGTTAGATTTGTTCCTAGGTATCTTATGGTTTTGGGTGCAATTGTAAATGGGCTCGACTCCTTGATTTGTCTCTCTTCTATCTTGTTGTTGGTGTATAGGAATGCCACTGATTTCTGTGCATTGATTTTATATCCTGCCACCTTACTGAATTCCTGTATGAGTTCTAGCAGTTTTGGGGTGGAGTCTTTTGGGTTTTCCACATAAAGTATCATATCATCTGCAAACAGTGAGACTTTGACTTCTTCTTTGCCGATTTGGATGCCTTTTATTTCTTTTTGTTGTCTGATTGCTGTGGCTAGGACTTCTAATACTATGTTGAATAGCAGTGGTGCTAGTGGCCATCCCTGCTGCATTCCTGACCTTAGGGGAAAAGCTCTCAGTTTTTCCCCATTGAGAATGATATTCACTGTGGGTTTTTCATAGATGGCTTTTATGATATGGAGGTATGTACCCTCTATCCCTACACTCTGAAGAGTTTTTAATCAAGAAAGGATGCTGTATTTTGTTAAATGCTTTTTCTGCATCTATTGAGAGGATCATATTGTTCTTGTTCTTTCTTTTATTAATGTAGTGTATTACATTGATTGATTTGCAGATGTTGAACCAACCTTGCAGCCCAGGGATAAATCCCACTTGGTTGTGGTGAATACTCCTTTTAATGTACAGTTGGATCCTATTGGCTAGTGTTTTGGTGAGAATTTCTGCATCCATGTTCACCAGGGATATTGGTCTGTAGTTCTCCTTTGTGATGGGGTCTTTGTCTGGTTTTCGAATCAAGGTAATGCTGGCCTCATAAAATGAGTTTGGAAGTTTTCCTTCCATTTCTATTTTTTGGAACAATTTCAGAAGAATAGGTATTAATTCTTCATTAAATGTTTGGTAGAACTACCCTGAGAAGCCATCTGGCCCTAGGCTCCTGTTTGTTGGGAGATTTTTGATTATGGTTCAGTTTCCTTACTCGTTATGTGTCTGTTTAGGTTTTCTATTTCTTCTTGGTTCAGTTATGATAGTTTATACGTCTCTAGGAATGCATCCATTTCTTCTAGATTGCCTAATTTGTTGGCATATAGTTGCTCATAATATGTTCTTATGATTGTATTTCTTTGGTGTTGGTTGTGATCTCTCTTTCATTCATGATTTTATTTGGGTCATTTTCCCTTTTCTTTCTGATAAGTCTGGCCAGGGGTTTATCAATCTTACTAATTTTTTCAGAGAACTAGCTCCTAGTTTCGTTGCTCTGTTCTACTGTTCTTTTGGTTTCTATTTCATTGATTTCTGCTCTGATCTTTATTATCTTCTCCTGCTGGGTGTAGGCTTTATTTTCTGTTCTTTCTCCAGCCCCTTTAGGTGTAGGGTTAGGTTGTGTATTTGAGACCTTTCTTGTTTCTTGAGAAAGGCTTGTATTGCTATATACTTTCCTCTTAGGACCGCCTTTGCTGCATCTCAAAGATTTTGGGAACAGTTGTGTTTTCATTTTCATTGGTTTCCATGAATTTTTTAAATTCTTCTTTAATTTCCTGGTTGACCCATTCATTCTTTAGTAGGATGCTCTTTAGCCTCCATGTATTTGAGTTCTTTCCACCTTCCCTTTTGTGATTGAGTTCTAGTTTCAAAGCATTGTGGTCCGAAAATATGCAGGGAATGATCCCAATCTTTTGGTACCAGTTGAGAACTGATTTGTGACCCAGGATGTAATCTATTCTGGAGAATGTTCCATGTGCACTAGAGAAGAATGTGTATTCTGTTGCTTTAGGATAGAATGTTCTGAATATATCTGTGAAGTTCATTTGGTCCAGTGTGTCATTTAAAGCCTTTATTTCCTTGTTGATCTTTTGCTTAGATGATCTGTCCATTTCAGTGAGGGGGGCGTTAAAGTCCCCTACTATTATTGTGTTGTTGTCAATGTGTTTCTTTGATTTTGTTATTAATTGACTTATATAATTGGCTACTCCCATGTTAGGGGCATAGATATTTAAAATTTTTAGATCTTCTTATTGGATATACCCTTTAAGTATGATATAGTGTCCTTCCTCATCTTTTATTACGGTCTTTGGTTTAAAATCTAATATGTCTGACATAAGGATTGCCACCCCAGCTTTCTTTTGATGTCCATTGGCATGGTAAATGGTTCTCCACCCCCTTACTTTCAATCTGGAGGTGTCTTTGGGTCTAAAATGAGTCTCTTGCAGACAGCATATTGATGGGTCTTGTTTTTTGTTTTTTTTTTTTATCCAATCTGATACCCTGTATTTTTTGATTGGGGAATTCAGCCCATTTATATTCAGGGTAACTATTGAAAGATATGAATTTAGTGCCATTGTATTGCCTGTAAAGTGACTGTTACTGTATATTGTCTGTGTTCCTTTCTGGTCTATGTTACTTTTAGGCTCTCTCTTTGCTTAGAGGACCCCTTTCAATATTTCTTGGAGGGCTGGTTTCATGTTTGCGAATTCCTTTAGCTTTTGTTTGTCCTGGAAGCTTTTTATCTCTCCTATTTTCAATGACAGCGTAGCTGGATATAGTATTCTGGGCTGCATATTTTTCTCATTTAGTGTCCTGAATATATCATGCCAGTCCTTTCTGGCCTGCCAGGTCTCTGGGGATAGGTCTGTTGCCAATCTAATGTTTCTACCATTGTAGGTTACAGATCTCTTCTCCCAAGCTGCTTTCAGGATTTTCTCTTTGTCTCTGAGACTTGTATGTTTTACTACTAGATGTCAGAGTGTTGACCTATTTTTATTGATTTTGAGAGGGGTTCTCTGTGCCTCCTGGATTTTGATGCCTGTTTCCTTCCCCAAATTAGGGAAGTTCTCTGCTATAATTTCCTCCAGTATACCTTCTGCCCCTCTCTCTCCTTCTTCTTCTGGGATCCCAATTATTCTAATATTGTTTCATCTTATGGTATCACTTATCTCTCGAATTCTCCCCTTGTGATCCACTAGTTGTTTATCTCTCTTTTTCTCAGTTTCTTTATTGTCCATCATTTGGTCTTCTATATCACTAATTCTCTCTTCTGCCTCATTTATCCTAGCAGTTAGAGCCTCCATTTTTTATTGCACCTCGTTAATAGCCTTTTTGATTTCGACTTGGTTAGATCTTAGTTTTTTATTTCTCCAGAAAGGGATTCTCTAGTATCTTCTATACTTTTTTCAAGCCCAGCTAGTGTCTTTATAATCATCATTCTGAACTCTGGTTCTGACATCTTGCTAATTTCTGTATTGATTAGTTCCCTGGCAGTCGGTACTACCTCTCGTTCTATTTTTTGAGGTGAGTTTTTCCATTTTGTCATTTTGTTCAGAGAAGAATAGATGAATGAGAGAACAAAATGCTAACAGGGTAACAATGACCCCAGAAAAATATACACTAAACAAATCAGAAGAGACCCAAAACCCGGGGGAAAAGAAAAAAAAAGAATATGATCAGGCTGGTGAATAGAACAGAGCCACACACTAGATTTTGGGTGTATTTTGGTCTGTTAGAAGAAACTGCCTCCCAAAATTTTAAAGAAAGAAAGACTTATATATATATATATACACACATATATATATATACAGACACACAAATAAGGGTAAATGTGATAAAGGGAAGGAATATGACTGTAAAGATGAAAATTAAAAAATATTTTTAAAAAGGAATTGTTAAGAAGTGGGTTGAAAAGAGAAAGAAGAAAAATTAAAAAAAAAGAGAATGTGATCAGGCAGGAGACTAGAACAAAGCCATGTACTAGATTTAGGGTATATTTTGGTCTGTTAGAAGAAACTGTATCCCAAAATTTTAAAGAAAGAAAAACATATATGTACAAAAAATAAGTTTAAATACAATGAAGGGATAGAATATGACTGTAAAAATGAAAATTAAAAAAATTTTTAAAAAGTAATTGATGTTGGTTGAAAAAGGAAAGAAGAAAAATTTTTAAAAAGAAAAAAACAAAGAAAATTTTAAAAATTAACTTGGAAAGACTAAGAATCATGGGGAAACAGCCATGAATTCTATGTGCTATATTCCCCTAGCGCTGGAGTTTTGCAGTTCTCATTGACGGGTAAACTTGGTCTTGGCTGGCGGTTCTTGCTGATCTTCTGGGGGAGGGGCCTGTTGCCGTGGTTCCCAAATGTCTTTGCCAGAGGCAGAACTGCCCCGCCCTTGCTGGTCCGGGCTGAGTAATCTGATGGGGTTTGTTCCCTGCAAGCTTTCCCTTTGACTTTGGAGGACGAGAGTGAAAATGGCGGCCTCCCAATCTCCGCCCCAGAGGAGCCGAGAACTCGGGCCCTGCTCCTCAGTGAGCCCCAGAGAAAAGCAATCACTCCCGTCTCCCTGGTCTCCGGCCGCACTCCGTGCTCACCTGGCCTGTGACCGAGCGCTTCTATCTCCGGCACCGGACCCCGTGTGGAGTCTCCAAACCCAGCAGATCCCTGCTGTGTGCTCCCGGGGCCGCTCCTCCTGGGGGAGGAAGTGGACTCTCCCCGCAACTGGCGTTTGTTGGATCCCTGCTGGAGGAGCAGTGGCCCAACTTTGCCGTGGATCTTGGTTTATGGCATCCCCGAGCTGAGAGCCCACCCCGGGGCTCCGTCTCTGCAGCCGGCTTCCCTGCTCTGATACCCGGGAGCTCTGCCACACTCAGGCACCCCCAGTCTTTCTGTGACCCCGAGGGTCCTGAGACCACACTGTCCCAGCGAGGGTTACACGCACGCACACCTGCTTAGCCACTGGAGCGAAGTCCCTCAGGGAGCCGACTTATAAAAGTTCTAGTTTTGTGTTCCGCTGCTCTATCACTTGCCAGTAGCCAGCTGACAGAGGCTCTCCTTCCCCCCCCCCCAGCCGTGGTCTGTCTTCCCAAATATTGCCTCAGATTCACTTCTCCACACGTGAATGGATATGGAGGTTAATTATCACTCTGTTACCAAAACCCAGCTTCATTACTTCAATCTACTCTTTTATTACAACAAAACAAGGGGCACCTGGTTAGCTCAGTCAGGCATCCAATTCCTGATTTTGGCTCTGGTCATGATCCCAGGGTCATGAGATCAAGCCCTGTGATAGGTTCCGCGCTCAAAGGGGAGTCCGCTTAAGATTCTCTCTCCCTCTGCCCTCCCCGACCCCACCCCCTGGCTTGGGCACGCATACGTGCACGTGCTCTTTCTCTCGCTAAAATAAATAAATAAACCTTAAAAAAAATACTTATTTTGAAGTATACCTATAGAGAAATATGTACAAATTATGTAAGTTTAACACATAAATATAAAACAAACATCTGTGTAACCACCACTAGGTCAAGAGACAGAACATTGTTCCCCCAGAATCCCCTTAATGCTTTCTTCATTCCCCCTTGGAGTATTTTCCTATCTTGACTTTTATAGTAATAATTACATTGTAGGGCGCCTGGGTGGCTCAGTTGTTAAGTATCTGCCTTCGGCTCAGGTCATGATCTCAGGGTCCTGGGATGGAGCCCCACATCGGGCTCCCTGCTCAGTGGGAAGCCTGCTTGTGTTCCCTCTCTTGCTGTGTCTCTCTCTCTGTCACATAAGTAAATAAATCTTTAAAAAATATAATAATTACGTTGTAGTTTTACCACTAGGTGTAGAGCTCAAATACTATAGTTTGCTTTTTTTTTTGAACTTTTTTTTGTTGTGTTCCATGTTTACTTGAACTGAAAGTTCCATATACAGTTTTGTTATTTCCCTGCTCAAACTTCATTAATTGCTTCCTGTTATACTTGGAATAAATTTTAAAAGTGCACCTGTAGCTCTTTCCCTCTCCAACTTCACCTTTATCCACTCTGTTCTGAGACAAACTGGCTTTCTTTCATTTTCTCAAACCCACCAAGCCCTTTTCTGTCCTAGGGTTTTTGCCTGAAATACTGTTCTCATCCTTCAGGCCTCAGCTTCTAGGTCACTTCCTCAAAGAGGCCTGCCCTCATCATCCAGGCTCAGTGAAAACTGTTTGTTGTGTTCTCTCTTGGAACTTTGCAGTGTTTCTTCATTGAACTTGTATATTTATATATATGACTGTTATAACATTTCTCTCCTATAAAATAGTAGCTTCTGTGAGAATAGACGGGGTCTGTTTAATTCATCACTGTATCTGCAAAATCCAGTGCAGTACTTGGCACATAGTAGGGACATGAGATATATTTGTTGAAGGAATCAATAAATGTTATAATCGTTCTTTTAAGTACCTTTCCTCCCAAGAAGCCTATAATCATCTTGAGGGCCAGGATTAATTGTGAATCGAGTTGAATCGAATTAAATTAAATTAAATTGACTTGAGAGGCAGGTTTGCACTAAATTCCATTGGAAAAAAAATTTTTAAGTCAGAATACCTCAAGAAAAAATATCTTATAAAGTGAACTCTTTATGATTTTAATGAAAAATAACCTTCAAAGGAAATAAAAGGTGCAGGGTGTTATAAATTAAAAGCCATTATACAGGCTCAGTCGTACAAATTAACTAATGTGTTACATAATAAAACTTGAAATATTCCTGTAATTTTAAATCCTCAAAGAAAAACATCCTTAAAAACAAAGCAGAACAAAATTATGGGAAACTAGTACAGACCGATAAATTTACTTTATATTTATAAAGTGTTCCCTCTGTGTTCTTTCACCTTGTCTCATTACCGACTTTGAGCTGTAACACTGCTCATCTTTTCAGAGTTCTGCCATTATGTCACCTGTGACAGTCCTGCACTGCAGGACAGTCCTACCTGCGCTCTTGGCATTTCCCAATATTTGTCTATCCCCACCAAAATAACAATGGTGTCATCTTAAATTTCAGTGTATCTTATATCTTCTTTTATGTAGTGCATTTTGATGATCTCTAAATATATGCTATTCCTCTTTCCTAAACTAGTAACATAGTACTACAGATGAATTATTTTTTTCCTGAATCTTTGCTCACCAACTGCTCACTGAATTCATTCACTTTCGCATTTTCTGTTTTCCCTTCTCTGTTTCCATGGAGAAGTATGTCGGTGATGTGTTCGACTCCATGGAAACAGATGAGCATCTCTTTCTACATACACAACTAATTAAATTGAACACTTTCTATGCTGCCCATTGTTCTGGAGGAGGACTGAAGAGGCTTTCCCTGAATGAGATATCATTTCCGTAGAAATTTTTAATGTTTAACCTAATGCAATGGATTAATGCTTTAATGTAACATTACATCCTCGATTCAGATGATTTAGGGCTCAGTCCTGGGCCGTAAAAGCTTAAACACACATAGTAAATTCCTTATATACCATGGCTATCATTGGTAATATGTAGTTTTTTTCTCTTAACTCAAATAATTTGGTTGAATACCAACGATATAGTTGATAATAGAATTTAGTAGATTCATTTTAATACTGTACAAGACTGTGGGTTTTAGAGTCAGATAAATCCAAGTTTTGAGTTCTGGCTTTGTCACTTATTAGTGGTATTAAGTCTGCTTAGGCTCGGATAAGCCACTTAATCTTTCTGAGCCTCAATTCCTCATCTGAAAACTATAGACTATTATACTTTGCTGTGTGAAAGTTCAACAGGATAAAGACTGTAAAACATCAAGGGTGACTATAGTTAATAATACTGTATCATTTATTTGAAAGTTTCTAAGAGAGTAAATCTTAAAAGTTCTCATCACGGGCGCCTGGGTGGCTCAGTTGGTTGAGCGACTGCCTTCGGCTCAGGTCATGATCTTGGAGTCCCAGGATCGAGTCCCGCATGGGCTCCCCACTCAGTGGGGAGTCTGCTTCTCCCCCTGACCTTCCCCCCTCTCATGCTGTCTCTCTCTATCTCATTCTCTCTCTCAAATAAATAAATAAAATCTTTAAAAAAAAAGTTCTCATCACAAGAAAAAAATTGTAACTGTGTGGTGACAGAGGTTATCTAGAGTTACTGTGGTGATCATTTCACAATATATACAAATATCAAGTTATTATGTTGTATACCTGCAACTAATATAATAATATATGCCAAGTATATCTGAAAAAGAAATCTGGCATCACACCTGACACATAGTAGACAATATAAATAGGACCTTATTAATGTTATTGTCAGCTTGGACTTAAAAGTGAAATGATTGAGTCTTACATAGTTTCAGAAATGTCTCAAAATGGAAAATCACTAAATGCAATGAAGAATAATACTGTTTGCTTTGTGAAAACTAAACAGAATAATTTGTAGATATGCATAGTGTGTAATGACTGATACTATCATCACTGCTAATAGTGTTTGGGTTGTTTGCCGTGGTAAAGTGACAAAGCAGCACCATTCTGATTCTTCCACAATTTTTGATGACCTATCAATGTTCTAAACAAGTGTAAATCTCTAAGTTATTTTCTCTCTTTGTTTATGACATCTCCCAACACAGTAGTTAGGTAGGGCAAGCAGTCTCATAAGTGCTAGAGCAGTGACATTATTTCAGGTTATGTCTTCCTTTACCTCAACGATGACCTTAAATGTTAGGGTCACTAAATGTTTTATAAATACTTCTATACATATGTAGTTTTTATTTTAAAGATTTTTATTTACTTATTTATTTGAAAGAGAGAGAGAGTACCCGAGCCAGGGGAAGAGCAGAGGGGGAGGGAGAAGGAGAAGCAGACTCTGCGCTGAGCACGGAGCCCAGCACAGGGCTCAATCTTACCACCCTGAGATCATGACCTGAGCTGAAATCATGAGTCAGACACTTAACCAACTGAGCCACCCAGGCACCCCTATACATATGTTTATGGACTTACATATGTATACATCCATACTAATAATAGTAATGAAATTAGCCAGCATTTCATAAAGTTACGTTATATGTGCCAGGTACTGTGTAGGTGCTTTGCAACTTATTAACTCGTTAAACAGCAAAACACTACAGAGAATTTTGGGTACTCTTATTACCCTCATTTCATAGGTGAGGAAACTAAGGTATAGAGAGATTAACTAACTTGTCTAATAAATAGCAGAACTTAGATTGAAGCTTGGAAGTCTGATTCCAAAGCTTATGCTTTTAACTATGAAACTGTGGATCCTCCATGTATGGAGGTATTTGTGCATACAATGCACATTCGTATGTATGAACACGGAGAATAAGAAACACAAGAGAGGAAGAACTGATTAGGTCTAAACCTTGATTGATGAACTTAATGGTTATCTAGGCTGGATTTTTCTTAACCTTTTTTTATGCTACAGGTCTTTTTGGCAATCTGATAAAGCTTATGGACCCTTTCTCAAAAATACATTTTTAAGAGCTTAAATATGATATATAGGAATCCAAAAAAAAGCAGCTGTATTGAAGTACAGATGTATATAGCAATATACCTACAATCATATTTTATTAATACATTAAATAGCAAGGGCTAATGGAAGACCTAACAGCTATGATAATTTCAAAATAGCAATGAGTATAGGGGCGCCTGGGTGACTCAGTCCATTAAGCGCTGGCTCTTGATTTCAGCTCATTTCATGATCTCAGGGTCCTGGGATCGAGCCCTGAGTTGGGCTCCGTGCTAAGCTGGGGAGTCTGCTTATGGATTCCCTCTCTCCTCTCCCTCTGCCCCTCCCCCTGCTCGTGCCCTCTCTCTCTCTCTAAAATCTTAAAAAAAAAAAGGCAGTGAGTATAAATGCTATTTTAAGATGCCAACAACAACTATAATGAGATAAAATGTAAAAATATTTTGTAAAATCTCAAGGGACCTCAAAATGTAATATGTCCCTTATTATTATAATTCTCATTTTATATGTCAGGACACAGACTCACAAGTTAAGAAATTCAGTTGCAATAACTGCACAGCTGAGACTCAAACCAATTTATTTGATTTTGAATCCCATGCTCTTTCCATTGTTCCCACGTTGCCTTTATAACAATAAGCAAATCGTTTTTTTTAAACGGGATTTTTTTTTTTTTAGGATTTTATTTATTTATTTATTTATTTATTTTTGACAGAGATAGAGAGCACAAGTAGGCAGAGAGGCAGGCAGAGGAAGAGGGAGAAGCAGGCTCCCCGCTAAGCAGGGAGTCCGACGTGGGGCTCGATCCCAGCACCCTGGGATCATGACCTGAGCCGAAAGCAGACGCTTAACCAACTGAGCCACCCAAGCGCCCCTAAGCAAATCGTTTTATTTAAATGACCACAAATGCCTTCCCAAGATTCTGGCAATACAAAAGGTGTGACATAAGAAGTGGGCGAAAGCAGACGAAATGCATCTCTGATGGCACACACAGGTAACATTTGAGAACAAGCAAAGGATATGTTAGTAAAGAAGGCTACATTGGCTCGTGGTGGACAGTGCAGCGCAGTAGCTCGTGTGTCGACTGGCGCAGCTTTCACCGGAAGGGACAGTCGTGTCTTCTAACTGCTAAGTTGGAGCTCTGGTTTCTGCACATACTAGCCCATTAACCATACAGACCCTTCTGCTTCAGCCAGCCTTAAAATAACTGCACGCACTGGGCAGTGGCTTTCCCGTCATGGCTCCAGCTCAGCTCTCGGAGCTGTGTCCGGGCTGAGCACATGCGGAACGCCAGCCCCTGTTAAGCAAGCACCAATTGGTCATGGATTAGAGGCTATCTCTACAGTTGCCAGAATAATTAAAACAACACAGCACACTAGCCAGCTGCTTTGTCTATTAGCTGCTCCTGACAGGAATTCAAATTCAAGTGTACTGCCGTCCAGTGAGATTCGTTTACATCCCAAGCCCTATGTTTGGACAATGTGTTGCAGTTCCCAAACGCTTCCAAACAGGAAATCATTTCACTTGAATGTCAGAATCAGCTGTTGTGCAGACCGGAATGGTATTGGCTAAATGTTATAATTGAGGGAACTAAGAAAGGGGGATGGATAGGTAGGTAAAGGCCTCTCTCAGTTACTCTCTTTTAGCCAAGAAGCTCAGAACCTGATAGGACTCTCATGACTCAGAAACTAGCCATAAAGCCACTATCCCCCGAAAGCAACTCAGAACAGGACCCAAATGAGGCTGAATGCCGCTTTTCTCATCATAAATAGGGGAGACATGCTTTCAGGATCCTCAAATACACAAATTCTGCCATATAGGCAAGCGTAATGTATTGGATGGTGGTGACAGAACCTAATTAAATCTTCTCTGTCGGGAAGTGTAATACTAGTCACCCAAAAACAAGTGTTTCAGGGATTGAAGAGAAAGCTAGAAGTTTCCCTGCACCTTACAGAAGACTTGGGAAAAGCATAGCAATTGGCCTAAAGTTCTGTACCCTAGGAGGTACAGTTACTGTTAATCCCATGGTGCTGACTTCACTTTGGCCCTAAGAAGCCTAATCAGATAGGATCATCCTGGTATGTGATGATTGCCTTCATTTCTCAACATTTGTTCTTGTGACCACAGATCCTAAATCTTCTCCCTCACTAAAGTTTTCAATGAGAAATTAAATATGAATCACCATCATCTTGCTAATCCTAGGTCCTACTGTCTTTGCTCAACACTGGCAGACAAAATGCAGGTAGAGAGTGTGCTTGCATCGTGAAAGACAACTAGAGACTGGCCTTATTACTCATATTCTCTACAAGTATCATTTTGACTCCAGAAGGGCTCACATGATAAAAAGAACATGCTCTACCTGTAATATGTTTTAGTTTTATTAGTGAGTTCGGGCTTAAATGAGTCATCTATAAATGCACTGATAGAATCTCTAGAGTCTTCTGGATTAGATATTAGAGGCCCTTGTGGAGGGAATAATAGCTAGCACTGTTTTACCGCTCAGAAGACTTGTGCACAGGGGCTTCTATTATCAGATATGTTGAATCAAATGCAGAACTTGCTGCCATCTTCAAAACGAGACTCTGAAAAAGAATACCTGCCCTCCAGGAGTTACACACAAATTGTCAGGTTCTTTCAGATTTCAAGAGCAATGACATTTCTTGATTTATTACCAGAATACGTGGGAACATGGATCAGCAAAGCGAGTTATCCAAGAAACTATAAAGTACTTCTGGGTCCTATCACATCCAAGATTTAAATATATTGAAATATTTAGAGCTAGCCCAGTAGCTTAATTTCAGGCACAAAAACAACTCAGAGAGAAATGCAGCACCTTCTTTTTCTTCCCCTAGCATTTATATTTCCCTTTAAAAATATTTCATTTGATCAGTTTTCCTCCTGCATTAGCAGAGTTTATGCCAAAGCACCTTAAAAGTAACTGGCTTCCCTCATTTTCAACTTGTATATTACCCTCAACTTATATATGAATACCTGATCATTGTGATGAAAGTAGCAAATTTTTTTCACTTACAGTGCATGGTAGGAGGTATTTTTTGTTTTGTTTTTAAAGATTTTATTTATTTAATTGAGAGAGAGAGAGCATGAGATTGGGGAGGGTCAAAGGGAGAAGCAGACTCCCCGCTGAGCGGGGAGCCCAAAGTGGGACTCGATCCTGGGACTCCAGGATCATGACCTGAGCCAAAGGCAGTCGCTTAACCACCTGAGCCATCCAGGCGCCCCTATTTTTTGTTGTTTTTAAGTAAACTTTATTGAAGTGTAATACAGTAAATACAGTAAACTTAATCCTTGGTAGTGTACAGTTATTTAATTTTAACAAATATGTAGTCATGTAATCACCACCATCAAGATATAGGCAAGTTCCATCACACCCCAAAATTTCCCTGTGTCCCTGTATAATCAGTCCCTTCCCACGTCCCAGCCCCTGATAACCACTGGTCTGTTTTCCCTCCTTATAGTTTTACCTTTTCCAGAATGTTCTGTAAATGAATACCATATGTATCCTTTGAAACAGAGTTCTTTCACTTAGCATAAATGCATTTGAGGTTTTTCCTTGTTAAGTAGATCAATAGTTCATTCCTTTTTATTACTGAGCAGTATTGTACTGTATGGATGACTACAGTTCTTTTGTCATTTTCCACTAGGACAATGGGGATATTTCCAGTTTTTAGCAATTATGAATGAGGCTTCCATAAACATCCAAATACAAGTTTTTATGTGAATATAAGCTTTCTTGCTTTTGTTTCTTCTGAGTAAACACATAGGAAAGAGATTATTGGGCCATGTAGTATGTTTATATTTAACTTAATAAGAAACTGACAGTTTTCTGTAGTGACTATGCCATTTTGAATTACTACCAGTGATGTCTGAGAGTTCTAGTTGTTCTGTATCCTCACCAGCATTTGCTATTGTCAGGTTTGTTTTCAGCTTTGGTTTTGTTTTAGCCATTCCAACAGATACATAATGGCATATTACAGTTTGAATTTGCATTTCCCTCTGTATTAATGATGTTGGGCATCTCTTCATATGCTTATTCAGTGAAATGTTTATTCAAAACTTTTGCCCATCTTTTAATTTCATTATCTGTCTTTCTATTATTTACTTGTAAGAATTCTTCTTGGGGGGCTGTTGAGATTTTAAGTTCTTTATATATTTTGGATACTAACCCTTTATTAAGATATGTCATTTACAAATATCTTCTCCCATTCTATGGGTTGCCTTTTAGTTTTGATTTATTCTTGGTAAAAGACCTTATCAGATACGTGTTTTGCAAATATTTTCTCCCTATTTGTGGCTTGTCTTTTTATTTTCTTAACAGTTCTTTCAAACAGAATTTTTAATATGGGTGCAATCCAATTTATCAGTTTTTAAAATGGATTGTTCTTTGGTATCATGTCTAAGAAATCTTTGTCTAACCCAAGGTCACAGAGATTGTCACTTTTCTTTGCTTCTGAAAGTTTTATATAGTTATAGAGGTGTTACATTTAAGATTATGATTAGTTTTGAGATAATTTTTGTATATGATGAAAAGTATAGGTTGAGAGTTTCTTATTTGTTCATTTTTTGTTTTTGGATATGAATTCCAGTTTTTGCAGTACCATCTGTTTAAGACTATCCATTGGTTTGCCTTTGCACCTTTGTCAAAAATCAATTGATCATATCCTTTTATAGGTCTGTTTCAGTACTCTCAATTCTATCCTATCCATCTATGTCTCTCTCTTTCTCTCTCTCTCTCAGCTATTTAACTTAAATTTGAATTTATGGGCATAAAATTGTTTATAATATTCCCATATTTTCCATTTAATGACTTCAGGCTCCATAGTGTTGTCCCTGCTTTCATTTCTGATACTGGAAATTTCTGTCTGCTCTGTTTTTAATGATCACTCTGATCAGAGATTTATCAATTTCATTGATATTTTCTAAGAACCAACTTTTAGCTTCATTGATTTTTCTCTAGTGTTTTCTAATTTTAATTTCATTGGTCTCTGCTCTTATCTTTATTATGTACTTCCTCTGCTTGTTTTGGATTAAATTTGGTCTTCTTATTTTAGTGTCCTCAGGTAGAAGGATAGATCATTGATTTGAAGCTATTGTTCTACTGTAATACAGGTACTCAATGCTATATTTCCTTCCAAGCCCCCTCATGTATAGAGTAGGAACCTTATAACACTACTATTATTTTCATTCATTTAATTATGTTTTTTTAATTCCCTTGAGATTTTCTCTGTGACTCATGGATTATCTATGTGGTGTTTAATTCCTACATATCCAGTGATTTCCCATTATCTTTCTGTTACTGATTTCTAGTTTAATTACATTATTGTCAGAGAATATATTTTGTATAACTTCACTTCTTTAAATCGTTAATGCTTGTTTTATGACCAGTATATGGTCTCTTTTGGTGAATGGTCCCATCAGTGTTTTAAAAGATTACATATCTGGCTGTTATCGAATGACATGATCAATAAATATCAGTTATATCCTGCTGCTTTATAGTGGTATTCTGTTCTTTTCTATCCTTGCTGCTTTTCATTTTAGCAGTTCAGGCAATTACTGAGAGAGGAGTATTGAGGTTACCAATTATAATTGTAAATTTTTCAAATGTTTCTTTTTTTCTTTGAAAAAGATTTTATTTATTTATTTGACAGAGAGAGACACAGCAAGAGAAGGAACACAAGCAGGGGGAGTGGGAGAGGGAGAAGCAGGCTTCCCGCGGAGCAGGGAGCCTAATGCGGGGCTCGATCCCAGGACCCTGGGATCATGACCTGAGCCGAAGGCAGATGCTTAATGACTGAGCCACCCAGGCGCCCTCAAATGTTTCATATAATTCTGTCAGTTTTTGCTACATGTGTTTTGAAGTTCCATGATTTAGTACATACACATTTAGGATTGTTACGTATTCTTGGTGAATTGATCCCTTTATCATTATGTAATATTGCTGTTTGTCCCTGGTAATTGTCTTTGCTCTGAAGTCTGTTTTATAAGATACTAATATCTGATGTTAATCAGCTTTTTCTTAATTTGTGTTTACATAGTGTATCTGTGCTCATTCTTTTATTTTTAACCTACTTGTATTTCAAGTGAATTTCTTATAAATAGCATATAGCTGGATCTTTTGTTATCCATCTCTTTTTTTATTAATGTGTTTTTTATCATTTACCTTTGATGTAATTATTAATGTTAAGATTTAAGATTTCCAGCTTACTCTGTGTTTACTGTTCCCTCTGTTTTTCATTCCTGTCTTTTCCTCTTTCCTGTCTTCCTCTGAATTTCTTGAATGTTTTTAGTATTCCATTTTAAATTATATGTAGTGGGGATACATGTTATATTTGTACCAGCTCTGTTGAGATTCCATACATCCAAACCGTACAGTTCACCAATTTAAAGTACAATTCAATAGGTTTCGTATATTCATAAAGTTGTAGAAACATCACCACAATTAATTTTAGAACAATTACCCTCCCCAGAAGAAATCCTATCCCCTTTAGCTATGACCCCTTTAACACCTCCCCTTCTCCCCAGTCCTAGGCAAGCACTGGATATAGAACTCTTGGTTGACAGTTCATCTCCACCCTTACCCCCCAACACTTGAAAAATGTTGTGTCATTGCCTTCTGGACTCCATAGTTTCTCATGAGAAATACACTGTTATTTGAATTGTTTTTCATCTATAGATAATGTGTTTTTTCTTTCTGGCTGCTGTCATGATTTTTTTCTTCATCTTTAGTTTTCAGGAATTTGATTATGATTGACATAGCATAGGTTTCTAGAGGTTTATTCTGTTTTGAGTTTTGCTCAGCTTTTTAAATCTGTAGGTCTGTGTCTTTCACCAAATTTGCACCATTTCCAGCCATTATTCCTTCAAATATGTTTTTAGCCCTTCATTCTTTTTCTTCTCTTTCTGGAACCTGATGACATGAATGGTAGGTATTTTGTTATTGTCCCAGAGAGCCCTGAGATTCTGTGGATTCTTTTTGTTTCTATGTTTTCAATCAGCTGTTCAGATTGAATAATATTTATTGGTCTATCGTCAAGTTCAATGATTATTTCCTCTGTCATCTCCATTCAGTGAGGCTTTTATTTTAGTTATTTTATTTGCTTATTTATTAAATGTTTATTATTCTGAAATTTTCATTTGGTTCATCCTTATATTCTATCGTTCTTTGCTGTGACTTTGTATTTTCCATTTGTTTCAAGAATGTTCATAATTGCTTTTTGGAGCACTTTTATTATAGTTGCTTTAAAATCCTTGTCAGATGGGGCGCCTGGGTGGCTCAGTCGGTTGAGCATCTGCCTTTGGCTCTGGTCATGATCTTGGAATACTGGGATCGAGACCCGCATTGGGCTCCCTGCTCAGTAGGGAGTCTGCTTCTCCCTCTCCCTTTGCTCCCCTCCCCCACTTGTGTGTGCTCTCTCTCTCTAAAATAAATAAAATCTTTTAAAATAAATAAATAAATAAAATCCTTGTCAGATAATTCTTATATCTTTATCATCACAGTATTGATGTCTGTCGATCATCTTTTCTGGTTTAAGTTAATGTTTTTCTGGTTCTTGGTTTCTCTAATAATTTTGGATTGTATCTTGGACCTTATGTGTATTATGTTATGAGACTGGATCCTATTTACATCTTCTATTTAATAGACTGCCAATCTGTTTAGGTTTAGAATGAACTTTCTGTTCCAGTTTTGTGGACTGTGGTTCTAATGTGAAGTTATTT
The DNA here is from genome assembly GCF_003265705.2 of Callorhinus ursinus. Lineage (NCBI taxonomy): Eukaryota > Metazoa > Chordata > Mammalia > Carnivora > Otariidae > Callorhinus > Callorhinus ursinus. Next base: position 27,960,186 of record NW_027397086.1, on the reverse strand, counting down.
TTCACAGCTCTTCTGGTCTGCCCTACTTATGTGCTACCCAAGCTAATTTAGAACCTGGGCAATATTCCACCCATAGTTCAATTCTCAAAACTTTTGCTACTTTGATTCTGGTTAGTTTCCACATGGGTTGTTCAGAGTTGTTCATGACTTCATGCACCAATTTAAACAATTGCTTTCTCCAGCCTCCTCTCCATAATCCTCCCTGCATCTCTAGTTGGGAAGGGGTAAGATACTACTTCATTGCTATCCTTTCCTGAATTCAGGACATGATGGTTTATAGGGCTCCTGTCCACAGTCTCTGCTGTGCCCAGTGGGGAGGAAAAAAGGTGCAGTTTCTTTTTTTTTTTTTAATGTTTTATTTATTTATTCATGAGAGTCAGAGAGAGAGAGAGAGGCAGAGGCAGAGGTAGAAGCAGGCTCCCCACTGAGCAGGGAGCCCAATGAGGGGCTCGATCCCAGGACCCTGGGATCATGACCTGAGCCGAAGGCAGACGCTTAACCATCTGAGCCACTCAGGTGCCCCAAAGAGGTGCAGTTTCTTTCATTGTATGTGCTTTGAGTAGAGCCAAGTATAAGCGCTCCAAAGGCTACCCTCTTTCCAATCTTCTGACTGGAGAGAGCAGGCTTCCTGGAGAATTTTGTATCTGCTCTTTGGTGTTTCTGGTTTTGGGCTACTTTAACCCCCAGACTGTATTTAGGAGGAAAAAAAATAAGAAAAGAAAGACAGACTGACAGGGAACTCACCATCAGGTTGTTCTGAGTCCCATAGTCCCTAGACGGTTTGCCTTCTTTTCTCCACCTTTCGTGTATTTTGCCTGGGGTTTTTAGTTGTAATTAGGAGGAGAATCAGGGTAGTATGCATTTGCTCCATATTGTCAAAAATGGGAAGCCAATCATAATTCAGTTCTGTATCTCTCATAAAAACATACCAAAATGCTTAGCGTTTAATCTATAAAAGAAAGGAGTGAGTGAGGAAAATAAGTAGGTCCATATCTCACAATATTAATTCAGCATAACATATAGTAGTTAAGAATATGGCCTTGGGGCACCTGGATGGCTCAGATGGTTAAACGTCTGCCTTCGGGTCAGGTCATGATCTCTAGGTCCTGGGATCAAGTCCCACATCGGGCTCCTGGTTCAGTGGGGTGTCTGCTTTTCCCTCTCCCTCTGCCTCTGCCTCTCACCCTGCTCATGCTCTCTCTCTCTGTATCTCTCTGTCTCAAATGAATAAATAAAATATTTAAAAAAAAGAATATGGCCTTTAGAATCAATTATCAGTTTGAATTTTAGCTCCAACTACTTTCAGTGTAATATAAACAGGTTACTTAACCGAGTCTCAGTTTCCTATAAAATGGGGATGGTAATATCTGTTTCATAGGGTAAGTAAAAATGGCATATATTTCATGCTTTTAACACAGAGCTTGCTAATAAAGTTAGTAAATGTAGCTCCTAGTTATATTGTAATAACAGCAATTATGAAATATCACTATCTGTTTCTTATACTCATAGGAAACTCTGCCCTTAAAGACAAAGAAGATCAATTTGGGAGGACACCACTTATGTATTGTGTGTTGGCTGACAGACTGGATTGTGCAGACGCTCTTCTGAAGGCAGGAGCAGATGTTAATAAAACTGACCACAGCCAGAGAACAGCCCTCCATCTTGCAGCTCAAAAGGTGAGAAGTTAAATTACTTTGAAGTGTAAACCTTTTGTGAGGTATTTATAAGTTGATTAATGGAACTATACAATTGACAGATGATAAAGAAATCACAAGTATGTGACTCTTAGTTTCATATGCTTTCTCTAAAAACAGTCTAAACTGCAGAGAATAAAATATAATCATCAGTGGCTCCATTCATTTATCCAAGTTCCTTGAGCAATGGAATTCATTTTATGATCTAAAGTTAAGTCAAGGAAAAAGAATCAAAATTATATGTATAATATGATTAAACTATATTACAAATCAGTTTATGCATAGGGGAAAAGCAAAGGCCAGAAAGAAAAACACTAAGATATATATATTTTTTGAATATTTTATTCATTTATTTCAGAGAGAGAGAGAAAGCACAGAGGGAGAGGGAGAGGGAGAAGTGGACTCCCCACTGAGCAGGGAGCCCTACGTGAGGCTTGATCCCAGGACCTTGGGACAGCCAAAGGCAGATGCTTAACTGAGACACCCAGGCACCCCAACACTAAGATAGTAATAGTGGTTGTGTTTTAATACTGGTAATGTGTATGAATTTTGGTACTTTTTACTGTTTAAAAATTTTCCCTTGACAAGTATTAATTACTTGTACAATAGAAACTTGCAATCTCTCACAGCACCTGGGTGGCTCAGTCATTAAGCGTCTGCCTTCGGCTCAGGTCATGATCCCAGGGTCCTGGGATCGAGCCCCGCATTGGGCTCCCCTCTCTGCGGGAACCCTGCTTCTCCCACTCCCACTCCCCCTGCTTGTGTTCCCTCTCTCGCTGCGTCTCTCTCTGTCAAATAAATAAATAAAATCTTTTAAAAAACCCAAAAACTTGCAGTCTCTCTTAAAGTATGGGCATTAAGAAGCATAAAAGAAATTTATTTTCTAAATGTATTTCAGCTTTTTAAAAATCTAAAACTATATTGCCAGTAAAAAGGATTTCAGGTTTTTTAAAGGCATTGTTAAGAGCTGAGATTTTTGAGATGAAAATTAAAATGGGAACCTTCTAAATTTATTGAAAGACTTATTTATCTGAAAATGATTTTTCCCTCCATAAAATTATGGTGTATAAAATATATTTTCAGTGCCTGATATTTTCCTTTTTATTACTTTAGACATATATTTTTGGAATAAAAAGCAATAAAAATTAGTTAGATCCAGCAGAAACTATTAGAGTTATTTCCCATTAAAAAATGTGAACCAGATATAGCTGATTAATTGAGGGGTTAGAAAAATACCTCTTTCATTAGTTGAATACATAAAAAGAGACTGACATTAAGATATACTACTGAATATGTTAGTTACATTCTGTGATCAGTTAGGTCTGTCAGGTTATTCCCAAAGTTATTGCTCTTGAATTTGCTTTTCATTATAGTAATTTTTAAAAAATCTCCCTCATTTTCAATTTCGGTTTTAACTACTGCCTAGGTATTTATAACCTTTCACCTAGGCTTGTCAGCTGTTAAAATTATTCACTCAGGAAGGGTAACTCTATTTAACTTATCATAAAAAAGTAAACATTTCAGATTGGAAATAGCCTCGGTATTATGAATTTGATACACTTTAGATTTTTTCATTGTGGTTCATTTAGGCTTAAAATCCAACTTGAAAAAGATGTAGGTTGGAGGACCCTAACTTCACATCAAATGGGTCATGTGAAAAAACTGGGGATTTGAGTTGATGAACCTCCAGTGTATCATCTCTGTAGAGGTATAAGGTGACCAAAAAGGTGAGAGAAGGGGTTAGTTATAAGTCTCTCCACAAGATGCAGTGCATTGTTTTCTTTTGCTTCTTGTTTCTCCTTTATTTTTTTAAATTGTGATTTTCTACAGCATCAAAGAATAAATAGAACTATGATTTACATGTCACAATTTACATAGCTGATTTCGTAAATAACACGTTTCATGGTCTTTTGACTCTCTGATAATTATCCATTTCCCCCTTTCTCTGTGTTGTGGATTATTTTTACATATTTGCCAAAAGCGGTAATGTATCTTTAGGCTATACTAGCACTAGTAGAATTTCCAAAACAAGAGTGGTAATAAATCATTAGTACTCTACTCTGTCCAGATCAGAACTGGGTATTGTGTTTGATTTTGTGCTTTATGCAAAAGCACAAAAGCACCATTATTTTAAAAATCAGAGATAGTATAGATGCAACAGGAATAAGATTGTGAAGAGTCTAGAAATCATTCTCAAAGAGTAGTTGGAGATATGTCCCAGGTCTATAGCACACGCTGCCTCTAAGCAGACACAAACACAAATCCTCTTTAGAGAAAACATCTTCACCCTAAACTTCCAGGATTCCCCCATATTACATAGACCAAACAAGATCTCACAGTGAAAGATCCCCAAATATTTGAGGAAGCAATCTACCACGAATGAGAGTCAACAGAAACAATAAACAAATTTATTCCCTCAGAAACCTTCAATATTGGCATCATTAGAAACACAATGTAAAATAATGATTGAATGGTTAAAGATAGAAGAGGGGCGCCTGGGTGTCTCAGTAGGTTGAGCGTCAGACTCAGGTCATGATTTCAGGGTTGTGGGATCGAGCCCAGCATCAGGCTCCTCACTGGGCATGGAGTCCGCTTGGGATTCTCTCTCTTTCCCTCTTTTCCTCCTCCCACCCCTGGCACTTGCCCGTGCACTCTCTCTTGAAAGAAAAGAAACGAAAGGGAAAGGGAAAGAAAGGAAAGGAAGAAAAATGAGCATTCAACAAAAGACTTTCATGACGAGATGTCAGTTCTGGCTGTAACCACTTATTTTAGAATAACCCACCCGCCAAAAACATTTATAAAGACTGAACAAAATATATATACATTGTTTGAAGGCATTGAGAATGGTCAGCATAAGCTGGATCTAAGAAATTACAATCATTCAGAGAAGAGAAGCATGGGAAGTGAGGACCACATTTATCTGGCTGTATCCTTTAAGACATTTTCCAAAGTGGAATGCAAAAGAATACAACCCTACAGGCTGAGAAACCACAGGTAGAGTCTGGTGTTAGCAGTGACTGGAATGTGGAAGGGCAAAATCCTGGAGAGAAAGGAACTACAGAGAAGGAACCCAAAAATCTGGGTACAAATTCCTTGCAAATCATTGGTAGATTCCTAAACTGTGCTTGGTGCTGGGCGAGGCTCGAAGAAACCCAGCAGTAAACAACAGCTGGGTTTCTCAGCAAAGCAGAGATTGTTTTAAAATTGTCCTATATTTTCTTTCCAATGTAAGTCTTTTTTTTTTTTAAAGATTTTATTTATTTATTTGAGACAGAATGAGAGAGAGAGAGCACATGAGATGGGGGAGGGTCAGAGGGAGAAGCAGACTCCCCGCTGAGCGGGGAGCCTGATGCGGGACTCAATCCGGGGACTCCAGGATCATGACCTGAGCCGAAGGCAGTTGCTTAACCAACTGAGCCACCCAGGCGCCCCCAATGTAAGTCTTTAATAAATAACAAGTTGATTTTTGTGTATGGGTCCATTAGTTATTTTATATTTTAAATCATATGAATAACTAATTTTCCCAGGACAACCTAGCTCATTAATTTTTAGCCATTTTAGTGCTGCATTGTGTGCCAGTACCAGGCTTTTGTACTATGTACCTTCTATGGTTTTTTGTTTTGTTTTGTTTTTAATTATGGTTTTTAAATAAAGTGTCCCAATACAAGGGAGCTATTTAGGAAATTTGAAAATAAAAGTTACACCATCAAAGTATTTTAGGGAGATGAATATGACAACTAAAGCTCTTAGAAGTGGAAGAGAGAGGAGATACTTAGAAAGCTATTACAGTTCAGGTCAATAGAGAGGAGTTTGATCCAAGAGATATATTGTAGAGGTAGAACAGTTCATTCATTTAGTAGTTGCCAAATGTCTACTATGTAGTCATGATTATACACCTAGAGGAAATATTAAAAAATGAATCACATATGTCTGCTGTAAAAAAGTACTCTCCATGCTGATCCCTATTAAATTTCCATTTGTCTTTGTTTAGTGAACCTCTCCGATATATCGCATATCAAATATTCTTTTCAAGTATTGTCTATCCCACTTAATTCTGTTATCTGTGAACTCAGAAGTGTGCTGTTTGTGTAATCATCAATATTCATATGTATGTGCATGAATGCATTCATTCAACATATGTTCATACTGTTACTATGTAACAGGTGCTGTGCTAGGGCCTCGGAATACAAAGATGAAAGACATGATTCCTGCTCTTAAGTTGCTTACAAATATCATGGATAAAGATATAAAGTGATAATTAAAGCTGGCCTGTCTCCCTTATATATCTGAGTGTTTTATAAAATATCAACAGCCATGCCATGTAAATAGTCATTTATTACTACTGACCTGTAGATCAGCCATTCCCATATGTTATTTATTCTGTTTTTGCTTTTTTGTGATAGTGAACTAATTATGTTATTTTTCATTAGGTTTATTTGTAGGAAAAACTTTTGTTCCCATAGCATTTTGTTCATGTCTCCATTAGAAGCCCATTACCTTGTATTGTAATTATTGCTTACTTGTCTCTTTCCCACTAAACTCGATCTCCAGGCAAGAACCTTGTTTTATTTATTTTTGAATCCCCTAGAATCTAACACAGTGTCTGACATGTCTTGGTTGAATGAATGAATACACTTTGGGTTACTTATATAGAAAGTCATTATTAATACAAATGCTAGACATTTTGTTTATTAGAAACATTTATCCAGTTTCAAAATACATATATAGGAAAAACTTACTAAACTGTGCTGATTGGCTTAGTTATTTTGACACGTCTTTACTACTCTGGAAACAAATTGCTATTAGTCCAAGCAGCTAAGAAAATGGTACCCACAAGAATAAAATTAATCTCAATATACTGAACATCTGTACCTAATTTGTTTTTCATTTGTACCTTCAGTTTAATCCAAGAAAGCAATCAGTCATACCTTTTCTGGGTTTCTCACAAAAGATATCTAATTGTTAGAAATGTTTTCCTCCAGGGAATTTACTATTTCTCTGACTTCCACAGATACATTTATTTGTTAACAAGGATAAAAAAGCCTTAGCAATCTTACTAAATGTTAATAGTTACGCATTTTTAATCTTCCAGGAGGTTATTAATTTGGCTTCAAGAAGATTAAGGCTACCCACTTTGAAAAATTATATCATGTTAAACACAAAAACTAAAAGAAGAGTAGAATATCTCTAAAAGTTTTCGGGAAAACTTTAATACCAGGTGACAGTATAAGGATATTGGATTCCCTTATTTTATATACACTCACACTTATACACGAACACACCAAACAATCCACCTCCCAGTCCCCTGAACTCTATATTCCTGTGTGTATATGTACATACACATACATATATATACTTATATTTAACTCCCTCCCTACCACTATTAATCTATATTCCACCCGACTAATGCTATTTGAAGGCAGAGGCTATGTCTTATTTATTAGTTCCAGTCTTAGCACAACTCCTGCCATTTAAAAAAGACTCAGTTCATGTTTGTTTAATAAATACATGAATGAAGGAATGAATCAATCAATAAATTTGAACATCAGATAGATTTATTATGAATGGTATGATCTTCAAAACTGTTGAAGTGTAAATTAGTTGTTATATTTATTCCTTTTCATTATCCATCCCACCCCCTTATAATTTTGCTAGCAGTATTTTACAAGACTCTGTGAGCTTCATTCCCCATCAAATATCACTCTTCTACCTTAGTTTCTTCATCTATAAATACACTTCTCCCTGTCTGCTTTTTAGGAATGATGTTTCCTTAGATATAAAGCATTTTGCTTGGTAGATAAATATGCTTCCTAAGACTAGGTTGTCAATATTATTGCTATTCATCATACTGCAATATAGGTATAAACTTCAAACTACTCTTTAGGAATCAGTAGATGTCACAGATAAAAAGGCCCTTCAGGACAGTCTAGTCCAATTTGTTACTGGATGAAGAAATTTAGCCAATTCTCCTTTCAATTCTCTTTTCTTGGTAAATTACTCATTATTCTTTTTGCCTTTGCCTAAACCTGAATGTTTTTTTGTCTTATTTTTTAAATTAGGTATTTTTTTAAGTTTTTACTTAAATTCCAGTATAGTTAAGGTACAGTGTAATATTAGTTTCAGGTGTATAATTTAGTAATTCAACACTTACATACAACACCTGGTGCTCATCAGGACAAGTGCCCTCAATCCCCATCACCTATTTGACCCATCCCTCCACCTACCTCCCCTCTGGTGACCATCAGTTGATTCTCTGTAGTTGTTAAGAGTTTGTTTCTTGGTTTGCCTCTCTCTCTCTTTTCCCCCCCTTTGCTCACTTTTTTTGTTTGTTTGTTAAATTCCACATGTAAGTGAAATCATACAGTATTTGTCTTGCTCTGACTTGTTTCACTTAGCATTATACTCTCTACGTCCATCCATGTTGTTGCAAATGGCAAGATTTCATTCTTTTTTAGGGCTGAGTAATATTCCTGTGTGTGTGTCTGTGTGTGTGTGTGTGTGTGTGTGTACCACATCTTTATCCATTCATCGGTCATTAGACATTTGGGCTGTTACCATAGTTTAGCTATTGTAGATAATGCTGCTATAAACATTGGGGTGCCAACAGACACATGAAAAGATGCTCAACGTCACTCATCATCAGGGAAATGCAAATCAAAACTACAATGAGATATCACCTCACACTTGTGAGAATGGCTAAAATCAACAACACAAGAAACAACAGGTGTTGGCGAGGATGCAGAGAAAGGGGAACCCTCATGCACTGTTAGTGGGAATGCAAACTGCTGTAGCCACTCTGGAAAACAGTATGGAGGTTCCTCAGAAAGTTAAAAATAGAGCTACCCTATGACCCAGCAACTGCAGTACCAGGTATTTACCCAAAGAATACAAAATACTAATTCAAAGGGATATGTGCACTCTGATGTTTAAATTAATTATTTTAAAATTATAGATAAGAATAGAAAATTATCATAAAAAATACTCAGGTACATAATACCCAGAAGAGATAAAACTGAATATTTTTTATTTTTCTTCCAGATTTTCTTTAATGAAATAAAACAGTATAGATGCACTTGAAGTTTTCTATTTATCCTCCCAAATCCCATTCCCCTCTTTTGCTGCCTTCTCAGTCTATCTTAATTTTGGTGGTTTCAATTCCCAGGCATATTTTTCTACCTTTACTTTATATGGATATAACCATAAACAATATTATTTCACATTTTTAAAATCTTTATATAAATGGTGTTATATTTGTGTCATTCCACAACTTACTTTTTTAAATTAACATTATGTTTTTGAGATTTCTTGATTTTGAGGTATATGTTGAAACGTGTAGCTCTGTTCACAAAAGTTTATATACAGATGCTCAAAAGACACATGAAAATGCATTCAACCTCATTACTAATTAGATAAATGCAAATTAAAAGCCACAGTGAGATACTATACAACCATCTGAATGTCTAGAATGAAAAAGTCTGATCATACCAATTGATGGTGAGGATATGGAACAACTGGAACATTTTTAGTGAGAATACAAATTGATTAATCTACTCTAGAAAGCAGTTTGACTCTAACAAAGCTGAACACACACACACACACACACACACACACAGAATCACCACAATTCACACTCCAATCCCAGTAATACCTAAGAGAAATTAGTGCCTCATTCTACCAAGAGGCATGTATGAGAATGTACATGATAGCTTTATTTATAATAGCAAACATTCTTAGTAGCACAAACCACTCAAATGCGTATTAATAGGCGAATGGGTAAATAAACTATGATGTATTCCTACAATGGGATACTACACAATAAAAAATAATGAACTACTAATACATTGCACCACATGAATAAATTTCGTAGACATCATGTTGAGTGAAAGAAGTCAGCTGTTTATACAGATTTTAAAAACAGGCAAAACGATATGGTGATTCAAATCAGATTCTTGGTTACCCAACATATAGATATTAACTAAAAAGGGGCATAAAGGAAGCTTTCAGGGGTGCTGGAAATGATCTATATCTTGATCTGTGTGTTGATTACATAAAAAGTCTGTATACTTAAGATTTATCTACTTTATTATATATATGAATATATTATGCCTCAATTTAAAAATTATTTTTAAAAAATGGTAAAATTCCAGAACTTGATGAGTATTATTTGTAGGTAGGATAAGGAAGAACGGAATCAAGACTAGTTCCTGGGGGTGCCTGGGTGGCTCAGTTGTTAAGCATCTGCCTTCAGCTCAGGTCATGATCCCAGGGTCCTGGGATCAAGCCCCGCATTGGGCTCTCTGCTCTGCGGGAAGCCTGCTTCTCCGTCTCCCACTCCCCCTGCTTGTGTTCCCTCTCTCACTGTGTCTGTCTCTGTCAATCAAATAAATAAATAAATAAAATCTTTTTAGAAAAAAAGAATAGTTCCTGACCTAGGCTTTGAAGCATTTTGGTTACATTTCCCCAGTTTTAGCTTCAGGAGCTCTAGGAAAGCCCTATAAACTAGAGCATGCATCAAAATCACCTGGAGGTGTTTAGTAGGTACTTTTAGGCTTCTTTGTGGCTATATTCACTCATTAGTTCATTTTAAAATAATAAGTGCCTGCTCCACCACAAACTATTTAGCCAGTAGATATGTGAAGAGTAAACAAATGAGGTTTTGGCCATTGATATGCTTCTAAAAGAAGGCACCAAAAGACATCCATGATGCCCACATTACTTAGAAATATAGGACAGTCTGAGTGTATGAGACCCTTATGTTCTGGAATGTTAATGATCTCTCAAGAAATCTCTGGACTGAGATGAGTTATGTTAGACACTCTTACAGTTTGCCCCATTTGACTTCAACCCTAGCTAGGCTGCCTTTTCCAGGCAGACAGAAAGTCCCAGGCTAAAGAATCTTTGCTTCAGTATATTCCAACTTCTGAGGTTTCCAAATAAGCTTCAATTTTGTCCTCTGAGTATTTAGAAATTATCTCTAAACCTGCCCTCCTGTTCTCCAGTTTAGAAACTGGTTCCTTCCTTCCTTCCTTTCTTCCTTCCTTCCTTCCTTCCTTTTTTTAAGTAGGCTCCATGCCCAACATGGAGGCCAACTTAGGGCTTGAACTCACGACCCTGAGATCAAGACCTGATCTGAGATCAAGAGTCAGACACTTAACTGACTGAGCGACCCAGATGTCCCTAGAAACTGGTTTCAGATATTTAGGTCTATATATTATATAATATTATATATTCAAGAGCATTCCAAGCAAATCCAGAGTTGGTCTGCTTTTAAACAAATCTGAGAATTGAAACCAAAACCTATCTGTCCTTTAATACTTTCATGATAGTTAATGTATGTCTGCTTGCATGGATGAAATTTGTAATGACAAGGAAGAACATGTTAACAAACCTTGATTGAAATCACTACTTTGAATTTTTCTAACATAATTCCAGTTAAAAAAAAAACATTCATTTAGTTCCATAGCAGCTTTATAGCAGTCAGAACAGTTAAATATTATCTATTCTGTATAAGTAAACTGAGGTATAGTTTGACTGAATTCTTCTAGGTCACTTTGATACTTACAGAGTCAGGAATTACCTTGCTTTTCTGATTCCCAGGTCAGTGCTCCTAATAATGCTCCACTGAAAGAAAATTTAAGTACTTTTTGGAGGCTTACTTTCTCAGTCTTATGATTCTTCTGACCTAGAGTCATTCCCAAATCCAGTTTCCCAGTCAAACCCCCAAAGAAATACCTGAGGGTTTCCTTCTCATGGGCCAGATTCAGAATTAAACTCAGAACTTCCACTTTTTTTTTTTTTTTTTTTTTTAAAGAGAGGGATGGGGTAAGTGGGAGAAGGAGAGGGAGAGAGAGAATCCCACACAGGCTCCACACCGGGCATGGAGCCTAATGCGGGGCTTGATCTCATGATTCTGAGATCATGACCTGAGCTGAAATCAAGAGTTGGACGCTTAACTGACTGAGCCCCCCACCCCAGGTACCTCCAGAGCTTTCACTTTTAAGTGCAGTATTTTACCTTAGTGTTATGACACCTCTCAAACACAGCAGAGTAGCCTTGCAGATTGTATTTTAAAATCCATGTGGCTTGCCGAATTTTGTTTTGAACATGTTCCTGTTTCCTATAACCATGGTCATTTTCTAATCATCTTTATCTCTTCGCTGACCCCCAGTTTTACTAAGTCATGAAAATACAAGCATCTGTTTTCTATGAATAGATTAGAGATCCCCACAAGCCTAGATTCCCATGGAAACCAATCAAAAACTAAAAGGAAAAGAAAGAGTATATATTGAATTTCCCTGAGACCTACAGCTTGTTTTTCATTAGACTCATGCTGATTTCTTTTAAACTCTGGGCACAGGGCCAGTGAATATTTTTACAGCTGATAAAAAGGAACTTCAGATTCATCTACTTTTCATTTAAACTTTTAAAAATTAATTTTGTGTCTAACATCAATTCCAAAGGAAATTTGAGCATTAATTTGATAATTGCCTCCTTATGCCATAGAATTGTATTTGTTCATATAATTTTCGCTTATTGTTTTTTTACCTACTTACATTTTACCGTTCAAAAGAGAATGAAAGGGAATCAGGGGGTCTATTATTCTTACAGTATGAATATTGTCAGCCCCTAGGCACAGCATTTTCCCTATGACCAATCATAGGGTTCTTTATACCTTCTCTGACTGTTAAGTTTTTACAAAGCCCAAATAATCATTTACTAATATAATAACAGAAATATAACCAAAATGCCAAAGTAAGGGGGATCCAGAAAGCCAGGGAGGAAGTGAGTGGGGAGAGCAGGGTGTAAATTTAAATAAGGTAATCAAAATAATTTTCATTAAGATAGTGACATCTGAAACAAGACTTGAAGGAGGTGAGGAAGTTAGCCATGTGAATGGCTGAGAGAACTTTCTTTTGTTCCTGACAGAAGGAACAGTTAGAACAAAGGCCTCAAAATGGCAGCATACCTGGACTATTTGAGGAATAACAACGGGGCTCGGGCTAGCATGGTGCTAATGAGTGAGCCAGGGGAAGCAGTAGCTAATGAGGACATGGCAGAAATAGTAGCCAGACCCTATAGGGCCTTTTGGCCATTGTCAGGAATATGTTTTTACTCTGAATGAAATGAGGAGGCATTGGAGGGTTTGGGGGAAAGGAGTGACATGATCTGACATACGTATTAATAAAATAATCATCCTAGCCCAGCGAAAAAATTTTTCTGCAGGTTTATTATCTATGTCTTTATTCCTTCTTCATATATGCTCTCAAATCTCCTTCCCATCCTGATCCCTCTCACCATATATGCATATAGTTGCCTAAATCCCTCACCTAGAATAAAATACAATGCCAGTCTGATGAGCACAGAGTACGCCATGATTTTCCTCATTATCATTTTGGCAACCAAATGCAGTTGATTCCTATTGAAAATTTTTCAAATAACTTCTAATTTGGGGATGCCTGGGTGACTCAGTTGGTTAAGCATCTGCCTTCAGCTCAGGTCATGATCCTGGAGTCCTGGAAGCAGGCTCCCTGCTCAGCAGGGGTCTGCTTCTTCCTCTCCCTCTACATCTCCCCCCACTTGTATTCTCTCTCTCACTTGCTTACTCTCTTTCTCTCAAATAAATATATAAAATCTTCAAAAAACAACAACCTTCTAATTTTCTTTATGCTTACCACTGCTTAAACTAATCCTTTATTCATATCGTGGTTTTGGACCCAAATGTAGCATCTTACTATATCCATATTTACTCATTTATTTGAACTTGCCAGACTTACTTAGGTAGAGTTTACCATTCTTTTCCTTGTTCCTCCAGTACTTTGTATACTGAACCACTGTTATATCACCTATCCCACCGAAAGATATTTATTTGTTTATACATTTTATTTCCCTGCCAACAATGAGCATCTTAATATCAGCAAGAGTGTGATAGTCATATTTTTTATTTCCAGTGCCTAGTACCTAACAAATAATTAATAGTTGGTGAATTGAATTGGGTTCATCGTACAACCTTTGGAGGCCCTCTTGATTCTTGAGTCTGTCATTCAGTATAGTTGTCATCTCTCCCCCATATGAGTCACCAGAAGTCTCATCCTAATCTTTGATATCAAAATAGATCCTGCCTGCAGAAAAGCTTGATCATTGCAACACTACGGCTAAAATTTAAAAGATTGTTGTATTCTTTCCTTATACTTGTCTAAACTGTGTCATCATTGGTAATTAGGCCCCTTGAAAAATTTTATTTACTGTATCAGAATCCACTTGTTCACCATTCCAATTCTGGTGAGTAATTCATTCATTTGTTTACCAAATACATTTTTAGTATTTAATCTGTATCATGTTGTACTCTCATCTTGAAATATTAAAATCAACTTTTGTCTAAATATTTAAAGTCTTTCAGATTCTGAATCATCATAAAGTTAACATTTCAACAACACAACTACTCATTTTCAAGAAATTTATTGAGTATACTCTATCTCAAACAGTTTGAGATTTCAGAAGACATGGTTTATATCCCTTTAAATTTTTTATTCAAATCCTTTTGGTCTCTTTGTCATTCATCAGACTGATTCTTTGCAAACCATTTGTTAGGAATTTGAGCTAAGGGAGCCTGGGTGGCTCAGTCGTTAAGCGTCTGCCTTCCGCTCAGGTCATGATCCCAGGGTTCTGGGATCAAGCCCCACATCGAGCCCCACGTTGGGCTCCCTGCTCCACGGGAAGCCTGCTTCTCCCTCTCCCACTCCCCTTGCTTGTGTTCCCTCTCTCTCTGTTGAAAAATAAATAAAATCTTAAAAAAAAAAGGAATTTGAGCTAAAATATGAATTTGAAGTAATGGCTCTAAACTTCTAACCATGTACGTAACTGGTCATGTCAATGTTGTGCAGATTGTGAACTAATACAATCTGCGCGAGTTTGTGTTTGTATATGTACATGCGCACACAGGTGCAGACTTTACACTGTTACTTAATTGAATGGTAATGTGTGTACATATTACAAAGCATTAACTTTATCATGAAGGTTTACAGTACATAATCTAAGAGCAGGAAAACCTTCTATCTATAAATCAAAATGTAGAAGCGATAGGAAAGTATTAATAAATATGCTGGCTATATAGAAATAAGAATGACTTTTACCTGCAGAAAACATAAACAAAGAAAAAGAAAAAAGACAAACTGGGAAACAATATTTGCAAGTTATGTCACTAACAGAGGGTTAATTAATAGCCCTAAGACATAAAACGGAGAAGAAAAAGACCAATGGTTCTATAAAAAATGAGCCAGAGATATGAATACATAGTTCACAAGAAAGGGAATGTGAGTGGCCCTTAAATATGTGGAAATATGCTCAACATTGTTCATCACAAGAGAAATGCAAGTTAAAATTGCAATGAGATGTTTTTCATGTGCCAGGTTGGCAAAAGTCAAAAAGTTTGAGAGTGCTCTGGGGCAAAACTGTTGCTGAAGGGAATAAAACATATACAACCCCTATGAAGGGAAACTCAACAGTATCCAGCAAAAGTAACCAGAATATGCATTTACCTTTGACCCAACATTTCCACTTCTAGAAGCATACACTGGCAAAAATAAGAAGTGATGCATGCACAAAGCTTTTTAACTGCAGCATTATTTGTGATTGAGAGCATGAAAGGAAATGTCCTGTTAGAGGACTGGTTGAATAAAAAGAGTATGTCCTCATGATGTAGTGCTGTGCAGCTATAAGAAGTAATAAGAAGTATCCTTATATAATATTTTAAAATGACCTCCTGGAGTGAAAAGTGTAGAATCTTGTGCACGGGTCTATCGGTAGTGGAAACCGTAATGCGGTTGACAGTGGACAAGCTAGACTTGGAGTGTGTGGGGCTGAGGACATCCCTAGGACGGGCAGAATATGAAAGAAAGCCCACCCAGGAATCATGGGTGGTATCCCAGCCAGTGGAGCTAAAGGCAACCTAGAGTCCAAAACATGCTGAGTTGTGGTGATGAGGAAAGTAGGTAATCTGTCAGCAAGAACTTGACCACCAAGATGAAAGAGCAGATAAGGCATGACAGGACATCATTCCCTTGGAGAATCACAAAGGACAAGGCTGGAAGAATTTGGATACTAGGCAGTTTTGTTTTGTTTTTGTTTTTTAAGATTTTATTTATTTATTTGAGAGGGAGAGTGAGCAAGAGCATGAGGGAGGGGCAGAGGGAGAGGGAGAAGCTGACTCCCCACTGAGCAGGGAGCCCGACTGGGCACTTGCTGTGAGCCTCCATCCCAGGACCCTGGGATATGACCTGAGCTGAAGGCAGACAGTTAACCGACTGAGCCACCTAAGCGCCCCAGCATACAACTCTTGATCTCTGGTTTGTAAGTTCAAGTCCCATGTTGTGTGCAGAGATTACTTAAAAATAAAATCTTTTAAAAGAAATAAATAAAAATAAAAACAAAAGAAAATGACTTTTTAAATATGATCATTGTAATACTGAAAATTTAACAAGAACTATTTAATATCATAGTATCATAAAATAGTCCAGCCATGTTCAAATTATAAATTGTCTCATAAATGTTTTTGTTTGGTTATTTACCTTTGTTTGAATTGGGAATCAGGATCCAAATAAGTTATAAACTGAGATTGGTTTTTGTCTTTTAAAGCTTTTTAAATCTATGGATTCCTCCTCTAGCTCTCTTTCTTTTTTTCTTACAGTTTTGTAATTGTGGCTTAACTCCTTCCCTAACTTGATGTCTCAGTCCAAACTAACGGTCTCAGTCTAGATCACGTAGATTCTCTCTCTAGGTATAGTTAACTTGTTCCCTTCTACAATTGTTTGCTGGGATAATTCATCAAAGGGAAATTTTCCCTTATCTACTATTTGATTACTCACTGATACAAAAAAGGAAGACTTAATCCTTGATTCTTTCTCTTTATTTACCAGTTTTCAAAATAAGGAAATATGTCCTCCCATGATGACCAATTAACTTTTTCCTTTTTTCCTTTTTAGTATCATCATGAACAAGGCACAGGATACTTTTGGTATCATTTTAACATAGTTACCATATCAGTTCATTGACATTATTATCCCTAATTGATATTCACATGACTCCATTTTTGGTTATGAGAAGTCCTTCAAGTTGGTTCCTGGATCCTTTTGACATGATCCTATTTTTTGATAGCTTCCTTGCTATTTGCTATGACCAAATATTCCAGGTTCATCTTTATATTTTTATTAAGCTTTAAATTCCAGTATAGTTAACATACAGTGTTATATTAGTTTCATAATTTCTGTATTTTATACTCCAGACCTGGAATCCACCATTTCTCCAAGGATCCATGGTTCTTGAAAGAAGGAAAAAGTATTTGGAGACCATAATCTAGAGTTTAGGGTTGGTGATTATTTCTAAGTCTTTACTGTGTTCACTGCTTGGAGCTATTTTTTTAATAAAAATGTCATTTTGTCACTTCCTATTCTAATTCAGGACTAAGATGTCTTTTTGTTCTTAACTTTACCTCTTGTGTTTTACATCTCTACTCCTTTTTCTCACCTAGCTGAGAATCATAGAATATCACATTATATAGATGAAGAAACCAAGACTAAAAGAGCTTGAGTAATTTTTCATTAAGTGTGTGAGTGAGAAGGCAATACATAGATCTGTCTGACTCCAAAGTCTTTGTTTGCTTAAGTTGGTTTTTAAAATTTTGACTTGACACAGTTCCCTTGCTTCAAGGCATAGCATTTTCAATTGAACTGCCAGGTAGAGAATCAATTTAAGTAACATGTATTGGGTGCCCATTTTTTATGCAAAGGCCTGTTGTTTTGTGTGAGACTCGATGTCCATCAGCAAATCTTACCAACTCTACGTACTAAAATTTATTCAGAAGTCACCCATTTCTGAACACCTGCTTTGCTACTTACTACCCACCCTGGTCATAAGAACCAGCATCTTGGATTGGATTAAGTAGGAGCCTTGTTTGGATTATTGCAGTGGCCTCCTAACTGGCCTTCTGGCTTCTCTTCTTGCCCCCTGTAGTCTGTACTCGTGACATCAGCCAGAATGTGCCTTTTAAACTCAAGTCAAATCATGTCAGTCTCTGCTCCAGACTCTCCAAGAGTTTTTTATCTCAGACTAAAAGCCCAAGCACTTCCTCTAAAAAGAAAAGAATGCTTTTGCCTCGAGGTTTTTTTGCATTTGCTTTTCCCTTTGCTAGGAATGCTGTTCCAATAGGTATCTCTGTGTTGAACTCCCTCACCTTTTTTTTTTTTTTTTTTTTTTTTTTAGTGAGCTCTATACCAGTGTAGGGCTCAAACTCACGACCCTGAGATCAAGAGTTGCATGCTCTACCGACTGAGCCAAACAGGCGCCCCAAACTCCCTCACTTTCATCAGTTCTTACTTAAAAGTCACTGTTTCAGTGAACCCTTCCCTGGGTGTCCTGATAGTCCCTCATTTCACACATTTTCCTCCCCCTACTCTATTTTTTCCCTTAGCACTTAACACTGTCTACAGTACTGTATGTTCTACTTACTTCCCTTGCTTATTGTCTCTTTCCCCACTAGAATGTAAACTCCATGAAGCTGGGGATTTGGGGGGCCTTTTCCCCCCCACCATTTCTCCCCATTGCCTAGAACAGTGCCTGGTGCACAGTTGGTGCTCAAAAAAATATTCATTAAATTAATGAGTCTACTTCTGAAGTTAGCTTTATTAATTCTCCCAGGTGGTCTAGCACTTCTCATATTATGCATGTATTCTTGACTAAAAACATATGATGACATTCCAGTTGTCTAATATTAGACTATTTTTAAGGAAGAAGAGCCCTGTTCTGCTATCTCTTTTTCTCATACCACCCTCCACTCGCACCCGATGGCTCCTGCTTATTCTTCATAGAATACTTCCTCTCTTGGGACTGGATTTTTCTTTTTCTTTTCTTTTTTTTTTTTTCCTTCTGGTTAAATAGCAACAGACTGGCCGTGTGAGTTGACTCTCGTTGGAAAGCGAGTCAGTGCAGCCTAGTGGAGAGCAGAGGCCTGAACATTTGCATCTCCAGAATGTTTGTATTGACAAATGGCAGTCAGTTATTGACATTTATGTCCCTTGGTGATACTTCAATTGGCTTATCTTTGCTGGTCAAATGCCTTAATTGTTCTGGCCTTTAATTCAGTCAAAGTTGGAGCTAGAGCAGAGGGGAAAGAGAAGGAGCGAGTCTAACAGAACATCAAACTTGAGCTGGGAGGCTGCTGGCAACGATCAGCCTGTCATAATGTTATGATTTGTTCATTTTTATACCATTTATTAGCCTTTCCTTGTTGTGCCATTTGGCCTCCAGGGCAGATAAAGTGCTGTCTAATTTGGTAGGTTTGCTTCTGTCAGAGCAGCCTCGACAGGGAAGGTGTTAGCTGCAGTGACAAATAATCAATAGCTGTCGTTGTCATGAGGAACGTGAGCAGTTGGGCCTTTCATCTGGAGGATTAGAGGTCTAATTGGATTGAGAATAGGGCGGGTGGGCTGTTGGGTAACCCTGTCAGCCTTGTGAAGCTGTCAGATGTCGGCCTTATTCATGGTGAAGGGAAGAAGGAACCGTGTGCTTTCAGAATGGAGGAAGAAGGCATGTGAAAGCCCTTTTATACAAAGGAACAGATCCTGAAGTCAGCCCAGCTAACATATGTTCCCTTCTTTATTTAATTAGATGTCCCTTTGGATAATAAATCTATGTAATTTTAAATGATATCTCTAAGCCTGGATGTGCAAAGCACACACGTATACACACAGAGTACAAATCCAGACTGGTTCCTTTTGTCTCTGGTCATGCTAGAAGGTGAACCACTTAAATGGAGATGAAAAATGAAACTATAGGAGAGAAATGGCCTAAGTTGTCATCTCATTGTCAGAATTAACAAGTGATAAGCATCTTCAACGCTATTATTAGAAAAAAAACAAGTGAAACATTAAATTAAAAGGATAGATGAGTTAATAATGAAGTGTGGATATTTGGCGATATTTTTCTCCCATACCCATTTAGAAATGTGATTCCTTATAAAACAAAATCTTTCATTTATTCTTACATGAACTAACCCAAAGAAGAATTATACATTGACTAAGTTATTTCTTTCCAAGGAATGCCTTATTCTTTTTTCCTTAGCAAATTAGAACAAGTGACAGGATTGGATTTAAATTATGCCAGTGCTATCATATCCAGTTCAGTCTCAAAATCTCTTCTCCTATCCCCCCCATATACTTATGCTATTCTATATGTACTCCTATATATGTGTTAAACACTATAATGCTATCATTTGGAGTATGAATGGAGAAGAGATTTGGAAAGGAATCAGTTGACTTATTCTCCAATATATAGAGCCCTTAATACCACCTTTTTATGGCCAAGTGTATGATATTAAATACCACTAAATTCTATGGAACAAAGTTAACAATGATAAATTCTAAATACAATGTTATAAGCAATATTTATAATTTTCCTATATATATTCTCTATCTACAAATTAAATTTAGTGCATTGCTGTTATCCAAAAGCACATACAATTTTTAAATGTTTTTAAAATATACTAGGTAACAGAGAGCATTTGTAAGCATCATCTGTGTATGTAGGTATATTTTAATGAAGGCCTTGAATAAAGGTGAACTGACAGTAATGTCCAGATTGTGTGAATAGGCATTCCCAGGTTATGGATTATGCACTCAGCCCATCTCTATATCTATATGGTCTCTTTTCTATAATCTTCAAAGCCCTGCCAACCAATTTGAAATGACTCACAAAAGTACTCTAAAAGAACTGAATGGATGTACAAACTAGATACTATATGGATGAACCCAGTGACCTCATTGTGCCCTTCATATTCTGAGATTCATTACCATTACAAATATTTAATTAAGTTCTCCCTATATTGGTCTAGCTTGAAGATCCCATGATCTTATTTTGTAGTCCACACTGAAGATTAGTGCAAGTCTCAGTGCTGCAGACTAAGCACTTAGAATTGTGGTTCTCTAAAGTACTTGTTTTGCTTGATCTAAGCAAGAAAAATTTAAAGTTTCAAAACAACTATCCAAGGTTGCAGAAATCTCTCAGATTTCATGCAATTCTTCTAGAACTTTATCTGTGAAAGTATAATTATGACTTTTTTTAAGATCTATTTTATTTTATTTTTTTAAGATTTTATTTATTTGACAGAGAGAGACACAGCGAGAGAGGGAACACAAGCAGGGGGAGTGGGAGAGGGAGAAGCAGGCTTCCCGTGGAGCAGGGAGCCCGATGCAGGGCTCGATCCCAGGACTCTGGGATCATGACCTGAGCCGAAGGCAGACATTTAACGACTGAGCCACCCAGGCGCCCCTAGATTTGCTTGTTTATTTTAGAGAGAGGGCACAAGTGGGGGATGAAGCAGAGCAGGCTCAATCCCACAACCAAGAGATCAGGACCTGAGCCAAAACCAAGCATCAGACGCTTAACGGACTAAGCCACCCAGGTGCCCCAACCACATTTTCTTAAGCAAAATTGCTCACGGGAAGTGGTAGAGACAAACTTGATATCCTGGCAAAAGAAGTTCAGTGTCTAAATAGCTAGATTCACATTAGGGTCTTGGATCAGAACATACTGTCTATGACCTATAATCAATGTCTTTGCTCTTGAGGTCAGGTTAGAATATTTTGTTGCTTTGCAACACCACAAATCTTTGCCGTTCATTCATTTAACAAATACTTATGCAAAAGCTACTGTGCTAAGTTTGGGGAATATAACCATACACAGGGCATAAGCCTGTTCTCAAGGAATTCATAGTTTAGTGGGGAAAACAGACAAGGTAAATGGTAATTATAGTATTTTTGTGTTAGATCCTAGAAAAGGAGTAAGCCTAGGAATATCATGGGAAAATACAGGAGGGGCACCTAAGCCACCCTGAGGTATTGTGGTCTGGAATGGTTTCCTTAAACAGATAGCATCTATGCTAGATGACAGGGGAAAGAGGTGGAAAGGCCACTCCAAGAATACCTTGGAATATTCTTGTATTGCTCTCAGGGAAGGAAAGAGTATATGGTTTAATATGTATGGATCATTGAATATGAGGTAGAAAATATGGAGAGATGATATTGGACAAGTAAAATGGGGTCAAACTACAAAGGGTTCTACATGGAAAACTGAGTAGATTTAAAGTTTTATTAAAAGGTTAGATTTAAAATGTGAAAATTGAAGGAAAGGGATATGCAGCTAACTCACCAATGATTTTCTGGTTACCAAATTCAAATACATTTCCTGAGGCCTCATCCTTGACTTCATCAGTCCATTCGACCTTCTTTATAAACCTCTCCATGAACCTACTTCTCTTCCATGATATATATTACCTGTAAGTGACAAAAGCAATGGACTAGACTTGGAAGTCAGAAGAGCTAGATTCATGACAGATTCTGCTTCTTTCTAACAGTGATTTGGGGCAAGTTTTAAGCATAAACATTCTGGGTTTCTGTTTCCTATTCTTTAAATTTGTGACAGTACTTATCTCAAAAGGTTCTTACGGGCATTAAATAAGTTAGTGAATTCAAAAGGAATTTATTTAAAAGGACTCTTTGATTCTCTTAAAGCACATATAGTCTAAACAGCCCTGACTTGAATCTGAAACTGATAAGTACTTTGGGTAGAGAAAAAAATGTATTCAGGCAGATCAAATGAATCATTTTGAAGTAAGAGGCAATGACCAAGACAATCAGGTAACAGTTCTGAGAATACCATTAGACTCTCTCTTATGGATCTTAGCACTTTTTATTTTATCTTATGGTTATTCATGAACAAATCCACTCTTTTTTTTTTAAAGATTTTATTTATTTATTTGAGAGAGAGAGAGAATGAGAGATAGAGAGCACGAGAGGGAAGAGGGTCAGAGGGAGAAGCAGACTCCCTGCTGAGCAGGGAGCCCGATGTGGGACTCGATCCCGGGACTCCAGGATCATGACCTGAGCCGAAGGCAGTCGCTTAACCAACTGAGCCACCCAGGCGCCCTGAACAAATCCACTCTTAATATTCTGTAAGCTCGAAGAGTACAGAGTCTCCTCAAGTTTATTTTTGTATCCCCTTGTAATTCAGCACTAAGTACAAATATAAATAATAGATGCTAAGTAAATATTTGTGTGTTTGGAGGCGTGAAACAGTGAATTATTGTGCTGGTATTGTCAGAATTAGCTCTGGATCCAGTTTAATATCCAACATTCTTGAATCAAATTATTCCCTCATTTTCAGTTCTGCAGAGATGTTAAAAATACCACTCTTGGGGCACCTGGGTGGCTTTGTCTGTTAAGTGTCTGCCTTCAGCTCAGGTCATGGTCCTGGAGTCCCGGGATCGAGTCCTACATTGGGCTCCCTGCTCAGCAGGGAGTCTGCTTCTCCCCCTGCCCCTCACCCTACTTGTGCTCTCTCTCTCTCAAAAAATAAATAAAATCTTTAAATAAAAATAAGTACTACTTATTCTACAAAACCTTTTATTATCCTAACTTTAGGATTATTAATGAAGTATAGCATTTGAATAATAGTGACAAAGGACAGAAGCTTGATACTGGTCTCATTTGCGTGGACAAGGACAACTCTGAGAGAATGTATGTTACCCAGCTGGTTATAGGAGTTCAGCAGGAGGGAATGTTGAACTGTGTAAAAGATTATAATTGGTCTCTAATTAAGGACAGCTATTGGCATCATGAGATCCAAAATAGGTAGATAGTCAAGTGTACTTATGAGGATGGTTGACACTACCTAAATACTTCTTCCATCAATGGGATTAGTACAGTGGTTTTTAACTATCCAGAGAGCTTTTTAAAATAACAATGCCAGGGATGCCTGGTGGTTAAGTGCCAGGGTGGCTCAGGTGGTTAAGCATCTGCCTTGGGCTCAGGTCATAATCTCAGAGTCCTGGGATCGAGCCCTGCACTGGGCTTTCTGCTTGGGGAGTCTGCTTCTCCCTCTCCCACTGTACTCATGCTCTCATTCTCTCAAATAAATAAAATCTTTAAAAAAAAAATGCCTTTTGGTTATGGTGGTCTAGCTCATGTTGATCAACATCAACCAACATTTAAAAACTCTGCACAAAATATAAAAACAGCTGTCTAGAGGAACTGAAGAGTAACCCAAAGCAGGCAGAAATTAGGAAAGAATCAACTCTTGCAAGAAGAAAAGAATAGCATTGGATGAGTTTCTGCTTTTATGGTATGACCTAGTCAGTTCTTCAAGGGGGAGGAAAATTAAAGAGAAATCTATGTTCATACTAGTTGAGAAATCAGAGTGCAGTATCTTGGGCAATGGCTGAAAGTCAAGAGAGAGATTCCCAAATAGAGGGACCCACGGAAGGGAAGCCCCAAATTCTACATATAAATTGCCAAAATCTCTGGCTGATCCCTTATCTAAACATACATGGTGAAAACTTCAGGAAGCCAAACTAAGGCTGAAATAACTCATCAGAGATTTTAGCTGCTACCTGCCTATGCAGAAGAAACAAAGTTTGGAATTTGAGTTCAGCCAAATTAACTACCAGCTAAAACAAACAAAAATTGCTCTTCAGTGTAACCGAATCCAGACTCTCATTTACAATATCCAAAATATTATCCAAAATGATTAGACATATGAACAAACAGGGAACTTGTGATAACATATTCAAAAGAAAAGGAAATCTTGGAGAACAACTTGCGAGGTGATCCAGTTGTTATAATTAGCAGACAAGGATTTTAAAGCAGCTATTTTAACTGTGCTCAAAGATGCAAAGAAAAATATGCTCTTAATGAAAAACCAATAGAAAGTCTCACAGGAAAATAGGAACTATAAAAGAGAACTAAATAGAAATTCTAGAACTGAAAAATATAATATCTAAATAAAAATTTCACTGGTAGGCCTTATTGGTGGATGGAAATGACAAAAGAATGAATGAACTTGAAGATAGATTGATAGAAATTATCCAACCTAAAAAAAGAAAAAAAATGTATTATTAAGAAGGGAAAAAAAGAAGAGTGTCTCACTGATTTGTGAGACAATACTGAAAGAGCTTACATACTTGCAATGAGATGATCAGAAGAGAAAAGAGAGAATGGAACAGAGAAACAATTGGGAAATGATGATCAAAAATTGCCCAAACTTGGTGAAGATATAAATTTAAAGATTCAAGAGGCCTGCTGATCACCCAAAAGATAGAGACAGAAAACTCCGCCTAGAAATACCATAGTCCAATTATTGAAAACCAAAGATAAAGAGAAAATCTTGAAGGCAGCCAAAGAAAAAGACATAATCTAATCTGATAAACCATGAATTCAGATGACTGCATACTTCTCAAAAACAATAAATACAAGAAGACAGTAGAATGATAGATTTAAAGTGAGAAAACTATCAACCTACTATTCTAAATGTAGTAAAACTATCTTTCCATAATGAAATTAAAAGAAGGACAAATAAAACTAAGAGAATTTATCTCAAACAAATCTATATTTTAAGAAAAACTATTGGGAGTTTTTTAGGCTTGAAAGGAAATTATACCAGATGGAAACTTAATGTTCCCACTGCATCATCTACTGATAATGCCAAATTTTGTGGCAGCTAGGAAAGGAGAAATGATTACCAACTCCAGCATCACAAATCAGGGTAAAGAAGAGTTGATTTGAAGTTGAAAGTCAAGCAACTGGCAATTGGTACACTAATGAGGAAAATTTTCTTTTGATTCTATTTTGCTGAGAATGTATACCAAGAGTGGGTGTTGAACATTGTCAAATGCATTTTCTATATCTGTTGGGATGATCACATGATTTTTTTCCTTTATTTAATCAATTTTGCTCATTAAGTCAATTGATTTTTAGGTGTGAAACCAACTTTGCATTCTGGGGATTAAGTCCTTAATTAAGCATTAAGTATTATGCTTTTTATATATTGCTCAATTTAATTTGCTAATATTTTAAGGATTTTTATAGCAGCGTTAAAGGATTTTGATCTATAGTTTAGTTGGGGTTTTTTTTCTTCTGATATCTTTGTCAGGTTTTGGCATCAGGATTATATAGTCTTTATAAAACAAGTTGGGAATTGTTTCATTCTCTTCTATTTGAAAACTTGAGTAAGATTGGTGTTATTTCCATATTAAATTTTTTATAGAATTTACCAGTAAACCCACTTAGACCTCATGGTTTTTAACTTCCTAATTTTGGTGGGAAGATGTTTTGTTTGTTTGTTTATTTGTTTGTTTTTAAAGTAGGCTCCATGCCCAGTAGGGTTTGCCCAGTAGGCTCCATGCCTAATGTGGGGCTTGAACTGTAATCAAGAGTCAAATGCTTAACCATCTGAGCTACCCCAGGCACCCTGGGAAAGTTTTTTTTATAACAAATTGAATTTCTTTAATAGATCTAGGCTATTCAGATTTTATATTTCTTCTTATTGTCTTTTTCAGTGATTTGTCCATTTCATCTAAGTAGTCACATTTATTGGAATGCAGTTGTTCTGTCTTTTTCCCTGTTATCCTTTTAATGTTTGTAGTGATATCCCCTCTTTCATTCCTGATATGGTAGACAGAATATTGGCTCCCCAAAGATGTCTATTTCCTAATCCTCAGATTCTGTGAATGTTACCTTACATGTCAGAAGGGACTTGGCAAATGTAATTAATATATCTTTTTAAAGATTTACTTATTTAAGAGGGAGAGAGTGTGTACAAGTGGGGGGAGGGGCAGAGGGAGAGCATCTCTAGCCAACTCCACACTCAGCCTGGAGCCCCATGCAGGGCTCAATTCCATGACCCATGAAATCATGACCTGAGCTGAAACCATGGGTAGGTCACTCAACTGACTGAGCCACGCAAGGACCCCTAAGTTAATATTTTTGTTATTGGAAGGTCATCCTGGGTCATTCGGGTGGGCCAGTATAATTAAAAGGGTCCTTAAAAGAGAAAGAGGAAGGCAAGCGCCGCAGCAAAGGGGATGTGATGACAGAAACTTGGAGTGAGGAGATTGATGGCTGGACATCCCAAGGAATATGGGCAGCCTCTACAAGTGAGAAAAAGGCAAGAAAGCAGTTTCTCTCCTAGAGCCTCTAGAAGAAATGCAGCCCTGTCCTGCATGTTAATTTTAGTCGAGTGAGACCCTTGTTAAACTTCTGACCTGCAAAACTGCAATATAATAAATTTGTGTCATTTATTTATTTTTTTTTAATTTTTTTAGAAGATTTTATTTATTTATTTGACAGAGAGAGAGACAGCAACAGAGGGAACACAAGCAGGGGGAGTGAAACAGGGAGAAGCAGGCTTCCCGTTGGAGCAGGGAGCCCGATGCGGGGCTCGATCCCAGGACCCTGGGATCATGACCTGATCCGAAGGCAGACGCTTAACGACTGAGCCACCCAGGCACCCCAATTTGTGTCATTTTAAGCCCATAAGTTTGTTATAATTTGTTACAGCAGCAGTAGAAAATGAATACAGCTGATATTAGTAACTTGTGGGTTTTTTTCTGTTTTTCCTTCCTCGATCAGTCTTGTATACATAAATACAAAAAACCAACTTTGGCTCTGTTTATTTCCTCTATTATTTGTCAGTTCCTATTCCAATTAATTCTCCTCATTTTTATTCACTTTTCCTTACTTTTCCTTACTTTGGGTTTAATTTTTCATCTTTTTCTAACTGGAATCTTCATCTTTTTCTATCCTGGAATCTTAGGTCAGTAATTTTATGAATAATAATTTATTGTAAAATTATGGTAAAATATTATCATATATTTATATATACTATATTATCTATAATTACTTAAGCATGCATTTATATAATTAAATTAAATATATAAATATAATTATTTAAGGCTATGAAATTTCCCCAAGTACTACTTTAGCTACAACTCACAAGTTTTGATATTTTGTATTTTTGTTGTCCTTAAGTTTGAAATATTTTCTAATTTCCATAATTATTTCTTCTCTGAACTGAGGATTATTTTTTAAAAGTATTTAATTTCCAAATATTTTGAGTTTTTCTATAGATATTGTTTTATCTAATTTTACTCTGTTGTGATGAATGTGTTATAAGATTTCAATCTTTTCAAATTGTTAAGCCTTATTTTTCAGCCCAGGATATGTTCTATTCTGTCAACATTTCATGTGCAATTGTATTCTGTAGTTGTTGGGTCTAGTGTTCTATAAAATATTAAGCAAATGTAGTTGACCGTGGTGTTCCAGTCCTTTATGTACAAATTAACTTCAATAATTTTTTTGGAAACATGTCACACAGAAAAATTACAAGTATATTTCAACAAACTTATTTTCCTGAACCATTTGAGAGTGAATTGCTGACCTGATACCTCACCACTTCCAAGTATTTTTGTGTATATTTTCAAAAAATAAGGACATTCCTCAACATTACCATAATACAAACACCAAAATCAGATAATTAACACTGATATAGTACTACCATCAAATTTTCAGATTCTTTTATTATCCCAATAGTATCCTTAAAGATTAAGTTCAGAATCACACATTGCATGTAGTTGTCAAGTTTCTTTAATATCCTTCAATCTGGAAGAATTCCTAATCTTTTCTCAGCTTTAATGGTATTGATACATTTGAAGATTAATGGCTAGATATTTTATCCAATATTCCTCAATTTGGACATGTTAGATATGTTCTCATAATTAGATTTATGTTATTCATCTCAGCAGAGATATTATAGAAGTGGTGCTGTGTTCTTCTCACTGAATCCTATCAGGTATCACACAATATTTTTTTTTTTGTTTTTCCCATTCCTGATATTCACTTGCTCAGTTAAGGTAGTGTTTGCTTTTCTCCACTGTAAAGGTATTCTTTTATCTTTGTCATTAATAAATATTTTGGGGGGAGATACTTTGAAACTGTGTTCATATCTGTGTACATGCCTTATTGTGTACTTTATCTGATATGAAAGTAGCTGGTCCAGCTTTGTGATGATTATTGTTCCAGGCATAACTTTTTCCATCCTGTTACTTTCAACCTATCTGTGTCTTTATATTTAAAGTACACTGCTTATAGACAGCATAAAGTTGATCCTTTTTTTTAATATTATCATATAATATCTGCATTTTAGTTGGAATGTTAGTCCATTTACATTTAATGAATTATTGATATGGCTGAGTTTCAGTCTTCCATTTTGTTATTTTCATTTTGTGTTTGAGCCATCTGTTTTTCTTCCTCTCAACCTGTTTTCTTGTACTTTCTTGGAATCAAATATTTTTTAATATTTCGTTTTAGTTCCTTTATTGGATTTTTAGCTATATCTATGTTGTTGGTTTTTTTTTTTAGAGAGGGAGTGGGGAGGGGCAGAGGAAGAGAGGTGGAGAGAATCTTAGTCAGGCTCCACACCCAGCACAGAACCCAATCTGGGGCTCAGTCTCACGGTTCTGAGATCACCAGCAGAGCCGAAATCAAGAGTCAGACACCTAACTGACTGAGCCACCTACGCGCCCCATATCTATGTATCATTTTTAAGAGCTTGCTCTAGGGCTGACCTTATGCATTCTTTGCTTATCACATTGGAATATTATACTACTTATCATAAAATGTAAGTTAAATATGTCATTCCATTGTCTTCTGGCCTCCATTGTTTCTGATCTACCATCATTCCTATTGTTCTCATGTGTGTAATGGCTGTTGTTGTTATTCTGATTTCTTTCAGTATTTTCCTTTTATTTTTGGTTTTCAGCAGTTCACCTATTATGCACCTAGCAGTAGTTTTCTTTATATTAACTATGCTTGGGCTTCACTGAGATTCTTGGATCTAAAAGTAGAATTTTTAAACCAAATTCCAGTAGTTATTTCTTAAATACTTTGTCCCATTCTCTTTTCTCCACCTGGAACAAATACACATATGTTAGATTTTTCTACATTGTCCTATAGATCATTAAAGCTCTACTGATTTTTTTTAAATCTTTTGCTTTTATTTTTCAAATTAGATAGTTCCTATGATCTATGTTGAAATTAACTGGCCCTTTTCTTTGCTATCTAGGCTAATATTACATCCATTCCATGATTTTTACATTTCAGAGGTACTTTCCAGTTCTAGAATTTTACTTGGTTTTTTTGAAGATTGATTGATTGATTGATTGATTTTTAAGAGAGAGAGTGGAGGGAGGGACAGAGGGAAAAAATTTCCAAGCAGATGCCTCCAGAGCCCAATGTGGGCTCTATCTCACTACACATGAGATCATGACCTGAACCAAAAAAAAAGTTGGATGCTAAACTGACCAAACCACCCCGGTGCCCCTATATTAATTGTTTTTTCTCATCACTGAGTCCTATTTTTCTGGGTTTTTTTTTCACATGTAGTCATTTTTTTTATTGTATACTCAGAATTTTGCATCATGCATTGTAGGGAATCTTGATTTTGTTTTCTTCCTCTCAAGAATGTTGATTTTTTGTTGTTGTTGTTTTATCAGGCAATTAAAACTGGTTAATCACACTGAACTTGTTGAATGTTTCAGTTTTCCACAGTCTTTAGTTGAATATGTTAGACCTGGTTCAATGTCTATACTTTTAAGGAATGGCTCTTCTGAGATTTCAATGAAAAGCCTAAGAGGTTGGACTCAAACTCCAAATTCTGTCTCCTCTGTCTTGGGTAGTAGCTGAAATCTCTTACCAGCTTTTTCAACCTTCCATTTGTTGGGTTCTGCAGACTTCTTGCAGAATTTGCAACTGCAAATTCAGGGGTCAGCTGAGGATTTTAGAGGAGTCTTTATGCATAGTTGAGGTCTCCCTCTCTGGATCTTTCTTACCATCTTTATTATTCCATTATTCTAATCCAGTCCACCATATATGTTTTCTAAACAGCTGAACTCCCTTATCAGTCTTCCTGAGATTCAAGTCTTTTTCTCTTCAAACCATTCTCCATGCTACAGCCAGATTTCATTCACTCATTTATTTGTCACATAGTTGATGGGTACTCGCCCAAAAGACAATACTGTCAAGCAGTCAAGCTGTTGCAGCTATTAGGTTGGCTTGCCACATGAAGTCAACTAGTAAAGAGACCACAACACCCAATGTATTTAGATAGTATAGTACTCATGATACATCAGGCAGCATGAGCTTCATGTTTGTATTGGTTCTCCTTGCCCCCAAGTCCTCTAGGGCTGATGTGGAAACAGGTCCAGTAGATTCTGCACGGGCAGTAGGTCTATGTCACACCTGAGGAAACCCAAAATTTAAAAACCCCTAAGCTTACATCAGGACTTTGAGCAAACTGGCCCAACCTTTGCCCCTAAGTGAGACATTGTCTTTATTATCCTGGCCAGCAAGCAAATCTGCCCTCCAACCTGAAGGGAGATAATATCTCTAGCTTCCTAGGCCACTTACTCTGCAGACATCCTTGAAAACATGTCCAAGTTACTAGACATGTAGACACACTACAGAGAATCACCTCCAAAGAAGTAAAAGATAAAAGCAAACTTACCTTTGGTCAAGCATGGAGAGCAATTTTAGAGGTAATAGAAATGTGTCCATTTGTCCTACCAAGTCATTTTATCCTTCTTTCCATTTGCAAAGGAAAAAAGAAATCTCAACCACATGCTAATTATAGCCTTCCTTTTCTACAATAGGTTTTTAATCTTTCATCCCACATAAGATACAAGATTGAAAATCATAATTACCTTGGAAATCTTGGGCTTATACTCCTTTACACTAAACTGGAAAGCTATGGTCTGCAAAGGCATTATCTGATTATAACTAGCAATTTATTAATACTTTGAACAGCTATCCCAAGGAATTGAGTTAGATTTGATCAGAGGAGGAAGAGACTAGAGATATACACTGTGATTCGGGCTGGAAGGGTTTTATACCCAAGATAAGGAGAATGGGCCTATACTTGAAGAGGGTATTAATCTTACAAGACAGCATTAGTATGCTGAGTGTCCCTTATAAAGAAAGCCAGGCTGTAAGTGCTTCACAGGTGGGAACAATCATCAAGGGAGGCTTTTATGGACCATTCTGGTGTCTGTTATTCTTCCTCCAGGTGTTGAGAGGCAATTACTACAGCAGCTTTTTTTATTCTAACTTCCTGATGCAGCTACAGACCTGCGTTGAACTTAATATGGTAGTCACAATGGTGACTTTGCATTGTTCAGGGAGTCATCCCTCAAAGCCTAGCTAGAGTGCATCTGATTCTTTTCTAAGCATATAATTCCCTGTATTAAAATTCTTCCTGCCCAGAATGCCTAAAATAGCTACTGTTTCCTGTACTAAACCTGCCTAATACATGGCGGAATTGAAATTTCAGGTACGTCCTAATGAGATTGTCAAACTTAGACAAGGAATGGGAATGGGGGATAGAATTTCAGGCAGAGGGAACAGAGTGAGCAAAGGTTGAAAAGCAGAATGGCCATGGCATTTTTTTTTTAGAAACATTGAAGAAATTACAGAAAAGAATGAGAGGTACATTAGAGTTTCCATCATACAAATTTCTTTCTTTCCTATCTAATCCAAATTTTTTTCATTCCTCTTTTCTTATTTTGCTTCCTTTCTTTCTCTCTCTCTTCTGTGCCCTTTCTCTCCTTATTGGAACTTGTCTATAGCTTAAATCTTTCAGTTTTTCACAGTAGTTTCTGTGGACATTGCTTACTCATTTTGGTGGCCTTCAGAATTAAAGAAGTTGCTGCATCTCCAAAGTTTTGTCATTTCCATTGACTATTCTACTATTAGGTCAGCAAAGTCATTCTTGAACTTGGAGTCTATTACTGAGCAGACTCATTCATAAATCTAGTCTTCTTGGACTAACTAGATTTATTGTGGGCTACCAGAAATCCTCCTCAGATGTGCATGACTGCCCTTGGAAGCTCTGAGCTTTTACTGTCACCTGGTTCTAACCAGAGCAATATCTCTTATCCATTGGCAAAGGAGAGTTAAGGATGTGATTGGGAGTTTGAGCATAAAAGTAATGTGATGGGCTTGAAGAAGCTGAATGCAAGGCATGTGGGGGGTAATAAGATAGGCATTTCACCATAGCTATAGGCAAATTGTATCTCCTACGGTGCAAAACATAAAGTCCAATATATATTCGATGTTTGGCACCTCTGGCATTTGGTTAGCCATTGTGAAGTAAATACTGGGTGCTCTTGATAAGGGAGGTTGAAAGGAGGCTTGATTGGAAAGAATCCTAGCTGCAGGTATTTTTGTCTTTTTAAAAACATTTTTTGTTAATTTTGTTATCCTGCCACATTTTCTGGCATTCGTTCTCAGTGTTTTAGATTAGCTATTACCCTAGCTTGTTTTTGTTGATAATTGTAGCCTCAAGTAACTTTCTCCTTGGCTTTGTGAGAATTTTTTTTTTTCAAGCACTTTCCCCCAAGTTTATTCTATCCAAGAAAAATGAGGTTAGGTATTCAGCAGCTTTTTGCTACTTACCCCCCCAAAAAATAATAATTAAAATTATAAAAGCTTAAAAGGACCTTGAAAATCATCCTGTGCAGCATTTCCCAAAGCTCCTTCCTTAGAACAATATTCTCATGAAATGTTGTGTGAAAATGGGTCCCATGACCAAATAAGTTTGGGGAAATACTGCGTGCTCCTTCTTGGAAATTGACAATGCATATTAGCATCTTAAAGCTCTGAGAAGTCATACAATGAAGACTTTTTTTTAAGCTGGGATTTCTTATAATTATTTGATTTCAATATACATTTTTTTAAAAGCTTAAACTAATAACATCTTAAGGAACTGGTGATCGGTAAACACTTGGGAAACTGGAAAGTTGTTTCACTCATTACATCTAAAAACAATGCCTTGGGGCACCTGGCTGGCTCAGTCGGTAAAGCATATGACTCTTGATCACAGGGTTGTAAGTTTGAACCCCACATTGGGTGTAGAGATTACTTAAAAATAAAATCTTCAGCGTTTAATAATGATAATGCAGCTAAACTTGTATTCACTACTTTTTAAGCTGGTGATAGATTAAAACAGATCTTATCATTGCTACAGAAGGTGTGACATGCTAGCTAAAAAGGCAGACTAAAAAGTTGAGTGGTTTGCTAATATTTTAAGTAGTTTTAGACCACAGCTTGTTCTCTCATCTGTAACAGTGTCAAATGTTGGTCTCTTGAAATTGGTTAGAGCACTCTGGGTTTTGAAAAACCAGTTCAAGTCTGTCTAAAGCCATCTGAAAGGGGAATTTTCTGAAGCTTTTTCTATTCCCATGATTCTCACAAAATTCTTCAATTCATTCTAGTCTAGAAAGTAATGGATCTTCCTTAAAGAAGTGCTAATCCCATGGTGATCACAAAAGACAGATTTTCCCACCTCTGCTCAGGTTTCTTTTTTTGTTTTGCTGCATTTTTTTTTTTTTTTAGCATGGTGGTATTTTATCCCCAGGACATTTCTTTTTACACAAAATATTGTACTATCTATAAGAAACACTCTTGGAATTTTTATTTTTCAGGACTCCATTTTGGCATGATATTTTTTGGTCATTACCACACTTAGCTAAGTCATAGTTCACTATCACCAAAGATATCTTAGAATTAAATTCTTGAATTGCACTTCACCTTTCCGGTTGGCAGACAGTTTAAATTAGATGCTATCTCCCATCATCTTAAAACAGATATCATCTCTTAAGAATGCCATTATTTGTCAAGAAAGAAACTGTGGCAATAGGAAAAGAATGTGGGTGAAAAAAAAGCACGGTCTTGTCATAAAAAATATGTGCATAGTTTTTATTGCTGGAAATAAATGTGATCATGTTTGGTGTATGGAGGTTCACATTAATATTAGAAGTTTTTATGGGCTCTCTGCTGATTCCTTGATACAACCCAGTATATTGTGCTGTGTTTTTTCAACTGCCTTTGTAAACACCGTCACCTTAATAGATCATTTTGAAAGAAGCTACCATCGTGCTGCATCCGTTGGTAGCCTTCTTTCAGGTTTCTGACATATCCTTAATCTGATGCTCAGCCTTGTCATTTGGATCAATAGTAAACCAGATAAGATGTCTTCTACTTGCAAGGCTATGGCTATAAAAGGTATTTGAAAAATAAATTCACTTTTTATGTCCATGCCACAAACCTGGGGAGTACTAATTTGTCATTTGTCTCTCCATCTGTCTGTAAACAGTCAGTTAAATTGGTTATTGATGCGAATAAGGTGAATTATACTTGAACAAAGAGTAATACAGAAATAAACTTCATAGTAAATTTCTTAGATTCCTACAAAAAGGTGACATCTTTTAAAAAAAAAAAAAAGCTGGCATATCTTAACTTAATCTCTATTTTAGAATGAGTAGTTACTTTCGTATTGTTTTCTATTACAAGTAACCAATAATAACAATCAATTATAATTATGTTATACTTGACATACCACTTTGTATTATTTAACTTCATAGACTCCATACATAATTATCCATTTTATAATTTGTAATGCATTCATTATTCACTTAGAAATATTTATCTAATGCCTGCTATGTAGGAGGCACTGTACCAGGCACTACAGATTCTATATATGAAAGAAACTGTTGGTGATAATAGAAGAGGTTAGAATTATAGCATTTTAGTATTTGAAAGAATCCCAGAAACCATCTCCAAACTTATCATTTTTCAGGAAACTAAATCACAGTTTGTGAATCACAGGCAACCAGCTATTTAGTGACATTTTTTCTGCCATATATGTTATCTGATAATCTTTTAAAAGTAAACCCATAGTTTAATCTTTTCGAATTTGTATTTTCTCATCTATGAAGCGACAGTAATTCCAGCTTTCACAACAGGGGTGTTGTGAATATTAACTAAGGCATGATTATGGAGCATTTCAAAATTTAAGTGCAATCTGAGGATAAGAAGCATTCCTGATCAATAAGAGACAGGAAGAGGGTATATCAAAATGTAAACCCTAGTTACCTCAGGTTTGTGCATTGAAGGCTGGTCATTGTTTTCTGCTTTATTTTTTTTTCTATTTTTTGAAATTTCTTTCTTTCTTTCTTTCTTTTCTTTTCTTTTCTTTTCTTTTCTTTTCTTTTCTTTGCTTTGCTTTGCTTTTCTTTTCTTTTCTTTCTTTCAAGTAAGCTCTATGCCCAACATGGGGCTCAAACTCACGACCCCGAGATCAAGAGTCATATGCTGTGTGACTCCACTGAGCCAGCCAGGCACCCCTATTTTTGAAATTTTGGTAATGAATATGTTATTACTTTTATAATAAAAGTTAAGGCTTTTTTCCTTTTTCTTCTAACTTTATATTTTGGCATAATTTCAGACTGACAGAAAAGTTTCAAGAGTGTACCCTTCACCCAAATTCCCCAAATGTGTGCATTTAACCACATGTTTATCCTCCTCTCTCATATATGTGTGTGTATGTGTGTAGGTATTGTCTTCTGAACCATCTGAAGTAAGTTGCAGACATGATACTCCTTTGCCCCCAAATCTTTAGTGTGTATTTCCTAAAAACACGGGCATTATATAACCACAGTTCAATTAGCAAAATCAAGCAATTAACATAATAGACTATTATCTAATCCTTACTTAGATTTCCCAATTGTCCCTATAATGTCATCCATATAAAAACCCAGGCTCAAGCCTTCAGGTGAGCTGTATTGTCTTCCACTTTGGATTTGTCTGATGTGTCCTCATAATTAGATTCAGATTATGTACTTTTCGTAGAATACACAGGAGTGATATTGTGTTCTCAGGGCATCATATCAGAAAGCACATGATGTTCATTTGTCCTATTACTGGTGATGTTCACATTGATCACTTGGATAAAGTGGCAACTGCCAGGTTGCTTCACTCTAATGTTACTTTTTCCCTTTGCAATTAATAAGTATTTTGTGGAGAGCTAATTTTAAACAATGTAAATATCTCGTTCTCAAACTTTCACTCACTCCTGTTAGCGTCCTTTGACCACTCCCACCTAAATCAGTTCTTATTATGATGGGTGCCAAATGGTACAAGTTA
The DNA here is from genome assembly GCF_003265705.2 of Callorhinus ursinus. NCBI lineage: Eukaryota > Metazoa > Chordata > Mammalia > Carnivora > Otariidae > Callorhinus > Callorhinus ursinus. Next base: position 27,923,636 of record NW_027397086.1, on the reverse strand, counting down.
TTTTAAAATCATTGCTTCTTACAGATATAAAATTAGATGTATATTTTGGTGGAAACTGTAAAAATCACCTCCCATGTTGAACAAATAAGCTAAAAAGAAGTGGAAGAGATTTGTGCCAAAATGCTAACAGAGTTTTTGTTAGGCTTAGAGTAATGGAATTGTAGGTGATTTTTTTAAACTATGTTTTCCCAATTTTTAATAATTTTCCAAATTTCTCATTGCATATAAAATATGTATTTCATGATTTTGGAATGGCTTTCTATAATGGATATTTGTTTATTTCCAAATGAGCCACAAAGGGCTTGCAGAAAATACTAAGATGTTGATTTAAGAATTGTGATGTTCTTGAAATTAGAAAAACTGTTGGGTTAGAATTAAAAACATAGCTGTGGCAAACAGGATACCTGCCTAAGCTCAGTTATAAAATGGTACATCTAAAATAGCCTTTAATCTCCAAATCTTTCTTCTCTACTACCACTAAACTGGGGCACTGTTCTTTCCCAGCTGAGTTGCCTCTCTCTTAGTTTCAAAGAGAAAAGATTTAGAATGGTGGGAGAGAGGTAAAGAGTGGCACAGATTTCAGAGATTGATTTGCAGCTAGAGGGTGAGTTGTGATACGATTTTTAAGAGATGGCTGGACTTGAGACTAGAAGATACAGGTTTGAATTCAAACATCATCACTGTGAGGACTTTGGCTACCATCTTGAAAATGGGTAATAGTTACCGAGTCAGATTACTAGTTAGTGCATTTAATTAAAACCTTTAATGTGTAGGTTCATTAAGGATTTTTGAGTTTAATTGAATTTATTTATACATTTATCTGCACATTTGTCTTTTCCACTGTCTTAAGAAATGCCCTTCATAGTGTGGGACTGAAGTAGAAAAGGCAACAGATGGATTCAATCAGTTGTTTGAAACAGTTCCCCCCAAGGCACATATCTTAGCCGAGGAGATGAATTGATTTTTTTAAACTGCATGTTAGAATCAATAAAACTAAGGTACATTCTTGGAAAACTAAAGATAGAGCCTACCACAAGACCTGGGGTGCTTCAAGGGAACCAGGAGGTAAACAAGATTTGTTGCATTTAGCTTTTGAATTTAATATTAAAATATGATTTTTTAAGTGACTACTTGCATTGTAACTCAGAAGGCTGGTCAGGATCAGTGAGGAGAACAGGCCAGGCAGATTATAATGGACATCAAACAATGAGAACACGAGAAGGAAATACTTTCTTATTTTTCTATATTTGAAACAAACATGGTCAAATAGAAGATGTTTTGTTTACAAAGACCACTTACTTTTATGAGAGAAGAACAATAATGGCATCTGAGAAAGAAACCAATATTTATTGAGTACTTTCTGTGACCTGGTCACTATGTTTTGTTTTTTTCTTTTTTACCAATGGGAAATCTGAGGTTTTGAAAAGTAACATACTCACAGTTAATACAACCAGTGAAGTACCCAGATTTGACTGGTTCCAAAATACACTCTCATTTAATTATACCTTGCTGCCTCCCATGGGGTAGCATTTCTGGATCCCCTAAAGCTTCCACTTCAGTAGGCTAGGAAAATTAATTTTTGTATCAGGAAAAAGGAAATCGACTCAAAAATTATTAGCCTGTGGTCAGGAAAAATAGAACTTATTAGAAATGAAGTTATTGAGGCAGCTTGAATAAAAAAAAATCGAGTTTTGAAATAGCTATGCGGAGTGGGTCTTCTGCTTCTTAGGATCATAGTCAAAGAACATTAAGCTGGATGAGCCTTTAGATCATAATTCAACCTTCTTATTTTTCATATGGGAGGAAAGTGAGTCTAGGAGAAATTCAGTGATTTGCCTTCAGATGTGAGGGCAATCTGCCTTACTTAAATCCTTTGGGAACACTTCAGAAACCCAAAGGGTAAAGTCCAAACCCCTTAGTCTGGAACCTTTCATCATCAGGTCACCTGTTTGGCTTCTGCTTCCTATGTCCCCCTTTGTACTCCATCCTCAGGCATGTGAACTACTTAAAGCTTTTATTCCAGTCACTTTTTCCTCACCCTCATTCTGCATGCACAGCACCCTTGCACATTCAGCTTCCTTCCCACTTAAGCAGCTTAATCGTATATACATAGCTCAGGTACTGTTTCCTCCACGAAGCCTTTACTGGCCCCTCAAGGCTGAGTTAGGGACCCTTCTTCAGAGTTCTTACTATTGTCTGTCCTTATATGGAAGAGGGAGAAGCAGACTCCCCACTGAGCAAGGAGCATGGGATCATGACCCCAGCCGAAGGCAGACGCTTACCCAACTGAGCCACCCAAATGCCCTAGTAGCACCATTTTTCTATATAAGTTTCCTAAGGCAAGGGAAACAAGGCAAAAATAAGTTATTGGGACTATATGAAAAATAAAAAGCTTTTGCCCAGTGAAGGAAATCATCAATAAAACAAAAAGGCAGCTTACTGAATGGGAGAAGATATTTGCAAATGATATATCTGATAAGGGGTTAATATTCCAAGATAAGTAAAGAACTTCTATAACTCAACACCAAAAAAACAAACAATCCAATTAAAAAATGGGCAGAGGACCTGAATAGACATTTTTCCAAAGAAGACAACCAGATGGCCAACAGACACATGAAAAGATGCTCAACATCACTTATCATCAGGGAAATGCAAATCAAAGCCACAGTGATTTATCACCTGACACCAAGTGTCCCTTGATAGATGAATGGATAAAGAAGTGGTACACACACACACACACACACACACACACACACACACACACACACACACACTGGAATCTTATGCAGCCATAAAAAAAGGGTGAGATCTTGCCATTTGCGACAACATGGGTGGACCTAAAGGTATTATGTCAAGTGAAATAATTCAGACAGAGGAAGACAAACATCATATGACTGCACTTATATGTGGAATCTAAAAAACAAAATAAACAAACAAAAAGCAGAATCAAACCTATAAATACAGAGAATAAATTGATGGTCACCAGGCAGGAATGGACAAAGTGGGTGAAAGGGAGCTGGAGATACAGGCTTCCAATTATGGAATGAATAAGTCATGGGAGTAAAAGGTAGAGCATAGGGAATATAGTCAGTGGTATTGTGATACTGTTGTATGCTGACAGATGGTAGGTACACTTGTGGTGAGCAGAGCATAATATACAGAGATGTGGAATCACTAAGTTCTACACCTGAAACTAATGTAACATTGTGTGCCCACTATGGTTCAAAAAAAATTTATAAAAATTCTTATGTGGTGTTGGATACAGAGTATTCATATAGTAAATAACTATTGAATATTGAATAAATGATTGAATTGGGTCAGCACTTCTCAATCTTGATATCATTTTTAATCACCTGCAAAATATTTAAGAAATATTAATTCCAAAGTCCCAGAAATTCTGATTGCATTGATCTGGGATAGAACAAACGTTTTGTTTTCATTTGGGTTTTTCTATTGTTTTGTTGTTTAAGCTTCTCAGAGTTGAAAACTCCAATATTAGGTTCCCCACTTAAACAATGGTTCTCAAAGTATGGAATTCTAGAATAGCGGCACCAGCATCTCCCAGAAACTTGTTTTAAATGCAAATTCTTAGACCCCACACCAGACCTAGTAAATGAAAACCTCTGAAGGAAAGCCTTAGCAAATTTTTCAAGTTCTCCAGATGACCCCAATACATGGTAGAGTTTGAGAACTACTGATTTAAGAAAAAATAAATGTTTCCTATAAACAAAATATCAACTGTGGGAAACAAAATGCATTTTATAATCATCCCAAAAGGTTGTGCCAATTTAAAACACCACTCTAAATACAGAAGGGTCCCTCACAAGCACAACAGAATTGTACTTGTGGAAATACACATCACAACATTTTATAACTTTTTTAAAAAATATTTGTTTTTTGTATGAAATGCTCTCCTGAAGGGACTAACTTTCATATTAATCTAAACAATAGGCTGCTATAATAGAAAAAGCACATGATGAATACAGCATTGGGTAAGGAAGCCTCAAAGTCAAGGATACCTTTACATCATTTCTTCTCTTAGAGAAAAGTCTACAATTCTGTGTGTGTGTGTGTGTGTGTGTGTATTGTTTTTGACAGTAACATTCTCTCTTTCTGTTGTGCTGTTTGACTGTGTGCCACTTGATTGCTCTGTCTATTCCTATGGAAACCAAGTTAGTGGACGGAGCCAAGGCTTGGAGGAGGCACAGGGGAGGAATATTAGAAAAGTTCAGCCACAGAGCAACTAAAGATGTTGCCTTTCCTTCAGTCAAATCCTCTCTGAGAGCCAGAATCTGTTTCAAGCCAGGGAGATGTTCTTGGCTGATGTATTGTCTAGCTGCTCTGCCAGATGGATGAACATCTTAAACTGGAAGAACAACAAATAGAGCTCCTATTCTGTCTTCGAAGTGCCCGTTCTTAGCCTTTGCTTAGAGAATTCTCAAAAAGCTTCTAAAAAATGTTTTAAAGATTTGCTGAAGGTGGCAGGTTAGTGATGTGGTTACCATCGTAGTTGTTGAGTAATTAGAAATTAGAGATTTTAGCTATGAAGCACCAAAAATTTATAGGAAGAGGGAGAATATCTGAAACTGGGAGAAGCAGTGCAGATTTAATTTCAGTTCTGAAGCCCGGTGAATTCACGTCATTCAAAAACGTGGTTTTTGTAACTGTTTGCTTTCTTATAGAGTCACATTAAATAAAAGACCAAGAAACCAGAGTACAAGACACCCAAATCAACTGAAATGAGGAAATGAGCCTAGCAAACAAGAATAATGAGGAAGGGCCATTCTTTTCCAACCCATTTGTACTCTATATTTGATGTAGTAGTGGTATCTCATGGTCTAGGAAAAAAAAAAAACAATGCTAGATTGCATTGTACTGAGCTATCTCTATGAATATTTAAATTATGTTTATATTTCAGTTAGGCTGTAGAGGTTCATTTTTCCAATTTTAGGTACTTTAGTTTATGCCAGAACTTAGCTATTAATATAGATGATTCAGAACCCTATATCTTGAATCTAGCCGTCTTCTCCAATCTTCAGATTCATATGTATTCTTTTCATTTTTTGCTATTTTTGCTAGACATCTCTATATTGATATCCCTCAGAGGCCCCAAACTCCACATGTTCAAAAAAAATAGAACTCAAAATCTTCATTCCTAACCCCATTTTCTTTCCATCTTTTCAGTTGTTGACACCACTCTCCATCTTGTACCCATGCAGAAGTCCTTTTATGTATTTCACTAACCTGTCCTCTTCTTTTCATTTAGCTCTCGACATTTCTATTCTGAGTTGCTGTAGTAACCCTCTGACCAGTCTCATTGCCAAAGATTTGTCCCCCTCAAATTGATGCTTCACATGGCCTCCAGGGTATTTTTTTTTTAAGATTTTATTTATTTATTTGACAGAGAGAGAGCAAGAGCAGTAACACAAGCAGGGGGAGTGGGTGAGGGAGAAGCAGGCTTCCCGCTGAGCAGGGAGCCCGATGTGGGGCTCGATCCCAGGACCCTGGGATCATGACCTGAGCTGAAGGCAGACGCTTAACGACTGAGCCACCCAGGTGCCCCTCCAGGGTATTGTTTTAAAAACACAAATCCACTCATGTCATTTCCTTCTAAAACTCCTCATTGGCTCCCTGTTACCTACACAATAAATTTTAGAGTCGGTGTCCTACTATATTAGACTTTCCATTTTCTATCCCCTGCCCACCTCTCTAATCATGTTTCAGGCCTTCTTATACCTCATTTTATATTACAATAATAAAGAATTATTTTCAGGGTCTAAAATTCTATTTTACTCTACAAACAAGGTAAGAAGTTGATCTATTACTGTTTCATGGATGCTGACAATAGACAAGAGACTCCAGGGCCAGATACAAAGAAGTTTATTATTCACAGCGTAACAAAAAGCATCGGCATCTATATGTTTGCATTGATTTCCCTTGCCCTCAAGAATGATGAGGGAGTTTCAGAAAGCCCAGATGGATGATGTACACATGGTAGGTTTCCATCAGAACTGAGGAATCTACTGCTTTTATAATAAGCAGTAATTAAGGACAGAGGGAAAAAATGACCTCATCTCTCCAGTTGATTGCTGCTAACACATCCCTGAGAACTTGTGTAAGTCAAGAATGATCAGGACTTTGCATTTTTGGCATAAGAACATGCAGAGATAGGGGCACCTGGGTGGCTCAGTCGGTTAAACGTCTGACTCTTGGTTTTGGCTCAGGTCATAATCTCAGGGTCATGAAATTGAGCCCTGAATCAGGCTCCGCACTCAGCATAGAGTCTGCTTTGGGATTCTCTCCCTTCCTTTGCCCCTCCCCTGCTCACTCTCCCCCCCCCTCAAATAAATAAAAAAATCTTAAAAAAAAAAACATGCAGAGATGATTAGGGTCCATGGTAAATTGCCTCTCCCAACAATCCATCACTTAATCCTACATGTTCTTGACATGAGCATGCTATTCCATCAGCCGCTCTGATTAATCTGACCAGCAGAGGCTGAAAACAAATCTGTTTAATATGTCTCATTTGACATTTAATTAATAGGACTCAAAGCAGCAGGATGAGAACAACCTGCAATATTGATTCAACTCTGCCCCTCAGTGTCCTGGATTAAGTCAACTGTTAATAAGTACCAGGGGAAACAGTAGGTTTTACTTTATACAACCAGGATGCACTCTACGACTAGTCTATTATCTATTATGACTTATGCAAGGGCGTTTGATTGGCCTGCTGATCTTTGGTGGGATTACCAATAATTACAGGAAGCACTAGATGGACCAATGGAGGCATATTTCATGGTCCTTTCTCCCCCACATACAAACATAACCTGAAAAGGCACAAGGCACAGCTTTAGGATTTGCTGTTAAACTTGGGTCACCATTACATTAATTTGGCCAAGCCACATGGGTAGTATCACCAAGTAGTTACAGCTTTGATTGTCATACATGGCATAACACAAAAGCTTCTCACACATCAGGAGAGACATAAGAATTTGTATCCATTAGGTTAAAATAAGGTTGAGCCAGTTCCTGTGTTTCTACGTGTATGAGGGGCTCCACCTTCAGGAGCTGCCATCGATGGTGTCAAGCACAGCAGAAGACTTTAGGACCATCCATGTCCACCTGAATTTTTGTATTTCATAGCACATAAGTGGCAATGGCAAACACAAGAAACAGATCATACTGCTAGCCTCAGCTGCTCTTTGATTCAGGCAGCAAACAATATCCAGGATGCAGTACTGGATTCAGAGGACAGAGCATGAATTATTTTCTCCCTCCTTGTACTTCCCAAGATCTAAAGTATTCCCTTCCCAGGTGCTGAAGTGTATAAGTGTATCCCATCCAAATGACTATAACTCTTCACCTTTTCTCCAGTCATCTACTACTTGTACCCATACCCTTCGTCTAGAAGGGTAGATGCATATGGAACAAATTTACAGAGACTCATTATATCTCCCACCTTGGCCCATGTAGGCACTGTAGGAAGACTTGTGTAAACAGTGTACTCAATCAGATGGTCATTATAGATGTTTATGATCTAGGACCATGTCCATTTAACAAATCCAGGTGACTGAACCAGAATTAAATTTGAATCTATAAGCCCCCTTTTGGCTGGGCTGCCATCCAGGGGCTGTACGAACCAGACCAGCCTGGGATAGCTCTTAGGGGAAAGAAGTAAACATTGTAACCAGGAATGGGCAAGGAAGAATCCCAAATTTTCAAAATAGGCATGTATAATCCCCACTCCTTTTGTTCTGATTATTTACCAGGAAGTCTCCCTGAGGATATGAACTCTTTCTAGGGGTGGCCACATTCAGTAGCCAAACTGCCTCTCTTAGGTGTGTGGACCAGGAGGAGGTAACTGAGGTAGAGTCAGAAATCTTTTTGAGTTTGTTTTGGAGGAAGCCGTGCCCACTCTCAACAATTTCAGATTCTTGAGGGTGGTAGAGAGCATAGAAGGCCAATCGAGTATCTTAACTGTTGGCCCGTTGTTCAGTGGTCTTTGTGACAAAAAGTACACCATAATCAGGCTATGACAGTCAGATGGTCTGGAAACCCCAAAACATGAAATTATTTAGTTTTAGTGGCCTCAGTGCTGTGGCTGGTGTAGGCTAATCAGACTGGAACAACAATAATTGTAACCTGAAAAATGTTGGCAATTGTGAGGCATGAGGTGACTTTGACAAGAAGTTGTCAAAATCCTTGCAAGGATTGGGCAGGAGCAATGCCCTGTTAATGTGGCCTCCTTCATCACACACACAAAAAAACAGGCCTACATAGAAGAATCACAAGTTTGGTATGCAGTGGTAGCTTCTACATCAAACACATACCTTTTACTTTATGTCTAGTCTATGATGATGGATTCATTGCCATGTTTAGTGCAGTGATGGATCCAGGTAGTAAATGGCCAATGACCCGGGCAATGCAGGCTTATTCAACAACCTGATTCCAGTTGGTATAAGAGAATGAGCTCTTACTATGGGCATCTACATGAGAGACTCAGGCTGTTTAATTGGCAGCCACAATTGTTTCCATAATTTGCAGCCACAAAGAGGAGTATCTTTAATCTACCACCATCTATAGTCTTCCAAGTGGTAGACCAGATGACCAGAGCCTTGGCAACAACCCAAGAGGTGGTAAAAACATGTCCTGTCTTTAGGAATATTGTCTAAGGTAAAGATGACGGCTTTCATTTCAGCCCACTGAGCTGACTCGCCCTTACCATAGTCAGTCTTCCCAAGTTGTCATTGAGGTTGGGCTGCCTCCCAGTGGACACCATCAGGTTTTAACATAGCCAAATGATCAGTAAACCAGGCCAAGACATTCAGGGCATCAAGGGCACCATTAAGCCAGGAGCTTTGCTTCAGACAGTGACCACCTCTACATCCAGTGCTTTGTCCTCATAGCCAGACAAATAAGGCTACAACAGGGATCAGGTACATGGTGCATTCGGCTCTGTGCTATTAGGCAAGTCTTTGCATTTACTTTCACTTTTGAGCAGCTGCTCATTCCTTGTTGCTCTCACCATTAGTTTCCACTTCGGTTCCTTGGCTCAGCAGCCACAACCATATTGCCTTCAGCTTGCTGTCCCATGGTCATGCTAACATCCCTTCCTCTGCCTGCCCACAGGAAGGTGAGCCAAGACCAAGGCACCATTTGGGCACCTTGTTTTAGTTCTACTTGCCACCATTTAGATTCATTAACAGATAGGACAGTGGGATCTCTTACCTCCCCCACCTTGCCCACCCCTTGGGTACCATCTCAGAGAGTCTTCTTATCCCTGAATGTGGCCTGCAGGTCCCTTGTCCTGACTCTTCAAGGAAACTATGTCTTTGTCAGCATCCCTTCCTCATTGCCTATACTGTCAGGGCTTGGATTTAATTTTACCCTACTTTTTTCTTCAATGCATGCTAATTTATTACAAGGTGATAAATTGCCCGTGGGTACCAGCTAGAGGACATAAGACTACCAAAAGAGACAAAAAAGCTTTATTACTTACTGATGGCACAGTAACATGAGCATTTGCATGCTTCCATCAGTTTCCCTTGCCCCCAAGAACTGTGGGAGCAATGCAGAGGACCTGGACAGGTGCTGGGTACGTGATGGGTTTGCATGACATCTGAGAAATGCTGAGTTTTGGGAATCCCCAGACTTCAGTGTGTACTAAGCAAGCCTGCTCCTTGTCTGATGTCCTGGATGACATTAATGTCCTTCAAGATTGCTTGCTGCAAACCCAACTCTGAGAAATGGCCTACGTAAAGAGGAGTCAAGGCTTTGCATTCTTGGCATACCCAGTAAACCCAGGACCCAGGGCAGATTGCTATTCCCAGCACTACTGTGCTATTTCCAAGACTCATTTGTGTCTGCAGCCATTACAGAAAAATTTGATATAATGAGATCACCGATATTTGTGACCTAAATGCTTCAGCCTAGGGATAGTGATTCTTTTAAAAAATTAATATTGCAAATGCCTTGAGAGTATATAAATATATAATTATAGAAATATCATTAGAATTAATAACATGTTTCTATTATTTCCACTTCAGTTGTAAATAATGTATCTTCTGGTACATAGTATGATTAGGATTTAGAATGAGATATGACAGAATGCCTACCTTATATATATATATGTATAGTTGTAATGTTTCCAGGAGAAAATTATATACAAACTTACAAGTGAACAAAAAAAATGTAGTGAATATTTGTATATTATAGTCAACAGTTGTTTTCTTCTCAACTACACTGAGAGTAAATATAAGTGCTGAGGACACAGAACAAGAATGCAAAGATCTTAATCAAGACACATGTAGGTCCCAAAGTACTATATTGTTTTGGAGAAAAGCTTTGTTCTCTTTGGTGTTTCAGTAGGGAGAAGGGCTGCTACAGGCAGGGTTAGCCAAGTCTTAAGCTTTGGAATCTGTTCAAGTAATTGTTTCAGCTGAAGAGGAAGCAAATAGCAAAGGTTCCAAGGAGCTAGAGAGAGAAAATATGGTAGCTGTTTGGAGAAGAAATGTAGAGGCAGAGATTCAGAATGTTTTGAAGATCAGCTGTCAGTAGTCTAGAAGTTAATGATTAAGGCACCGAACCAGGAACAGAGAACGGTCTTGTAGAATAGGATTTCAGATACTTCTGGTTCAGGAAGATACTCCCTTTTTCCCACTGAGTGAAAAGTGGTTGTATTCCCACTAAAGCCAAGAAAATACTTAGAACTGAGGGGTATTCTTTACCTTAATATGAGGCTATCGCTTTAGGGGAAGCTCTTTGTCTAGAGAAGTGGCGGGAGCAGGACAAAGATCAAGCCTCAGGACAAAAAGACATCCCTCCTATCACTAGAGATAGGGCTGCAAGGGAGCATTATAAGAGCAGATTCTTAGTGGGCCACGAGTGGGTGTTGGCAGCTGTAAGGGTGAGCAAGGAGAGAGAGAGGGAAAAAGAAAAAAAAGGAAAACAACAGCAAGCAATCTTCACTTTAAAATGAGACTGCAAACAAAAATTCCAAAATAGATGAAGAACTCGAATGCTAAGAAAGCTAGCAATATCATTACTCAGTTCATGAATGCATTCCCAGTTGAAGAACATAAACAAAACAAAAGACAAGCCACACAAAGAGAGAAGATATTTGCAAAACCAACCAAGAATTAGTATCCAGAATATGTAATAACTCCTACAGATCATTAAGAAAAAAACAAATAGCTAAATTGGGAAATGAGTAAACAACAGAAAAAGTCTAGTCACAGAAAAAGCAAATGGCCAATAAACAGATAAAAACATTCCACCTCAGTCAGGGAAATGAAAATTAAATCCATGGTAAAACACAGTTGTGTGTCCATTTTATTGGCAAAAGTTAGCACGTGTGACAAAACCAAGTGTGGCGAGGATGTGAAGAAGTAAGAATTCTTGTATATTACTGGTGGGAATGTAAATCGGAGTAGCTGCTTTAAAGAGCAATTTCAACCAGCAGTTACAGAAATTCTTGCACATTTTACCAGGAGACATGTACAAGAAAATTTACTACAATATTGTCTGCAATGGTGAAAAATGGGAAACATGCTAAATATTCCTCTAGAGAATAAAGACATACAGTTATCTTCATATGACAAAATACTTTACCCAGTGAAAATGTATAAACCAGAGCAACTTGGATAAATTTCAAAAATGCTGCTTTGAGTAAAATGTGGCAAGTGATTCATACAGTACTATTTATATAAAGAATAAAAACATTAAAGCGATACTGTGTAGCTTATGGATACATATATGTGTAAGAAGCAGAAGTATTAAAGGCTTCATTGAAATGATAAACACCTTTTTCAGGACAGTAGTCTCTAGAAAGGGAGAGAAGGTAGTGGAATTGGAGAGGAGCACAAAGGGAGCATCAACTGTATCTGTTATATTTTATTTCTTAAAAAATCTAAAGGAAAATATCAAGGTATTTCACTCAAAACTATATTATTATTAAGATTAACTGCCTATATGCTTTTTCTAAAGTCCATTTTAGAGAACTGGACAGACAAAAAAATATAAGATTAAAAGTAGCATTTTGGATTGATTTGTTTCCCAGACTCCTTTCAAGTGCTGTTCTCTGGGTCAGAGAACTTTTTCATGCTCTTTTACACTATTAGATACTATAGTCCTTTTTTTTTTTAAGATTTTATTTATTTATTTGACAGAGAGCACAAGTAGACAGATATTATAGTCCTTTTCATGCATTTAGGGGGAAACCAAATGTTATCATCATTTACATTACAGACAAAAGAAGCTCTTGTTAATTATGGGAAGATTATGATGAGGATTATGGCTACCTAACAAAACAAAAACATCTTATTCAATGTTTCAGAAACATTAGTAAATGTTTTCTCATTTCAGTGGCATAACAGACCTGATCACATCAGGGTTAATGTCCTTTCAGTGACTAAATCAGGACTTTTCTATAACTTCACCTCTCTTACTTGTGCTCACTACCACCAGTTTTCTTAAGAATATATACTCCTGGGGCACCTGGGTGGCTCAGTCGTTAAGCGTCTGCCTTCGGCTCAGGTCATGATCCCAGGGTCCTGGGATCGAGCCCCGCATCAGGCTCCCTGCTCAGCGGGAAGGCTGCTTCTCCCACTCCCCCTGCTCATGTTCCCTCACGCACTGTGTCTTTCTCTGTCAAATAAATAAATAAAATCTAAAAAAAAAAAAGAATATACACTCCTTGGGGTGCCTGGGTGGCTTAGTTGGTTAAACTGCTGCCTTCAGCTCAGGTCATGATCCCAGGGTCCAGGGATTGAGACCCACGATGGCTCCCTGCTCAGCGGGGAATCTACTTCTCCCTCTCCCTCTACCCCTCCCCCCACCACAGCTTGTGCTCTCTCTCCCTCTCTTTCTCAAATAAATAAGATCTTTAAAAAAAATATATATATATATATACTCTTTCGATCTTTTATCTCCTTTCTTTTTTTTTTTTTTAAAGATTTTATTTATTTACTTGAAAGAGAGCAAGACAGTGAGAAAGAACACAAGCAGGGGGAGTGGGAGAGGGAGAAGCAGGTTCCCCGCGGAGCAGGGAGCCCGATGCGGGGCTCGATCCCAGAACCTTGGGATCATGACCTGAGCCAAAGGCAGACGCTTAACGACTGAGCCACCCAGGCGCCCCTCCTTCACTCTTATACTGTTTTCTACTCAATCAGAAATTATAAAAGCGGATCCCAAAACAGTGTTCATCTCAGGATCAGGTTCTGTGTGCCCCTAAGGGATGGTGCTAAATGATTAACTTCCAAATCCTCCTTATTCTTGCATTTAAGAATCAACTAGAAAACTTAAGAATTCTGAATTTCAAGCAATATTGAGGAAACATTTAGACATTTTGTTTGGTTGTTTTTGTATTGAGAGGGCTTTATAGGAAGAAAAATTGTCTGTGATATGGGTCCCCAGAGTCATAACAACCTTAAGAGAGTTATCACATTAGCTTGCTGTCTCAAACTGGTATATACCCCTTTTCCACTGACACTAGAAATACTCTCCTGATTTTAGATCTTAGAGTTCTCTGTCCCCTCTGCTCATTCTCAGAATTGAATTTGCATACCTGGGCATTTAAATAAATGCTTGTTCGTGAGACCGGGAAGTTGGCCATGGTCCAAATGGATTATAGTGTTTCTAGTCCCAGCATTCGTAGATAATATCTCTTTTGTGTCTCTGTCCTTTGGAACAGAAGCTGACATCTCAGGGTTCCAGCTGAATTCCTGCTGGGTTTGCCCTTATTGGTCCTATGTCATCATTATCTGGAGGCAGAGTATAGGCATCTTTCTCAAAGTAAAAAAAATTTTTCAGAAAACCACTATTTATAACATTACAACTACTTTTACTTTTACTTGTCCCTAACCTTCGGTCTCTCCATAATCACCAGCTGAAGTGTATATGCTATGTACAGTCAGATCTTTCTATATGTATGCTCTCCATCATGGGCCATTCTTGGTTCTACTTGATCGGCTACATTTTGTTGCCTCCTCCACACTGGAAAATTGTTCATAATAAAACAAGCAAACATTTACCAGGTGCTTGCTTTGTGCACTGTTCTAAGTACTTTACAAATATGATCTTTATCCTTTCATATGCACAATAATCTCAGGTACTATTATCCCTATTTTGCAAAGGAGGAAATGGAGGCCCAGGAAGATACTTTATTTTGTCTGTAAACCCTTTCCATGTAACTTCTTTTTTTTTTAATCTTTTTTTTTATTATGTTCATCACCATACATTACATCATTAGTTTTTGATGTAGTCTTCCATGTAACTTCTGTGAGGAGCAAAGATAGAATCTATGTCAAAGAGCTTTGTGATAAGTAAAGCTTAGTGTAAACATTTTACCAGGTTGCCTGCTTCAGACAGGGCTCAATGAGTGTTTTTTGAGTGAAAGAATAAATAAATATGGTTACTGAGTACATCGTGCTTTGTATAGGCTGAATCCTCAGAACAATGTAAGCATTGCATCTGTAAGTCAGTAGTCACCCCCACCAACATATTCCTGTTTCTTTCTTTTCCTTCCCTTTTCCTCTAAATTTCAGAATCAAAATGATTGTCTGATTGAATATCTTTAAAAGGTCATGATGAATTATTCTGTAAGATTTGAAATGTTATGCTCAGAAAGGTCAAGCCTTATTTTTTGGTAAGAAGTGCCATATAGATTTGTTTTTCCTGGGCATCATTTCTTTTTTCAAAGAGAAGATGGCAAGAGATTTAGAGCAGGGTGCCCTCTTGAGGAAATTTTAGCACTTACCTCTCAAAAGCTGGCACTGGATGACATGAGAAAGCCAGATGAATGATGCCCAAGTAGATAAAACATTAAAAAGTTAGAGTAACCGAATACCAGAGATCTGAGAATTAGGATTCTTAGCTACTGTGATCTAATATAGCAACATTAAGAATTTTTAAACAAAAAGAAAAACCTCTGGAAGATATTTTCTTTCCTCTCATTCACTCTGTCCTTCAAGTAAGCACTTGTGTTGTGCCAGGAGCTATGCCAAGGACAACGCTCAATAAAACATAGTCTCTGCCTTCATGATGCTTACAGATTGTAACAGAGATCCCAGTGAAGGGAAATAAGCAAATATATATGTAACTACAAACTGAGCAAAGTACTATGAAGGAAATGGGAAGGTACTAGAATAAAGCATAACAAAAAAAGTTCCATTAGGGTGGTCAAGGAAAACCTCCCTGAGAGGAAATAATTGAGCTGAGTCACTGGGCTTTTTGGTCCATTGCAAGTCTGCCCATCTAATGTAGACAGCCTGATGGACGCTTTTGTAGCCTCTGATTCTTCTCTGTGGCCCAACCCTTGAGCTGAGTTGAATCCTGTCTCCGCCCCTGTGGGTTAGCAGACAAGTCATCATCCTTCTGCACCTCATTGACTCTCTAGCTGATCCCCTTTGCCTAAGACTCACATTTGTCACAATGTGGTGGTTGCTGCTTAACTAATAAATGTCTTTTTGCTAATACTAATAGCCACTCATGGTAGAATATCAGTGCATTATAATGCTTAAAAAAAAAAAAAAAAACATTTCCAGCAAAGTTAAGGATGTAGAGGCTCTCAGAAGATGAAAAGAACAGATAACCCTGACTGCCATTCTGCTTTGAATAGGGAGAAATAAGTAGGCCTGAAGCAGGCACAGAACTTGATCCTACCATACAGTTTGGTCTTGTCAAATTTCACGTATCCTGGTACCAAGCAAACTGAAGGCTCCAACCAGAATCGGAAACAAGGGACTAGGTTTCAGGAAGGAACTCCCAAAGAACTAGTTTTTGAAGGTTTTGTTTTGTTTCAAAGCTCCCATATTACGGTTGACCTGGATCCCCACCAGGGTATTGCTCTAGTCCCTTTAGCTAAACTGCTTTCTCTGGATGGGTTGATTCTACTGGATTGGAGGGTTTAACTGATGTGGAGAGTATTGCCTACAAGTGGATGACCTGAAGTGACTTCTGGGTTGGTGTTTAGGTGACAGGATGAGTCTGGGACCCAGACTTTGAACAAGATGCATCTATCTCAGTTGTATCTGTACATTGCTCTCACCAAGAAAATTAACCACCTACTTTATTAACCAGATGACGGTGAACAAAGCATTCAACCCCTGTGAATCTCACTCCCTTCACCTGTGAATTGGGGTTTTATATCTCCGTTCATTTCACAAGGTTATTATACTTTGCATATAAATAATAGGTGATATATTGTTCAGAATGAGCTGAATCTCATTACTGCTACTAGATAGCAATTTGGAAAATACGCCAGAAACCATGAAATGTGCAAACTCCTTTGACCCAGTAAATTGGTTCCTGATAATTTTTTCTTATGAAAACATTAAGAAAAACCATGTGGAAATAAAAGTGCATTGTAGCATTTTCTAGAAAAGAAAATATTGAAAATGATAATAGAACAGTTAAATAAAAGAAAGACGGTGCTTTAACACAATGAAACCTTAACCAGCCACTGTTTAAACCACTAGAAAGTGGTTGAAAAGGAAGTTGAAAAAGGAAAACAATTGATAGAGTAGTGGAATTATAAGTATTTTTCCTTTGGTCAATTTGTCTGAATATTGTTACTCTAGCAGAATAGTTAAAATACTGAAAACACTTTAAAATTTGGAAAATGTCTTGGCCCCAGATTACATTTCTTCTTACCGTCTCTTATTTTTTATTTAGGGAAATTATCGTTTCATGAAACTCTTACTTACACGCCGAGCAAACTGGATGCAAAAGGATCTGGAAGAGATGACCCCTTTGCACTTGACCACTCGGCACAAGAGCCCTAAGTGTTTGGCGCTTCTGCTGAAGTTTATGGCAGCAGGAGAAGTGGACACACAGGATAAAAACAAGGTAAGGGACTGTCAAGATTGGAGGTAAATGAGAGCAAACTGCAAATGCTTCCTTTTTTTTTTTTTTAAAGATTTTATTTATTTATTTGACACAGAGAGAGGGAACACAAGCAGGGGGAGAGAGAGAGGGAGGAGCAGGCTTCTTGCGGAGCAGGGAGCCCGATGCGGGGCTCGATCCCAGGACCCTGGGATCATGACCTGAGCCAAAGGCAGACGCTTAACGGCTGAGCCACCCAGACGCCTCACAAATGCTTCTTTTTATGATGTGAAACCTCAAGAAGAATTACCACTCATCACTTGGAACATTTCCTCGCCTTCGTACTCCCCAGTGAAATATTTCACTTAAATTCAGTCCTTTAATTCTCCTACCAACCACGTGTGGTAGGTAGTATCATCTCCTTTTCACCGATGGGAAAACTGAAACTCAGGAAGATTAAATTCTGTTCAAGATCCAAGTGGCAGACCAGAATTCAACCAGGCCTACCCCCAGACCCCAATATTTGATACCTAATAGCGATAGTTAACATTGGTGCTAGACTTGTGGTGGCCAAATTCCTGGGGCAACATAGGAGGTGCATAGTGGTTTAAAATCCTGGGCTTTAGCATCAGACTCCTTGGGTTTTAATCTAGAAGCCACTACTCAACTCCTTCTGTGCCTTTGGGCAAATTTTCTTAACTCCTCTATGCTTCCATTTTCTCATATGTGAAAAGGGAATGATAGGGTTGTTGAAGATAATGCACATAAATACAGTTTAACACAGTGCCCAGTGCATAGTATGCTCTCAGGAAACATTAGCTATAAAATGAGTATTATTCGTTTCATTTTGGCTCTAACATCTGCTCTGGCATTTGTTGCTGGCGTCCGTGATCCTCCTAGCTCTTGACTTTTACCATCTTGTGCAAGCCGGTCACTGTTTCAATCAACACTTTCATCGTTCTTTACAGGAAAAGAATGTGCTATTCAGTTAGACAAGTACAAAAATCCTCTCCCTTTCCACCAGGCTCCAAATCACGGAGTCGTGCTAACTCCAACACTCCCGCATAATTAAAACTCTTTGGATTAAACCCACTGCGTTCACATCTCGCAGTCCCTTTATTCTCACGGGTTCTTCGTGTCGTTTTCAGGTTTTGTTTAGCTGTTACTCACAGAACCCAGCGTTCTGAAATTAACTTTGACTTTATTTTACAACGACTATAAACATATTATTCCTTACTCACAGCATTTGTAGGCTAATATTTCACTGAAAAAGCACTTTGATCTATCCCCAAAGACCATTAATCACTTGCAAAGCCACAGATGTCTTTAGGCTATGTAATGTCTTCCCCAGTATCTTCTAGGAACTCCCTGCTACCTGCCAGTACTTGTGTATTCTTCTGTCACTGAACAGGGATGGGATGTGATCCAATCAGACAGATGGAAAACAGATCTGCAAGGTGAAGGAAGGAAGGAAGGAAGGAAGGAAAGAAAGAAAGAAAGAAAGAAAAATGTGGCTATAGGAAATTATTTGCTATTATATTTGTGACTGTTTTTGTTCTGTAGTCATTACTAAATCAAGAGTAATGAGTGACCCTTCATATTAAAAGCCTATAGGTACTTTCCCCGAATACCACATGTGTCAACATTTAAAATTTTCGATGTAGCAAGTGAGCTTGGTTCCTGCTGTTAAATGATCTGATTCTAGATTGAATTGATGACACTGCTATTCATAAGGGATAATGTACAGTGCAACCATTTCTGTGTTCCCTCAGTAACTCTTCTAATAGGGAGACCAGTCTTACTGTGGTTTATTGATGAGAACGGCAGAGGGGATTTTTTTTTTAATTTTTTTATTGTTATGTTAATCACCATACATTACATCATTAGTTTTTGATGTAGTGTTCCATGGTTCATTGTTTGTGCATAACACCCAGTGCTCCACGCAGAATGTGCCCTCTTTAATACCCATCACCAGGCTAACCCATCCCTCCACCCCCCTCCCCTCTAGAACCCTCAGTTTGTTTTTCAGAGTCCATCGTCTCTCATGGTTCGTCTCCCCCTCTGACTTACTCCCCTTCATTCTTCCCCTCCTGCTATCTTCTTCTTTTTCTTTTTTCTTATCCTATGTTGCATTATTTGTTTCAGAAGTACAGATCTGTGATTCAACAGTCTTGCACAATTCACAGCGCTCACCATAGCACATACCCTCCCCAATGCCTATCACCCAGCCACCCCATCCCTCCCACCCCCCACCACTCCAGCAACCCTCAGTTTGTTTCCTGAGATTAAGAATTCCTCATATCAGTGAGGTCATATGATACATGTCTTTCTCTGATTGACTTATTTCACTCAGCATAACACCCTCCAGTTCCATCCACATCGTTGCAAATGGCAAGATCTCATTCCTTTTGATGGCTGCATAATATTCCATTGTGTATATATACCACCTCTTCTTTATCCATTCATCTGTCGATGGACATCTTGGCTTTTTCCACAGTTTGGCTATTGTGGACATTGCTGCTATAAACATCGGGGTGCACGTACCCCTTCGGATCCCTACATTTGTATCTTTGTGGTAAATACCCAGTAGTGCAATTGCTGGATCGTATGGTAGCTCTATTTTCAACTGTTTGAGGAACCTCCATACTGTTTTCCAGAGGGGTTGCACCAGCTTGCATTCCCACCAACAGTGTAGGAGGGTTCCCCTTTCTCCGCATCCCCTCCAACATCTGTCGTTTCCTGACTTGTTAATTTTAGCCATTCTGACGGGTGTGAGGTGGTATCTCATTGAGCTTTTGATTTGGATTTCCCTGATGCTGAGCGATGTTGAGCACTTTTTCATGTGCCTGTTGGCCATTTGGATATCTTCTTTGGAAAAATGTCTGTTCATGTCTTCTGCCCATTCTTGATTGGATTATTGGTTCTTTGGGTGTTGAGTTTGATAAGTTCTTTATAGATTTTGGATACTATCACTTTATCTGATATGTGATTTGCAAATATTTTCTCCCATTCTGTCAGTTGTCTTTTGGTTTTGTGGACTGTTTCTTTTGCTGTGCAAAAGCTTTTTATCTTGATGAAATCCCAATAGTTCATTTTGCCCTTGCTTCCCTTGCCTTTGGCGATGTTTCTAGGAAGAAGTTGCTGCAGCTGAGGTCGAAAAGGTTGCTACCTGTGTTCTCCTTTAGGATTTTGAAGGACTCCTGTCTCACGTTTAGGTCTTTCAACCATTTGGAGTCTATTTTTGTGTGTGGTGTAAGGAAATGGTCCAGCTTCATTCTTCTGCATGTGGCTGTCCAATTTTCCCAACACCATTTGTTGAAGAGACTGTCTTTTTTCCATTGGACATTCTTTCCTGCTTTGTCGAAGATGAGTTGACCATAGAGTTGAGGGTCCATTTCTGGGCTCTCGATTCTGTTCCATTGATCTATGGGTCTGTTTTTGTGCCAGTACCATACTGTCTTGATGATGACAGCTTTGTAATACAGCTGGAAGTCCGGAATTGTGATGCCGCCAGCTTTGCTTTTCTTTTTCAGTATTCCTCTGGCTATTCGGGGTCTCTTCTGGTTCCAGACAAATTTTAGGATTATTTGTTCCATTTCTTTGAAAAAAGTGGATGGTATTTTGATGGGGATTGCATTGAATGTGTAGATGCTCTAGGTAGCATTGACATCTTCACAATGTTTGTTCTTCCAGTGCATGAGCATGGAACGTTTTTCCATTTCTTTGTGTCTTCTTCAATTTCTTTCATGAGTATTTTATAGTTTTCTGAGTACAGATTCTTTGCCTCTTTGGTTAGATTTATTCCTAGGTATCTTATGGTTTTGGGTGCAGTTGTAAATGGGATCGACTCCTTGATTTGTCTCTCTTCTGTCTTGTTGTTGGTGTATAGGAATGCCACTGATTTCTGTACATTGATTTTATATCCTGCTACTTTACTGAATTCCTGTATGAGTTCTAGCAGTTTTGGGGTGGAGTCTTTTGGGTTTTCCACATAAAGTATCATATCATCTGCAAACAGTGAGACTGACTTCTTCTTTGCCGATTTGGATGCCTTTGATTTCTTTTTGTTGTCTGATTGCTGTGGCTAGGACTTCTAATACTATGTTGAATAGCAGTGGTGATAGTAGACATCCCTGCCGCATTCCTGACCTTAGGGGAAAAGCTCTCAGCTTTTCCCCATTGAGAATGATATTCGCTGTAGGTTTTTCATAGACGGCTTTTATGATATTGAGGTATGTACCCTCTATCCCTATACTCTGAAGAGTTTTGATCAAGAAAGGATGCTGTACTTTGTCAAATGCTTTTTCTGCATCTATTGAGAGGATCATATGATTCTTGTTCTTTCTTTTGTTAATGTATTGTATCACGTTGATTGATTGGCAGATGTTGAACCAACCTTGCAGCCCAGGGATAAATTCCACTTGGTCATGGTGAATAATCCTTTTAATGTACTGTTGGATCCTGTTGGCTAGTATTTTGGTGAGAATTTTTGCATCCATGTTCATCAAGGATATTGGTCTGTAATTCTCCTTTTTGATGGGGTCTTTGTCTGGTTTTGGGATCAAGGTAATGGTGGCCTCATAAAGTGAGTTTGGAAGTTTTCCTTCCATTTCTATTTTTTGGAACAGTTTCAGGAGAATAGGTATTAATTCTTCTTGAAATGTCTGATAGAGTTCCCCTGGGAAGCCATCTGGCCCTGGGCTTTTGTTTGTTGGGAGATTTTTGATGACTGCTTCAATTTCCTTGGTGGTTATAGGTCTGTTCAGGTTTTCTTTTTCTTCCTGGTTCAATTTTGGTCGTTGATACATCTCTAGGAATGCACCTATTTCTTCCAGGTTATGTAATTTGCTGGCATAGAGTTGCTCATCGGCAGAGGGGATTTTAAAGCAATGCCAACAAGTTCATTTTTAGTATATTTTAGTACATTTTATTTATGACAACTTTTTTTCACTAAAGATTTTATTTATTTATTTGCAGAGAGAGACACAGCAAGAGAGGGACACAAGCAGGGGGAGTGGGAGAGGAAGAAGCAGGCTTCCCACTGAGCAGGGAGCCTGATGTGGGGCTCGATCCCAGGACCCCAGGATCATGACCTGAGCCGAAGGCAGACGCCTAACTACTGAGCCACCCAGGCGCCCTATTTTATTTATTTTTTTAAGTAAGCTCCACACCCCACATGGGGCTTGAACTCATGACCCTGAGATTAAGAGTTGGATGTTCTTCCAACTGAGCCAGCCAGGTGCCCCATCAAGATGTTCCTTTTTAACTTTTACCTAAAATAAAGCAAGTATTGCTGTATCCTCAACATGTATCTTCACATCAGTAGTAGGTATAAGAATTTATCCCGTAAAATTATAGTTAAATTTAAATTTGTACTTTGATGTAAGAAATGGATTCCAGATCCGTGGTTTCCTGTGCATGGATCTTCTTTTTCATAGATATGAAATTCAAAACATTCCATCAAATTCTTAAGGTACTTGGTGCAATATCAAGGTCGTCACTTACTTTGTTGATAATTATTCATAAACTACTGGGATGCTTTTCTTTTTCTCATTATAGCTAATCTCATTGATTGGTACCTGATGACCTAAGTGCCTATCATGATTAAGAGGTCAGATTCTGGACTCAGACTGTCTGGGTTAAAATCTCAATTGGACTGCTAACTACCTTTATGTCCCTGAGCAGATTGCTCATCCTCCTTGTGCTCCATTTTCTCATCAATCACATGCAAAGTCAAGAGGACTTATCTCCCAGGGTTGTCATAATGACTGTCTAAGGTAACATATATAAAGCTCTTACAGCGGTGCCTGTCACACAATAAAAGCTTGGGGAAAGTTTGTTGTGTTGTTACTGTTACTCTTGTTACTGTTGTTTTTTTTGAGCCTCTCTGAATTTTGCAGCAAACAGCTCTGCACTGGAGTGCCTACTACAATAACCCTGAGCACGTAAAGCTGCTTATCAAGCATGACTCCAACATTGGGATTCCTGACGTTGAAGGCAAGATCCCACTTCACTGGGCAGCCAACCACAAGGATCCAAGTGCTGTTCACACAGTACGATGCATTCTGGTGAGTACAATGGTGCTGCTAACCTTTCCAAAAAACAATTTTTTATTATGAGATAGCCAGTACACAAAAGCAGATCTACAACACACAAATAAATTATGAAGCAAAAGAAATAACAGCATATGGAAACCCATCACTCAAGAAATAGAACATTTTAGTGCTGCTATTTAAGACCACACAGAATTTCCTATGTGCCAATTTCCAAATACATTCTCTCCCCCTGTGCCTTGCTTGCCCTGTCCCCCATCAACTACTTTCCTGAATTTGTGTTTATCATCCCCTGACTTTGTTTTATACTTGTGCTTATTAAATACTGCATAGAGATAACATTTGTAAAATACTGGTAAGGTATAAAGAATATGGAAACCACAAATACTCATGTACTCATCTCTGAGTTTATCTTTTTTTTTTTTTTTTTTGACAAAGAGCATGCGAGCAGGGGCAGGGAGGGGGCAGAGGAAGAGAAAGAATCTTAAGCAGGCTCCACACCCAGCATGGAGCCCGACACAGGGCTCAATCTCAAGACCCTAAGTTCATGACCTGAGCTGAAATCAAGAATCCCACGTTTAACTGACTGAGCCACCCAGGCGCCCCTCATGTCTGAGTTTAAAAATAAGTATGTTACCGTTACCTTTGAAGCTCCCTGGGTACCTCCCAGCACCCTTCTATTCTCCCCTTTCTGAGAAGCAGCCACTCTCCTAAATTTCATGTTTATTACTCCTGATTTTCATTATATTTTACCACATATATTTATATTCCTAAACAATATACTATTTCATTTTTAATGTTTTTGAATTTTGTATACATGGAATCACATTGAATGTCTTCTTTTGTAACATGTTTTTCTTGCTCAGTATTATGCTAGTGATTTTATCTATGCTGTGTATAACTGTAATATGTTATTTTTTACTGTTATATAGTATTTCCGTTTTATGAACAAGCCATGCAGTATTCAGTTATTCATAGACACTTGGAACTATTTCTAGTTTTTCACTATTTAAAAATAGTGCGGCTTGGGGCGCCTGGGTGGCTCAGATGGTTAAGCATCTGCCTTTGGTTCAGGTCATGATCCCGGGGTCCTGGGATGGAGCCCTGCTCAGCGGGGAGCCTTCTTCTCTCTCTCTCTTTCTCTGCCTCTCCCCCTGCTCATGCTCTCTCTCTATCTCTGTGTCTCGAATAAATAAAATCTTAAAAAAAAAATAGTGCTGCTTTGGGGTGCCTAGGTGGCTCAGGGGGTTAAGTGTTGGACTCTTGATTTTGGCTCAGGTTATAATCTCAGGGTAGTGAGATTGAGCCCCTGGAGGGGCTATGCACTCAGCGGGGAGCCTGCTTGAAGATTCTCTCCCTCTGCCCCTCCCCCCATTAGCACTCACTCTCTCTCTCTCTCTCTCTCTCTCTCAAATAAATAAATAAATAAATCTTTAAAAAAAATAGTGCTGCTTTGAACTTTTTTTTTTTTTTTTAGGTTATCTCTGCAGCCAGCATGGGCTCTACTGACTGAGCTAGCCATGTGCCCCTGAACTTTTTTTTTTTAGCATGTCTAGGATATATATTTAACTGCTTGTTGCAGGTGCATAGAAAGGCAGTTGATATTTTTATTCATTGAAAATGCATCAAAAACAAAAAACAAAAATGCATCTAACCAACTTATTAACTTTCTTATTAATTTTGAATATTTATCAGTGGATTCTTTGAGGTTCCTAATCACTCCTCACATTCCAGCTTACAAGCTTTGGTAGTCTGATATTTAGTTCTATTTGCTTATAACACATGAATTAGATTTTAGATAAAATTATTTTGTATATGCAATAGTTATTTCTCAACTCTTTCGGGCTATTATTTTGCTTCTTTCTGCCTCTCTTTGTTCCTCTGGAGGAGTCTGTTATTGGTCTAATTGTCATTAATTTATAGATGATCTATCTTTTCTCTCAGGCTGCTTTTAAATTCTTCTCTGTGTGGCATCCTGCAGTCTCACTACAGTGCGTCTAGGGATGGTGCTTTTTAAAAAAATTTTTTTGGTCCTATTTGGTGTATACTCTTATTACATGTCAGTTCTGGAAAATATATAGCTGTTATCTCTTTAAATATTATCTCTCTTTCATTCTCGATATTCTTGCCTTTAGGGTCCCAGTTACACGTATTTTAGACCTTTTCATTTTATTATCTGTGTCTCCTCTCTTCTACATTCTATCGCCTCGTCTCTTTTGCTGTGTTCTGGGTAGTAACAGATGTGCCTTCCGGTAGACCAAGACTTCCCTCCACTGAGTCCACTCTCTCGTTTGCCCTCTTCATTGAGCCTCTAATCCTAGTGATTATATTTTTACATCTAAAAGTTCTTTCAGTTCTAAAAGACTGAACCTGGGAGGTTCAGTCAGTTAAGTGTCTGCCTTTGGCTCAGGTCATGATCCCAGGGTCCTGGGATTGAGCCCTGCATCGGGCTCCCTGCTCAGTGGGGAGCCTGCTTCTCCTTCTGCCTGCCACTCTCCCTGCTTGTGCTTGCTCTCTCTCTCTGTGTGTCAAATAAATAAAATCTTTTAAGAAAATAAAAGTTCTTTTTGTTTTGTTTTGTTTTCATGTCTGCCGGGTCTTTTTGATAGTTTTTGTTCCTTGAATCACTTTTTATTTCATTTTTTATTTTCTTACATGCTTTATAGATAGTTATTTTATATTCTTTATCTGTCAGTTCCATTACCTGAAGTCTTTAGAGGATACTTGTCACTCATAATATCTTATTTCCTCACAGATTTGGCTTTTTTTTTTTCCCCCTTGTAAACACATCTTAGTCCTTAGGAGACTCAAAGGCCTAAAATACCGCCGTGGTAAAAATCTACTTCTCTTTTTTAAAGTGTGTATAATACCTTTCATGCACTTGTTTTATAAAATAGGATGACTGTACAGGCAGCTCTAAATCTGGGGTGTCTCTTTGGAGAGTTCTCAAATTGGGGCAGGAGGTCTTGCCTTTTGGATATGACCTGATATGGGAAGGAATACGACCTTGCATGAGGCAACTCTTTAGCTGAAGCAATCACAGAAGTCTGACTGTTGAGGGTCATCTACCGGCAGCACTCACAGCAGCTAGGGAAGTGAGTCCTATATTCTTGAAAGGGGACCTAAGCAGTGAATACACAGGCCTCATAGAAAAATGAGTAAATGTGAACTGTCAATTTAAACAGAATAGCCAATAAACATATGATAAATCCCAACCTCATTCATAAAATAAATACAAATTAAAATATCAGAAAATGCTTTCCACACCTATATGGGAAAAAATGTAGTAAGCTTGATAATACCAAGAGGTGAATTTGTACCAGCATGTGGGGAAATAAAAACTTTTACACATTGTCATGGATGTGTTAGTATAACCATTTGGAGAGCAGTTTGATAATACCTAGTTGAAAATGTAAATATCCTTCTACTCAGCAATTCCCCTGCTAGGTGTCTGAGCTAGAGAAAAATCTCATACATGGGCTACAGGGAGACCTGTAATGGAAGCATGTTCATGTAGCATTATTGTTAATAATGGGGAAAATGTAAATAACCTAACTGTCCCTCGGTAGGAGAATGGATAACTAAATTGTGGTTTAACAAATGAACTAGTATCAACATAAATACCCAAAAGTATAGTGTTGAAAGAAAAAATTGCCAAAGGATATACATAGTATAAACTCAAAGGTGTAAATATTGAAAACATCCATACATAATTTATGTATTGTTTATGGATGCACACATATGTAACAGAAGTACAAAACATACAGCTTTAGCTGAATCCATAACAGATACAAAAGCACATTAGGCAAGATATTGACACCTATTCAGTCTGGATAATCAGTATTAGTATTTATTGTATCTTTTCTGCATTTTTTAGGGTTAAACATGACAAATTTTTAAAGACTTAGAATGTGTAATTTTTTCTGAATTTACCACTTTGTGCTAAGGATATACAGGTTTAGAAAATTGCTCAGTTAATGCGTTTGTCCAATGTGATTTACTGAGGATTCCATGTGTATCTGAAGTCTCTGGTTCCTTAAAAATAGGATGCTGCTCCCACGGAGTCTTTACTGAACTGGCAAGACTACGAGGGTCGGACACCTCTTCACTTCGCAGTCGCCGATGGGAATGTGACAGTGGTTGATGTCTTGACCTCATACGAAAGCTGCAATATCACATCTTACGATAACTTGTTTCGAACCCCGCTGCACTGGGCAGCTTTACTAGGTGAGATAACTGTGAATCAAAGGATCAATGGTAGGAGGAACTACATGAATACCAGAAACTTTCCATGGCTTCCGTTCCCCTGTTAGCAGCCACCTCCCATTTAATTATTTTAATTTTTTTAATTTTAATTTTTATTTTTTATTAACATATAATGTATCATTTGTTTCAGGGGTACAGGTCTGTGATTCATCAGTCTTACACAATTCACAGCGCTCACCATAGCACATACCCTCCCCAGTGTCCATCACCCAGCCACCCCTTCCCTCCCACCCCCTCCCCTCCAGCAACCCTCAGTTTGTTTCCTGAGATTAAGAGTCTCTTATGGTTTGTCTCCCTCTCTGGTTTTGTCTTCTTTCATTTTTCCCTCCCTTCCCCTATGATCCTCTGTCTTTTTTTTTTTTTTTGATCCTCTGTCTTTTTTCTCAAAATCCTCATATCAGTGAGATCATATGATACTTATCTTTCTCTGATTGACATATTTTGCTTAATTTGTAATTGCTATGTGGCATCTCATACTTAAATCCCTCTGTCGTACACTTAAATTTTAGTAATATAAATATATTCTCTGTTATATATTGGTTTTAATTTCAACATAATGCCTTAACGTGTTTTAATTTTTATTTTAAAAGTAGTGCACATTCATCAACAAATGTAAATATAAAATAATCTTTTCACATTCAATACCTGTGTGTTTTGGGAGGGGACTTTAATTTTATGTCTGTGCCAATACTATGATATGTGATTTTTTTTCTTCATATTTTCCTGATAAGCCTCATTCTTAACCTTTTTGGGGACCACTCTGTTAGATGAGAGAGTGTAAATACATGTATGTGTCTGATTTTTCAGGGGATGCAATCTGAGAGTCTTTCTCTTTTAGTGAAGGAGGTTTACCCATTAATAGTCACTGTTATAAGATATAATTTGGTCTTTTTTCTGCTATTTTGCTCTTTGAGTATTATTGTTGTTTTGGTTTTTTTCTTATTTTGGGGTTTGTTTTTTTTTCCCATTTCCTTGATGTTTTCTGCCTTTTGGTATATAGATTAGGTTTGTTGTTTTTTGGTTTTGAATTGCCTAATGTTTTAGGAGGGTTTTTAGGTTCTACTAGTGGTTACTTTTAAATTTATCAAAAATGTTTTAAAACATGAGTCAGAGTTAAGAGCAAAACTACATCTATTGATTTCCACTTAGCATACTTATCACTTTTTTAGTATTTGTTAATATAATCTGAAGTTTTTCCCAATTATTATTACGGACTTTGTTTTTAAATTACATGCTGTGTCTTTCTAAAATACTTTTTGCATTTGCATTCAGTTTTATTGTCAGGTTTATAATTATTATTTAGATCTCATTTCAGTGTTCAGTTTTATCCCTTTTTCCTTTTCCTCCGCATCCTGGGAGGACTTCACAAGTTTGTCTCCATATCAGTACATTGACTTTTTGTTCCGTAAGTTCTGCTTTCTTTCTGCCTCTCATCGATTGTATTTTAGGTTGTATTTTGATTTCCTTCTCTCATCCAGATTTCTTTGTTCTTGGCTTATTTCCTGTTCACCTCCTTCCATCACCTTTTCATTTCAGATTATGTCCTTCTTAGGATATTCTGTTTCATTTCATAGAGGCCATCTCTTTGCACAAGTCAAGGATGCCAGACAGTTTCCTGAAATTTTCCTCTGGATCCTTCTCTAGATCATTTTCTGAGGTATGCGCTTCATCTTTGTGGTAGTGTTCCTTTTTCCCTGTCCCATGGTATGTTTTCATATTGCCCTTACGGAATTTTCCTCGTTATCTCTCTAACAAGATGGCATGTGTCTCAATAGCTTGCCTGTGATCCTACTTTTCGCCTGTCTCCAGGAACTCCAGCTCGGATCATATGTGGGAGCAGCTAGATGAGCACAACTCCCACTCAGATTCCCTTTTTCTGCCCGGTTTTCATGCAGTGTGTCCTTGTTCTGCTGATGTGGCATCTTCATTGCCTAGGTCCCCACTATGCTAAGGCAGTAGAATGCCTGAAATTCAGGTTTCTCAAATCTGCTATTACTGGGTTTGTTCCTTCTTTGATCCTTCCTAGAGCTCCTCGCTTGTGGAAACCACGCCCTCTCGGATGCGCTGCATATTTCCTCTGCCACCACCTCATCATTCCTGCCACTTGTTTCCTTGGACTTGAAATCACTGCCCAGAAGTGAAAAAAGTGGGGGAGGGAGAGTAGAGGGGATTGAGAAGAGGCCGCAGAGATCACGAGAGGTTGTATCAGAGTTTGTCCTCCTGAGTAGCAGAGGAGAACAGCGGTGCCACACAACACAACCTGGAGACTGGGGACCGTGATGGCTGTCAGGGGCTGGCTTCCCGCCTGTGTCATAAAGCGAAGCCAGGGAAGGCACTGAGCTGATACCTGATACAGCTTTTTCTCTAGCAATGATAATGACTGTCATTTCCTTTCTAATTGAAGCATTAAGATTTTAGTTTTGTAAGTGTTGCCTTTGTTCTACCTTAGCATAGTATTTTAGTGAGAAGTTAGAAGAGGCTGTCCTGGGGGCTGCTATTCAGAAAACTTCCCTTTAAATAGATTATAAATTAAGTCATCCTTTGATGTGCTCACTGCCTTGTTGTGTCCGCTTTCAGGCCATGCACAGATTGTCCATCTCCTTTTAGAAAGAAATAAGTCTGGAACCATCCCATCCGACAGCCAAGGAGCAACACCCTTGCACTATGCAGCTCAGAGTAACTTTGCCGTAAGTAAAACATGACAGTTCTCTTTTTTCTTGATTGAATTTTTATTTTGACATCATTATAAATTCATATGCAGTCGCAGGAAATAAAAGAGCAAGATCCCATGTACCCGTCACCCGGTTTACCCCAATGGGAACATCTTGCAAAAGTATGAAACAATATCATAAACAGGAAATTGGCATTCCTGCAATCCACTGATCTTATCCAAATTTCAGTTTTACACATACTCATTTCTGTGTTTGTGTCGCAATTATATTTTAACAGTTGCTCACACTGTTAACTCTGGCTGTGATGCGAGGGATAGTCTTCGTCTTTGTAAAGTTGTTAGTCATGGGAAATTTTAAGACCATTTTTACATTAACTGTTCAGTGTAACATTTTGTTCTGTGTAAGTACATTTCCTCTTCTGGTTCATTTTATGGCACTAAGGTTTCATATGCACTGTGTTCAGCCATCTGTAATTGTCCTGAAAGCAATATGGCAAAGCCTTAGAACGGGTCCAACTTTGCCTGGGACCCTGACTCCACTCTCTGCTGGCTGGATGACCTGGCACAAGTTTCTTTAGCTCTTGAGTCTTAGTTTCTTCGTATGTAAAACGAGGATAACTATACCTTTTCCTTCAGGATTGTTGTAAGAATTAGAGAAAACTTGAAACCAGTGCCTAGTGTAGTTCTTGGTATAGAGCAGGTCCGCAAGAAATGCCACACATTCTTACTATTGCTAATGCTAATAATTTTGTGCATTATACAGCTGAGAAAGCAAAAATATGAATTATTATTTCCAAAGATATTGAATATTATTGCTAATTCTTCCCTTGGCACCCTTTGTGGTTTACAGAGCATTTTTTCATCCATTGTGTCACTCAGTCTAGCCAGCAACATAATAACAGCTAGGCTGCTTCAGCTTTCTGAGGAAGTGGCCACCAAGAACTAGAGACTCATCCAAAGAGGCACACGTCAAAGCAGTCAAGAGTTGATTTTACTGCCTTCTACGTGGGTGTGTGTAGTAAAAATTTTGGTTTCATTAAATTATAAGAATGCTATCATCAGCAGAGCATAATTCCATCTTCCTGACCTCCCCAGTGCATCACTGAATACATTGAAGCAATCTCAGAAGACTGCTAAAATATCTTATTTTTCCACCTCTGTTTCTCTCTATTACTCAGAGCAACTATAACTATGGTACTTCCTTCTTGGCATTTCTAAAACTTTATTACCTAGACTTTTGGTAAGCCATTCTCTTCTACAGTGTCCTATCATTCTATTATCTCAGACCCTTTCTTGCTCCAGATAGATAAGAAATTCACTGGCCCGGCCTAATCAACCTGTGGAAGTCAGAATTCAATTCATACTTCGATACAAGCCTGTGAGAGGACATGGTATCCCTAATTTACAGAGGAAGAAACCAAGGTTTCAAGAGATTAAATGACTTGCCCAAGATCTTGAACTCAAGTCTTAGACTCCAAATTTAACACGTGCACAGATACTAACAATTAAGTGACTAAGGCTATTGGGAGTAAGAAGGAATGGCAGAACATTATGCTTATTCAAAGAAATACTTGCTCTGAATAATCTGCCGATTACAGAGATGATTTTTCAATAATTCTGCAAATCTTCTAAGTTCAGTTTCAAGCCCCTTGATCTTCTTGGACTCTTTTCACTCACAAGAGGCTGTAATTCCCTGTTTAGAAAACAGCAGCAACAAGACCCACAAAACCTCTGCAAACATTCATCATTAAGAAAACATACCCAACAAAGACATGTTTACAAATTAGTAAAAAGAAAGCAAACCAAAACATTACCAACATTTTTTTAATATAAACTGTTATTTATTAAATTATGATAATGTTTCTATCATAATCAACAAGTACAATGTAGTGGATACTATTAGTTATCAACTTTTAAAATCCATTCGCTTATCCCAATCTAGCATGTACTAGGCATACACCCTAGATCCCAGGAGCATGACCCTATAATGCCTCAGCAGCTCAACAATGAGTTTTAAGACTAGGAAGCAATGTGTGCAGTGGAAAAGTGCTGTGATTGAGCTCTGGGTTCTACTCCTATATCTGCCACCAATGTTTGTATGACCTTGAACCTAAATTTGTTCATCTGGAAAATGAAGGGTTGCATTAGGTGAGCCCTCGAATTTCTTCTTGCTTTAGAGTATTGAGCATCAGTACTTTATACATTTTTGGCCAGCTCACAGCCTCCAGAATTTTTCTTTTCCTGAAAGTGTTTTACTTCCATTCAAGTAGAAGTTACCATGATCTCCCTAAAAGTTTGTAAGCATCTGAGGCTCAAAGAAAGAAACAATTTAAAATGTTGTGACTATTAGCTCCCATTAAAATTGTTAGGCACTGTTATCAATAGCCAAATTATGGAAGGAGCCCAAGTGTCTATCGACTGATGAATGGATAAAGAAGATGTGGCATATATGTGACAGAATATTACTCAGCCATAAAAATTAATGAAATCTTGCCACTTGCAACAACATGGATGGAGCTAGAGAGTATTATGCTAAGTGAAACAAGTCAGTCAGAGAAAGACAAATACCATATGATTTCACTCATGTAGAATTTAAGAAACAAAACATATGAACATGGGGGAAAAAAAAGAGAGAGAGAGACAAACCATAAAACAGACTCTTAACATAGAGAATAAACTGAGGGGTACCAGAGGAGAGGTGGGGGGAAGGATGGGCTAAATGAGTGATGGGCATTAAGGAGGGCGCTTGTTATGATGAGCACCGGGTGTTGTATATAAATGATGAATCACTAAAGTCTACTGAAACTAATATTATACTCTATGTTAAGTAACTGGAATGTAAATAAAAACTTGAAACTAAAAAAAATAATAAAATAAAGAAATAAAATTGTCAGGCACTATTAGAATTATTGTGGGGTCCGAATTTTTGTGTGATTCCATAGAGGAAGGACCTTGCATATAGGAATTGCTAAATAAATATTTGTTTAAATGAATTGAACACTGTATTTCTCAGTAGCCACATATCATTATTAATAATAATGCAATAAATGCATTAAATAAATAATTAAATTTATAATAATGTAATAAATGCATTAAATTTTTTTAAATAATAGTAACAAAACCACAACAAGAGAATGTATTAACCACTTCTATAGGTATGGCTGAGTATACAGGTCACTGCATGTAAAATGTCCAAGAAAACCTAAACTTTAATGTTGCTCATGACACCGAATACTTGTTAGTTTAACTGTCACTTATCTATCAAAGAGTGACCTCTGAAATTTTAAAACTTGGTTGAGGATGATCATTCTCAATTATGAGGATGTTGAATGAGGGAGTTAGGTTATGTGTTTGGAAACTAAACACATAGGAGACTAAAACTAATATATAAAAAAAGAGGATTGTTACTTTCAGTGGAAATTGTAGTTTCATTAGTCATAAGAAGATAATTTCATTTGATTCAAAATCAGGGGGAAAATACTTTGTGTCTTAGCAGAAGTCACATATAACACTGGCTTTATTACCATAGCGAACGCTACCGTCTTGTCTCAATTTTTTTTTAATGAAGTTTTCTTACAGGAAACAGTTAAAGTATTTTTAAAACATCCTTCAGTGAAAGATGATTCAGACCTCGAAGGAAGAACATCCTTTATGTGGGCTGCTGGAAAAGGCAGTGATGATGTCCTGAGGACTATGCTGAGTTTAAAATCTGACATTGATATTAACATGGCAGACAAGTATGGAGGTACAGGTAAGCGGCAAACATGTTGGGTTTGCTTTCTTTTGGGTCCCAGAGTGAATAGGTGCCCAAAAACTTGTACAGTAGTGCCTGAAATCATTGTTCCTACTCTAATATTGTTTAACTTTCATTTGTCCTTTTTAAGGTTAGGCTACCAGGATATCACTCCAAAACCTTTATTTCCTCCAGGTTTGATGGCTAAAATTAGTCTGTGTTTCCACCAGGTGAATGGTGGTATTTGGTTTAAAACTCTGGTTGCTCCTGGGTGCTATATGCAACTGATGAATCGCTAAACTCTACCTCTGAAGATAATAGTATGCTATATGCTAATTAATTGATTTTAAATAAAAATTTAAAATTAAAAACAAAAAACCAACTCTGGTTGCTCCTGGGTGGCTCAGTTACTTAAGCATCTGACTCTCGATTTCTGCACAGGTTATGATCTCAGGGTCCTGGGATCAAGCCCTGCGTCAGGCTTCCCATGGGGATTCTTTCTCTCCTCCTCCCTCCACTTGCTCTCTCTTTCAAATAAATAAATAAATCTTTTAAAAAAATAAAATTTAAAAAAATAAAACTCTGGTTACTCCTTAGACATAATTATAGGAACTCTTCTTA
The DNA here is from genome assembly GCF_003265705.2 of Callorhinus ursinus. Taxonomy (NCBI): domain Eukaryota; kingdom Metazoa; phylum Chordata; class Mammalia; order Carnivora; family Otariidae; genus Callorhinus; species Callorhinus ursinus. The sequence goes on along the minus strand of NW_027397086.1, from coordinate 27,889,471 downwards.
TTAATCTTTGTGTAAAAATAAATAAATAAACCTATACTTAAAACTATGTATATTTAGTAGTTATCAATTTTATTTTCAAAAATTTAGCATTAGGGGCGCCTGGGTGGCTCAGTCGTTAAGAGTCTGCCTTCGGCTCAGGTCATGATCCCAGGGTCCTGGGATCGAGCCCTGCATCGGGCTCCCTGCTCGGCGGGAAGCCTGCTTCTCCCTCTCCCACTCCCCCTGCTTGTGTTCCCTCTCTCGCTGTGTCTCTCCCTGTCAAAAAAAAAAAAAAGATTTAAAAAAAAGAAAACAAAAATTTAGAATTATATTTTAAGTAATGCACATATCTAAGTATGTTCTCACCAGTCTTCTTTGATGTGCTCTTTTCTCAGATTTGAAGAGCATTCCCTCCTCCCAAATCTCCCATTTTAGAGATAAGCTCCCTTCGAGAGCGAAGCTTCAGAGCTTCATGTTAGATTTGCATCAAAAGCTCTCAGTAGATGCTTCTTTCAATCTCTTTTTCTAATAAGAGAGCACTTTGTGCATTTGTTAATAAGAGAGGTATGAATTTTTTAGCATTCATTGTCAACTTGAAAGTCTCTACCTCGTGTACTATATCCTAATTGCAAGTCCGAAAAAGAAAGATCACACAATAGCACAACAACACAGAATAAAAACTCAGCTGCAGGCTTCTTGATGTTATGTTTTCTTATTTGTTGAAACATAGTAGAGCCACTTACACCTATCTGTTGTCCTGGATAAGATCTTTCTCGGCCGCCAAATCTACTGATGCAACACTTGGTGGGGAGCAGGATTATACCTAATAATCTCCCTCCCTATACCTAAGCCATCACCCTTCTAAATTATTTTTTAAAGAGTTTTTGGGTAATATCAATTTTAATAAAAGCTTTAACCGTCAAAAGTATTTCTTTATCAAAGCTTCGCAGTGGACCTTAAGGTTCTTAAGGGTATAGTGCAGACATGTAGGACCCTGAGTTTATAAATGGTCTGAACATTTCATTTTTTGTCAGACTTCCATTACTATGGAGACTTTCACTTTCTCACTAGCTTTGCTTTAGTTTAACTTTTTCATGTATTTTAATAAAGTATGGGGAAGGATACTTCCATCCTTTTGACCAAAGGTGTCTTTCTGATGTGCACCATGGTTGGAGTTCAGACATAAATTCTTCTCAGATTCATTAATTCCCTGGCTGTTTCTCCTAAGGGGATTTTATTATATGTCAGACATGCCTTCCTGACATTTCTCCTCTTTGAAAGTGAGTTTCTCTCCATCATCCCCCTACAGGGTTGTTTTTCCTTCCCATGAAAAAAAGAGTTCTCATCAACAGCAACGTACAGACATTATTTGGATCTTGATTCAAATAAACTATAAAAAAAATTATAAAACTGTCAGGACAGTATGGACACTTTACAGATATTTGATATTACAGAATTTGTGTGCATGTTTTTTAGGTATGATAATGAGATTAGCCTTTCTTTGCAGTGCCAGAGCCAGGGCTCTGCGGACTCTTCATTTCCCCTTTGCCAGCAGGTGCCATGTTAGAACCCTCCCATAGGGGCAGTAGAGGGAAACTGGAAAGCTGGAAGAACCGGATCACATCTTCCTGTTTGCTTACTACTCTCATTTTGGTTTCCTGTTCCTGTCAGCATCACCCTAGTAGGTCTTCTTCAACACAGCAGTGATAGTTTGTTCCAGTGGCGACAGTTAATTTCACTTGGCAGTTTCTCCAGCGCTCACAGTACCAGCCCCAGAGCACCCTCCTCAGAGGCACCAGCACCAGCCAAGCAGAGCCCCTGCTCAGACGTCTGAGTTTACACCCCACAGGGCTCCTCTTCTAGGCTTTTAAGTTTTAATAATTCCATCTTCTTCTTTTCGTTCCCCTGGCCCTAGAATTGCCGGTTGTCTTCTGCATGTACCACCTCTGTGATCCCTTAGTGTTCCTTTTTTGCTTTTTCTTTCTTCGATCCATAGCTAACAATTCCTTATTTTGAACTCTCCCTGTTAAAGTATCTGGCATGGTTTCTGTCTCCTAAATAGACATTGACTGATACAGTGGTTGTGTAAAAAAACAAAAACAAAAAAACCCCACATCATTGTATTTTAGATAGACTTACTAAAATATTTACAAATGAAAGGATATGACTCTAGAATTTTATTCAAACCAATTAGAAGTGAGGACAATGGCTGGCAGTTAGATGAAACAAGACCGGGCATCTGCTGATCGTCCTTGAAGCTAGGGAATGGCTATATTGAGTTCTCTAGATTATTGTCTTTTCTTTTGAATATGTTTGAAATTTTCCATAACAAAAAGTTAAATAAAAAATTAGGGCTCCTATGTAAATTTGTGACACCTTCTCAAAGAGAGCAACAGTATTTAAATCTAAGGTTATTTTAAAGTAATGTAAAGGCAAATAGACAGAAATGGGGAATTTCAATTAATAAGAAAATGAATTCTATCATTTGCTTAATTGGGATTTTGTGGTGGGGTGTTTTTTTTTTTTTTTGACATTGACATCTGAACAGTATTTATTGCATACTGATGCCACATCACAGAATTGTAGAATTTTAAAATTAGAAAGTACGTTAAAATTAAATCTAGTCCAGGGTTTTCCAAACCATATTCTTCAGAACAACAGGTTTCTATAGAGGGCTGAAGTGTTGTCGAGGGGGGCAGGTACTTAAGTGGGTAACCCTCCACCCCTGCTTTAGTCAGAACCACTCAACTCTTACCAGTTTTATATGATGAGTGTTTTATAAAGCTTCATTTTGGGGCAAATGTATTCTTATCCTCTTAAAATGTGAAAGACTTTCACCAAACTCTCATAGATGTAGCACACTTAATCTGCCTTACAACATTCTCACCAGTGGTCTGTCAGCCTCCCGTTACATAGCTCCAATATGGAGAACCCACTAATTCCATCTTAAACTAACTCCTATCAGACTATTCTTCCTTACACTGAGCCCAGATTTGTCAAAGTGAATGTTCTGCTCTGTGCTGTCTTCCACATGGCAGCACCTAAGATACTTGAAGTCGCTCACACCCTTCTGAATCTTGTCTGGACCAAACTAACATTCAGCCATGTAGATCAGGGTCCTCCAACTCAAGTGCAGGTAAGAATTGCAATGGTGTTTGTTTAAATACAGATTCCCAGACTATACAGACAGAAATCTATTTCAGATCCTGTAAGTCCTATTGACTCCACCTCTAAAATATATCCTAAATCTTTCTGCTTCTCTCTGTCTGCACTCCTGCCAGCCTAGTTCAAGCCACCAGCATTTTTTACTGAGTCTCCTGCAATAGTGTTAGCTGGTTCTCACCTATTACGGTACATTCTCTTCAAAGCAGCTAGAGTGATCTGATTAAGGCACAAGTCAAATAGTCTCACTCACCTATGTGAAGTCTTCAGGCCCTTCATCACTGGGACCTGTGTGGCCACTTAGAATCTGGCCTTCTCTACCTTTCTGCCTTACTTCACTGTGCTGCAGCTTCCTTGCCTTCCTTAAGCACATAAACTCATTCCTGCCCTTGGGCTAACTGTTCTCTTTGCTCGAACTACTCCCCCTCGAGATCTCTACATTGCTGTCTCTTTATGACCCAGGTCTCAACTTCAGTGTCAGCTCCTTAGCAAGGCTTTTTGTCACCATCAATTAAAGTGGTCTCCCAGTCACCCTGCATATCAAGATACCTTTTATTACTCCAATCATACCATCCACCACCATCTAATACTTTCTTGTTTATCTGTTCAGTTTTTATTTTGCTTCTCCTACTAGAATATAACCTTATCTATTTTGTTCTCTGCTGAATTCCCACCATCACATTCATACCCAGCCCATAGAAGGTTCTCAACAAATGCCCAGGACTAGGCATCCTGGGTTTGGTCCATGGATCACACTTTATTGAAAGAAACATTGTTCTAGGGCGCTTGGGTGGTTAAGTCACTGTCTTCGGCTCAGGTCATGATCTTGGAGTCCCAAGACCAAGTCCCGCGTCAGGCTCCCTGCTCAGCAGGGAGTCTGCTTCTCCCTCTGACCCTCCTCCTCTTGTGCTCGCTCTCTCATATAAATAAATAAGATCTTAAAAAAAAAGAAATATTGTTCTAGGCATTATAGGGCCATGATACTTAGAAAGAACTGGCCCAGGCCTCTAGACAGTTCTGCTGGCAAACTCAGAATTTAAAGAGTGATGTATTTAAATAGAATTTAAAAAGTAATCCACAGAGTCCTGGCATAAGTCAAGCACTAGAGGGGAGTAACACAGGCACAGGTCAGCATAACCTGAAACCCACATAGAGTCAAAATTACTCTTTCAAACCCCATATGAAGGCACCAGAGAGGGGACCACATTCCTTCTCAGGTTTTTTCTCCAATGTTGAAACAAATTGCTGTTTCTTAAATTGGGCCCGGAGGAAATCAGTGGCTTGCATTTGAAGCCATGTTGTATGAAAAATGCACTCGAGGCAGTGGGCTGTGCATACCCTCAGTACCACATGGGTGCGCAGACCGCCGGCAGGAATAGCGCGGCTCGGCAGCTGAAGGACCAGTGGATTGACACTTCCCATCACACCAACCCTCGGGCATATGCTTATCGAGTGGGGTGGTGGGCAGAATTGCCTGCGTCATTTAAATCATTGCTCTTTGTCGTTTTTTGGAAAGCATTTCAGACCATCAGGATGGAAAGGAAGAAACAGTGAGACAAGAAAGGTAGACGGACAGGGGGAGAGTGTGAGTAGTACCTATGACTAAAAAGGAAGACTGGAATCTATAGAAGTGAACAATAGAGAATCCTTAAGATTAAATTGCATTTAGGGGCACCCAGGTGGCTCAATTGGTTGAGTGTCTGCCGTCAGCTCAGGTCATGATCTCAGGGTCCTGAGATCAAGCCCTGCATCGGGCTCCCTGCTCAGCAGGGAGCCTGCTTCTCCCTCTCCCTCTGCTCTCCCCACCGCCGCCCATGTGTGCACTCCCTCTCTCAAATAAATAAATAAAATCTTTAAAAAAAAGATTAAATTGCATTTAGCCAAAATGATGAGGCCATCAGAAGAAGAAAACATGCACAGTTAGAATAAGGAAAAGGTGAAGTTGTTATCAAAGAGTTCTTTGCTTTCTTTTGCTCCCTTTTCAGCCTTACACGCTGCTGCCCTTTCTGGCCATGTCAGCACCGTGAAGCTACTTTTGGAAAATAACGCTCAAGTAGATGCCACTGATGTCATGAAGCATACTCCACTCTTCCGAGCCTGTGAGATGGGACACAAAGATGTGATTCAGACACTTATAAAAGGTTGGTCATTAAGAGTGCTCCTACTAAGTCACTCTCAAAAGGTAGGAATTCTTGCAGGCACTGTTTGAAACACAGCTTACATAGCAGAGGGCCACCTGGGTGGAAGGATGTAGGGAAGAGCGCCGCATGTGCGCACACACACATGCGCACACACCACACATGCAAGCGCACCAGGAAACCGGAGGTCCAGTCCTAGCTCTGCCTGTTGGCAGTTGTGTGGTTTTGGAAAAGCCACTTCACCTGCGCGATCCTCAGTTTTACTTCGTATAAGAGAAAAATGACTCGTGCCCTGACCAACTTACAGGCTTATTGTAAAAATCTGAAGTAGATAGTGTACATGACAACATTTTGCTGAGAGTAAAGCATTTAAGGGACTGTGGTTATATTTTTCAGACTTCTTTTTGATCATTGGACATTTTCATTATATTTTTGCTTTTTCAGGTGGAGCGAGGGTAGATTTAGTCGATCAAGATGGACACTCTCTTCTACATTGGGCAGCACTGGGAGGAAATGCTGATGTTTGCCAGATATTGATAGAAAATAAGATCAATCCAAATGTGCAAGATTACGCAGGACGAACCCCTTTGCAGTGTGCTGCTTACGGCGGCTATATCAACTGCATGGCAGTGCTCATGGAAAATAATGCAGACCCTAACATTCAAGACAAAGAGGTAGAAAATCTAGATATTTTCTGTATTGTTTGCACCCAGTTGTTTAGAGTATTTCTTCTTCATTATCTAAAATAAAGTAAAACATTTTACCAAATAAAGAGGTCACTTACAAATTACCTGTTAATTAAAAATGAGGGTTTTTTTCTCTGTTTTCCTTCTAATTCTGTGTATATACCCATATATGTTATAACAAAGTCATAATACAGAATGGGAATAGTTCTATAACTTTCATAAGATATATATGCATGGTATGTGTGTACGTATGTGTTTACATATAGATATATGATATTTCAGAAACCACGTTTTGTTCACTTAAAATCATCACCATGATTTTCTTATCTGGTGTATAATCTTCTGCATAATCGTAGGTGCTGAGTTTTCCAAAGTTCTAGGAGCTTTATGTTTAATAACTCATTCAGTTCTCACAGCAACTCTGTAAAGGAATTGCTATTATTATTCCCATTTACAGGTGAGAAAATTGAAGCTCATGGAGCTTACCCAAATACCCTAAGGTGACAACAGCAGCAGAGTTGTTGTGGGAAGTCAGGGTCCAAACTATGCCCGTAACCCCAATTTTAGAATCAAGTAACTTCCTATGGCTGGGTACTTTTTCATTATTATAGATCATGTTTCATTGATCATTGCTGTGCATTTAACTTTTTTTATTGTTTCCTTAGAATAATTTCCCCTAAGTGAGATTATTTATTATTGGTATATGAATGTGATTGGGCTCTGATATATACTATTGAACTGATTTTTTTTAAGATTTTATTTATTTATTTATTTGAGAGAGTGCGTACCTGAGTAGGGGGAGGGGCAGAGGGAGAGGGAGAAAGAGAATCCCAAGCAGACTCCCCACTGAGCACGGAGCCTGACTCAGGACTCCATTTCACGACCCTGAGATCATGACCTGAGCTGAAATCAGGAGTCGGCCGCTCAACCAACTGAGCCACATAGGCGCCCCTGTTGAATGGATTTCTAAACCATGTGGGTTAATCTCCACTTTCCCAGCTATGTAGTATTGTATTGACTTCTCTCAGTTTAGCCAGTGTTGATTTTTTTGCTACTTCAATTACATTGTCTTCAAAAATACTAGCATATTATGTTTTCCAAGCCAGAAAATATATTTTCTATTAATTCATTCAATAAATATTTATCAAGATTGTTCCTATCTGTAAAAGTAACATAATGAAAAATATGTGAAATATGGTCCTTGTATCTATGTTATTAGAAATGATTTTTTTGTAATCTGTAGTACCTTTTACATTGTTTTTACAAGTTGCCGGTTTCTTACAGAAGTAGTATATACTAAGCTACTTTCCAGTTCCATTAGTTTTTTCATGTACTATTTTGGATTATCTGCATAAACAGCATATCATTTGTGAATAGTATGCCTTATTGAACTAACTGATACCTCCAATACCATGTCGAATAGAATTGGTGATAGTTGGTATCCTTAATTCATTCTGGTTTCTCAAGGGGAAAGCTTGAAATATTTCACCATTGAATATGGTATTTGCTATAGGTTCCCTTATATTTCTAGTTGCTAAGAATTGGGGTTTTTTTATTCAGAATTAGCTGTTTAATTTTTGTCAGATACTGTTTCTGTATCTTTCAAGATGATCACATGATTTTTCACCTCTTTGCTGTTAATATGGTGAATTAAAAAGAGTCAGGAAGTAGTTCCTCTTATTCTCCTAAAGAATTTGTGTAACATTGGTATTACTTCTTTCTTAAATGTTTGGAAGAATTCCCCGGTGAAGTCATCTGGTCTAGTGGTATTCTTTGTGTAAAAGGTGTTAATAACTGATTCAGGGTCATTTATAATTACAAGACCATTCAGATTTCTAATTATTTTCTTTTCAGCTTTGGTAAGTTGCATTTTCTGAGAAATGTATCCATTTTATTAACATATGTGTTTGCATAAAGTTGGTCATATAATCACTTACCTTTTTTATGACTGTAGGACCTATAGTGATTTCCTCTTATTCATTTCATATATTGGTAATGTGCTTTGTCTCTTTTCTTTTTAAAAACATTTTTCATCTTATTCATCTTTTCAAAGGACTGACTTCTTTGTTGATTTTCTATATTTTAAGTTGTTTACTATTTCATTGGTGTTTATTATTTCCTGCCGTCTACTTTTCTTGGGTTTGATTTACTATTTTTTTTAAAGATTCTTTTGATAAAAGTTTAAATCATTGATTTATTTCAATATTCATTTCCAGTATATATATTTAAGCATGCTTATTCTAAGCACTGCTTTAACTTTATCCTAAAAGTTTAGATAAGTTTTACCATCACTATAATTCAGCTCAAATATTTTCTAGTTTCTATTTTGATTTGTTATTTGACCCATAGATTATTTAGAAGTGTGTTGCTTAATTTCTAAACAGTTGCGCATTTGCTCCTTTTCTTTTGGTAAATGGTTATATTGGTTTCCTCTTGCTGTTATAATAAATTACCACAAACTTACTGGCTTAAAACAACACAAATTTATTATCTTACTCTTCTGGATGTTAAAAGTCCAAAATGGGTCTCACTGGGCTAAAAATCAAGGTGTTGGCAAGACTACAATCCTTTTCCAGGCTCTAGGGGAGAATCTGTTTCTTTCGTTTTCCAGCTTCTTGATGCTGCCCTCATTCCTTGGCTTATGGTCCCATTCTGCCATCCTCAAAGCTAGCAGTGACTGGCTGAGTCTCTCTCACACTGCATCACTCTAACACCCGCCCTCCTGCCTCCCTCCCTCTCTCCCTCCCCATATAATCCTTATATTGGGCCTATTCAGATAATCCAGGATAATCTCCCCACTTGAAGGTCAGCTGATTAGCAACCTTAATTCCACCTACAATCTTAATTTCCCCTTTCCAATAACATAACAGGGTTACAGATTCCAGAGATTAGGACATAGACATCTTTGCAAAGGCATGCATTTATTCTGTCTACCACACTGATTTGTAACTCAAACTCTACTGTGGTCTAAAAACAGAATAACAATTATTTTCTTTTATTTCAGAATCATTTTAATTCTTCAAAGTCCTTTGAGGCTTTCTTTGTGGCCCAGCATATGATTGATTTTGGTAAATGTTCTATGTACACTTGAAAAGAATACTGGTTGTATCATAGTTGGATGCGATGTCTTATATGTATCACTTAGGTCAAAGTTTTTTACTGTATTGTTCAGGTCTTCTATATCTTTACTGTCCTTTCATTTATTTGTTCTATGAACTATTATAAAAGGTGGGTTGAAAATCTCTCACTGATTATGGATTTGACCATATCCCCTTTTAATTTTGTCATTTTTTGTTCTGTATATTTAAAAGCTGTGTTATTAGATGCATACAGATTTAGGATTGTGGTATCTTCCTCTTTGACTCCTTTAAAACTATGAAATATCCCTCTTGTATATCTAACAATGCTTCATGCCTTTTTTAATCTTTCATGATACTGAATTCTTTTAAGAATATCAGCCATTTATTTTGTAGAATCTCACTCATTTTGAGTTTGCCTTATGATTCCTCATAATTAGATTTAAGTTTTACATTTTTGGTTGGAGTATTATACAAGTGATATTGAATCCTTCTCAGGATATCACCTCTGGAAACACATGGTGCCTCTTAACATGGTATTAATTTTGATCACTTAGTTAAGATACCATCCATTTTCTCCACTGTGTATTTGAGTGGAGAAATATTTTCCCTTTTTATAATTAAGCAATTTGGGAGCATCGTTTGTATTTTTGAGTTAGCATCAATAACTATGTGTCCAAAAATACCTATTCCAGATATACCTGGTTTTTGTTCGTGCTTATAGGGAAGAACAGCTTTGCACTGGTCCTGTAACAACGGATACCTTGATGCCATTAAATTACTACTAGACTTTGCTGCTTTCCCTAATCAGATGGAAAACAATGAAGAAAGGTAAGCTGTTGATAAAAAGAATGTATTGTTGTTCAACTCACTGCCTTTCTGCTCTATTAAAAAACCTCAAGTTGAGATACTAGTTCAGAAGTACTAAGTATACTCATAAGGAAATGCTACACTAAGAAATCCTAAATGAGAAGAAAAGAGCAAAAGTTCCCTGTAGTGTTGATTTAGAATCATGGGATTAAAAATTATTCAGAACTTTAGATTTACCTCTGGCAAGCTCACAAACTACAGATGAGGAAAGACATTCTTGTGGCTTGTGGCTGGCATAACATCAGGGGAGTCCTAATGGACCAGGCCTAGGAACGGGTCATATGTTGAAGACATTTCTCTTGATGAACAGGATAGTGGACCGAGGTGCCACCATGTGGCATGAAGAAATAAGGAGAAGGTGAGGTGACTGAATAACCCAGGATTCACAGAGCTAGGCTGGAGTTATGCCCAAGGGCCCAGGCTCCATATAAAGGACCAGACACAGTGTGAAGTCTAAGCAGGAGAGATTCTTGGCGGTCTTGGATCTAAAAAGATTCTGATCACCTGTAGGTGACAACCAAGTTTGTGACGAGACTTCCACACCCGAGCTCCACCCAGCCAGGTCTGTGCCTTGGTTGTCGTCATTCGTGGCTGCTGGAACTGCAGTGGCTCCCGCTGTGACACCATGTCCCCCCCCCCCCCCGCCCCCATAGCTACCACCAGTTCTTTCAGGAGATGGGAGACCTTGTGGAGAAGGAGGGACTCTCTCTAGGCCATCTGCCTCAGAAAACCCACTCCTTTCTGGGCTGAACCCCTTCATCTCTCCCACTTCTTTCAGAACCTCTCCCCATTAATGATGGCCTCCACCTGTTATTTTCTGAGGTCTGAGGTTTGTCTTCTCTGCCTGTAAAGCCCTCCTTCTCTTGGATTCTCTGCACTGCCCCATTTCCTCTTGCTCGTGGGTCGTGCTTTCACAGTCTGGCTTCCATCCTCCCACGGACGCTGAAACCGTGCTGAGTGGTCACTGGCAGACTCACTGATAAATCCTCCGTCGGCGCCTCTGTCTCCTCTCGCTGGCCTGTCTGCATCACCGGGTTCTGTTGACCCCCCTCCTTTACCTTACTGAGACTGTATCTTCTCTAAGCTTCTGTGACAGTATATTTTCCTGATTCTCTGCCAGTCACATCTGCTCCTTCTCCATTTATTTCGGCTCCTTTTCCATTTTTTATTTTTTAAATATAAACACTCTTCAGGGTCTGGGCCTTTTTCTCCCAGCCCATCTCCTTGGGCCCTCTGACCTACCACCAAGGCTTCGATAGTCCCATGGGGGCTGGTGAGTTCTAAATCTGTCCTTCAGACTCAGTGTCTCTCTTTGGTTCCCACTGTCACCTACTCTTCGTTACCAGCACCGTCGTGTAAATCTTGCCCTCTGACGTGTTCCTGGGACTGTCGGAATGCCTCCTCGCTGTTTTCCTCCCTTCGAACTTCCCCTCATTCAGTTCATCTGCTTCCAAAGTAGCCTCCCTAAATCACATTTCTAACGTAACTGTTTGTCATGTCCTTCCTCCCCTCAAACGGAGTCTCACCTAAGAAGATTGTCCTGATCCCAGGGGCATGTGTTCCAAACGATGTTCTCCCCTACATTGTGAGTTCGTATAGCACTGGGCACATTTCACTTTATATTATAATTTTATTTAATCTGTCTTCCATATTAGCGGAGAACTCCTGAAGATCATTGTCATCTCTGTGTTGTTCACAGTGCTTTTCAGGAAGTAGATGCTCAGTAAAGAACTGTTGCATTGTTAAGTTGATGCTTCCAGGCTCCCAGTAGCATCCCCTGCTACATACCTGCATTAGAAACTTCTGGAATTCTTTGAGTACATACAGAATTAGATAAATCAGACTAGTATGTCTTACTTTGAGAGGGGTTCTATAAAGAACTCATTCTCTCTATTATCATCAAATGACAACTGTAAAACCAAAAAGACTCGAAGATTTAGAGGTTTGGACATTCAAGGAAGCTGGAATGCCAAGCAGAATCCTCAGAGCTGAGGTTTTGACATTAAAGCAGATATGTGAGAGAGCAGACGATTTCTCTCTTTGAAACACTAAAAAAATACAAAAGGGAAAGATTAAGAGTCCTAAGAACTAGTGGTGATTTATTTCTATTATAAAGGATTTATGGGGCACCTGGGTGGCTCAGTCAGTTAAGCGTCTGCCTTCGGCTCAGGTCATGATCCCAGGGTCCTGGGATCGAGCCCCACATGGGGCTCCTTGCTCAGCGGGAAGCCTGCTTCTCCCTCTCCCACTCCGCCTGCTTGTGTTCCCTCTCTAGCTGTCTCTCTGTCAAATAAATAAGTAAAATCTTTTAAAAAAAAATAAAATAAAGGATTTATTCTGTAACAGTATTTACTGCCTGACTGCGGTTTTCTTAGGAAACAATAAAAAAACATTTATTTTTGTAATTCAAATCCCATTTTTATGGTAAGACTTGAATTTTAGGCCTAAGGAAGAGTCTGAATTAAGGTGCCTCCTGCCTCCTAGAGTAAGCATATGTTAATTACAGACCAAAAGACCGCAGGAAAAATCCTCCTAACTGTACTTGCCAATCTGTAGATGAAGATGGACAGTGGCAATATCCCAGTCTCCTCTGATGTTTCATCAGCAATGCACCTTGATGTACAAATGTCAGAACCCGGTGCTGCCTTTCATGGTTATTGACATTCCAGTTTAGGCATTCCACTCATCCCATCAGACCAGTCCTGCTTGGCAAGTCCAATTGTATCTTGTATCTTGTCTCCATCTACATTGTTTCTTGACTGGTTACCATCAATGTAGTGCTAATTTTTACTTCTCATGCATTGACACCAACCACTTGATGTGCACTGTATAGACATGATTTTTGCCAACTACTGCTGGCTTTCAGTCAATAACTATCTGACAGCCACACTCCGACATTGATGGAAATATTCACAGTACTTGAATGTTTCTAAATTGAATTTGGGGTGAAGAAAGACTCAGTAGGAATAATTACAATACGGTCAGTGCCTAAACACTAAGGCATAGACTTCAGTCTTAAAATCTTTCTAGATATTTGGACTGTGTTTCCCTGAATCAAAAATTGATGGAGAATCCTAATTTGAATAAACCAATTATAAAAAAAGACATTTTTGAGAAAATCGGGGAAATTTGTATTTGGAATGGGTACTAGATTTTGCTGAGGAATTCCTGTTAATTTTGCTAATACCATAATGACATTGTGCTTATGTCCATATTATTTATTGATGAATACTGAAATGAAGAGAGATTAAATAATAGAGGAGTTCTAGGATTTGCTTTAAAACAGTTCAGCAAAAATAATAGGGAAGGGGTTAGAGGAAGCAAATGTGGCAGAAATGTTGCTACTTGTTATATTTGGGTAATGAGCATATAAATGGTTATGCTATTCTCTCTACTTTTGTTTACGCTTGAAGTTTCTCATAATAAAAATACATAGTTTTTCCATGATAAAGGTATTTAAAATACTTGAAATGCAATTTTCCATCCAGAAGCCCTGAGAGATCTAGTAAAGGCAGAGGTCAGGCCTTACTTTCATAAACCAGATTTTGATAATCCTGCTTGTATACTGTGTGAGAGACGCTACATATTAGTAATTATAGAAAAGATGATCAAGCTTACTAAATACATATGTTATTTGCACATTGGTTTGAGAAGCAGTTTCATTCTGTAGGAGGTTTATACTCGAGAACTGATAGATGTGCTATGGACAGATGACTGAACAGGGAGTCGTGCGGTCTTAGTTCAGGTCTGGGTTCTGCAGGGAACTAGTTACATAACATTCTGCAAGTTGCTTAATCTTTCTGGATCTGTTGACTCATTTATAAAAGGAAGGAGATAAACTAAATGACCTCTAAATTTCCATTTGGCTCTACTATCGTGGAGTTCTTTGACTGTTTTTTTTCCATTGGGGAGAGTACATCATGAAAGACATTTTAGAATACAGAGTGATTACACTTGATCACTGTATCCCCGTATTATACACCCGAAACTAATTTAGCACTCTATGTTAACAACACTGGAATTAAAAATAATAATAAATTTTTAAATAGAATATATAGTGAAATATTTTTAAGTTCTTCTGAATTTACAGGATGCCGTCTCCTTAGAAATAATGTTTTAAAGTTTATGTAGGCACCATTACTTTATGGCCTTCTGGTCCCTGGACAGTAGCAGCAAATCGAGATGTCCTAAAATGAGTTTCTTCATTTTACCATTTGGGACTTCTTCCTGAATTCAGTTTCCTTCTAGAAGCGACTAAATCACCCTTTGCTTATATTGAAAAATCTCCTCCTTTTATGTCTGAGTATGACTGTCAGGTGAGTTTTGAAAACAGAAAATTTCTATCATCACCGAATGATTTTCTGTGTGTAATCATGCATCTGTATAATCATCAGTGTTTCCACCTCATAAATCAGCTGATTATTTCTTCCTAAAACCTCTGATTGCTTTGGATGAGTAACAGCCACCTACACAGGACTCAGACCCCTGGCCACCGTTGGGTGGTCATCACTACTGGTTTGGGCCCTATGGGAATGATAGTGATGATGCATGACCGTGGTGTCACCAACCCTGTGGCAAAGGTGTCCTAGCATAAGAACGACAGCAGCTGACATTTACTAATTGCTTCTTTGATGCCAGGCAGTGTTATCTCTTTATATTTATTATTTCCTTTCCTCCTCATGCCAAGTCTGCAATGACGAAAGGTAAGTGGGTGAAGAAGTGACAGCATTACCATGATTGGAAGGTAGAATTGGGGTTTTGTTTTGTTTTGTTTTTTACTTCAATTTTTGTATTTTTGTACTGTTTGAATTCTTTAAATATGTGTCATTATTGCAAAGTAATCATTTAAGAAAAATAATATACCTGCCAAGAGAAGAATGCTGGTTAATTCTTTTTTTTTTTTTTAAAGATTTTATTTATTTGACAGACACAGTGAGAGGGAACACAAGCAGGGGGAGTGGGAGAGGGAGAAGCAGGCGCTTCGCTGAGCAGGAAGCCCGATGTGGGGCTTGATCCCAGGACCCTGGAATCATGACCTGAGCCAAAGGCAGACGCTTAACGACTGAGCCACCCAGGCGCCCCAAATGCTGGTTAATTCTAAGGGTGGGAATATAGATGACCATTGTTATGTTCGTCTGTGTATTTATCTGATTATTTTATATTTCCAAAAATAGAAAAGATATATTATAAGAAAGGAATTTGCCTAAAATTATACATCTAGAAAGTAGCCAGTTGAGATTAAAATATATAACCATCTGACAATACAACTCATCTTTTCTAAATAATATATTTGTCAAAAAGGTATGCACAGTGTACAAAATTTAAAAGGCATGAAAACTAAGTGTCCCTCCCACCCCTGCCTCTGAGACAACCAGCGTCCTCCCCATGGACGTCACTGTCACGAGTTTCTTGGTAAACTTCTAGAGATATATTTTACATAGATAAGCATAGAGGGATATGTTCTTTTTTCATGCAAATGGGGCATGCCATAATACTGCTCTGGGCTTTTTTTTTTTAAAGAATTTTATTTTTTATTATTTTTTTAAGATTTTATTTCTTTATTTGAGAGAGAGACAATGAGAGACAGAGAGCATGAGAGGGAGGAGGGTCAGGGGGAGAAGCAGACTCCCCACTGAGCAGGGAGTCCAATGCAGGGCTCGATCCCGGGACTCCAGGATCATGACCTGAGCCAAAGGCAGTTGCCCAACCAACTGAGCCACCCCAGGCACCTCTGCTCTGGGCTTTTTTAAAGATTTATTTATTTTAGAGAGAGAGAGAGAGAGAGAGACCTGGGGGGAGGGGCAGAGGGAAAGAGAGTCTTTTTTTTTTTTTAATTAACATATAATGTATCATTTGTTTCAGAGGTACAGGTCTGTGATTCATCAGCCTTACACAATTCACAACGCTCACCATAGCACATACCCTCCCCAATGTCCATCACCCAGCCACCCCATCCCTCCCACCCCCCACCACTCCAGCAACCCTCAGTTTGTTTCCTGAGATTAAGAGTCTCTTATGGTTTCTCTCTCTCTCTAGTTTCATTTTGTTTCATTTTTTTCCTCTCTTCCCCTCTGATCCTCTCTCTTGTTTCTCAAATTCCACGTATCAGTGAGATCATATACTTGTCTTTCTCTGATTGACTTATTTCGCTTAGCATAATACCCTCTAGTTCCATCCACTTCATTGCAAATGGCAAGATTTCAATTTTTTGATGCATAATATTCCATTGTGTGTGTGTATGTGTGTGTGTGTGTGTGTATACATACCACATCTTCTTTATCCATTCATCTATTGATGGAGATCTAGGCTCTTTCTGTAGTTTGGCTATTGTAGACATTGCTGCTCTAAACATCGGGGTGCACATACCCTTTCAGATCACTACATTTGTATCTTTGGGGTAAATACCCAATAGTGCAATTGCTTGGTTGTAGGGTAGCTCTATTTTCAACTTTTTGAGGAACCTCCGTACTGTTTTCCAGAGTGGTTGCACCAGCTTGCATTCCCACCAACAGTGTAGGAGGGTTCCCCTTTCTCCGTGTCCTCACCAACATCTGTCGTTTCCTGACTTGTTAATTTTAGCCATTCTGACGGGTGTGAGGTGGTATCTCATTGTGGTTTTGACTTGTATTTCCCTGATGCCGAGTAATGTTGAGCACTTTTTCATGTGTCTGTTGGCCATTTGGATGTCTTCTTTACAGAAATATCTGTTCATGTCTTCTGCCCTTTTGTTGATTGGATTATTTGTTCCTTGGGTGTTGAGTTTGTTAAGTTCTTCATAGATCTTTGGATACTAGCCCTTTATCTGATATGTCATTTGCAAATATCTTCTCTCATTCTGCCCGTTGTCTTTTGGTTTTGTTGACTATTTCCTTTGCTGTGCAAAAGCTTTTTATCTTGATGAAGTCCCAATAGTTCATTTTTGCCCTTGCTTCCCTTGCCTTTGGCAATGTGTCTAGGAAGTAGTTGCTGCGGCTGAGGTGGAAGAGGTTGCTGCCTGTGTTCTCCTCAAGGATTTTAATGGATTCCTGTCTCACATTTAGGTCTTTCATCCATTTTGAATTTATCTTTGTGTATGGTGTAAGAAAGTGGTCCAGTTTCATTCTTCTGCATGTGGCTGCCCAACTTTTCCAACACCATTTGTTGAAGAGACTGTCTTTTTTCCATTGGATATTCTTTCCTGCTTTGTCAAAGATGAGTTGACCATAGAGTTGAGGGTCCATTTCTGGGCTCTCTATTCTGTTCCATTGATCTCTATGTCTCTTTTTGTGCCAGTACCATACTGGCTTGATGATTACAGCTTTGTAATAGAGCTTGAAGTCTGAAATTGTGATGCCACCGGCTTTTCTTTTCTTTTTCAACATTCCTCTGGCTATTCGGGGTCTTTTCTGGTTCCATACAAATTTTAGGATTATTTGTTCCATTTCTGTGAAAAAACTTGATGGTATTTTGATAGGGATTGCATTGAATGTGTAGATTGCTCTAGGTAGCATTGACATCTTCACGATGTTTGTTCTTCCAACCCATGAGCATGGAACGTTTTTCCATTTCTTTGGGTCTTCCTCAATTTCTTTCATGAGTATTCTATAGTTTTCTGAGTACAGATTCTTTGCCTCTTTGGTTAGATTTATTCCTAGGTATCTTATGGTTTTGGGTGCAGTTGTAGATGGGATTGACTCCTTAATTTCTCTTTCTTTTGTCTCGTTGTTGGTGTATAGGAATGCCACTGATTTCTGTGCATTGATTTTATATCCTGCCACTTTACTGAGTTCCTGTATGAGTTCTAGCAGTTTTGGAGTGGAGTCTTTTGGGTTTTCTGGGAGAGTTTTAAGCAGATTCTATGCTGAGTGTGGAGCCCGTTGCCAGGCTCTACTTCACGACCCCGATATCATGACCTGAGCTGAAATCAAGAGTCAAGACACTTAACCAACTAAGCCACCTAGGTGCCCCAGTACTGCTCCGTTGCTTCATTTTTTTTTTCTTTTTCTTCATGTAACAAGACATCCTGGACATTGTTCCTTATTTATTCATGTGCCACAGCTG
This sequence comes from Callorhinus ursinus, assembly GCF_003265705.2. Classification (NCBI taxonomy): domain Eukaryota; kingdom Metazoa; phylum Chordata; class Mammalia; order Carnivora; family Otariidae; genus Callorhinus; species Callorhinus ursinus. The sequence goes on along the minus strand of NW_027397086.1, from coordinate 27,871,519 downwards.
TGCTGAGGCTGCATCACACAGAAGACTGCATCACACGAATGGCCTGTACTTGATGTAAGCGGTGCTCTGTTGGTGGATACTGAGGTCATCTCCACTCTTTCACTATTTCAAACTGTGCTTCTGTGAATATCCTTGTATAGAAAACATCTCACACACGAGAGCAGGTCTGTGGGATATATGCCTGCAAGGGACCTGTCAAAGGGCAGATGCATGAATAATTTGGACAGATATTACTAAATTGTTCACTCTAAAGATTAAAGTAGCACATAGAGAGCCTCTCTGCATCCTTGCCAGCACAGTGTGTTATTAAACTTTCTGATCCTCATTAATCTGATCATTAAAGTACTCTCTTCGTTCGTCTTAATTTGTATTTCTCTTAAATGAGTGAAGTTGAACATATTTCTGTATATTTAGGAGTATTAGTATTTCTTATTCTGGGGACTATCTTTTATCTTTGTTTTCGGGGTTTTTTGCCCTGCAAAATTTTGCTCTTTTTATATAGTTGGATTTATCATTCTTCTCTTATGGTTTGAGTTTTGTATCATTTTTATTAGAAAAGACCTTCCCATCCCAATTTTTAAAAAAATCTTCCATGGTTTCTTCTAGTACTTTCATGGTTTCTTTTTCTATATTTAGGTCTTTGGTTCATCCAGAATTCATTTTGATATAAAATGTCATATAAGAATCTTTTTTTTCCCAGATGGCTATGCAGTTGTCCCAACACTATTTAATAATCTATGCTTTCTGATTTAAAGGGCCATCCTCATCATAGACTAAATCTCTCCATTTGGAGATGTATTTTTTTACTGCATAAGCATTAACTATCAGTAGTCCTGGGCTTAAACTATGAAACCCACAGGATATTATCCACAGTACTTTTTCAGATCAGAGTGGGGTATTATTTGGTACCCGGGGGAGAAGAAAAGTGACCATGTGTTCCTCCAGCCCCCAGTTTGTGAGCCAGCAAGCGAAGCTCAGGAATCATCATGGTCAGCAACACAAAGCACCTGACCCCGGCTCCACCCTTGTTTTGTCCCCTCAGAGAAAAAAGGAACAGCCCTGGCGCACAGAACATAGCCTTGCCTGAGGAACAGTCCCCATCCCAGAATGAGATTTCCTTCTGCTGCATAATATTGCCAGCTTAAGTGTACCTCAAATTACATTCCAACACTTAAAAAATACCTTCCTGCTTTAGGTACACTCCCCTGGACTATGCTTTGCTGGGCGAGCGCCATGAAGTGATCCAGTTCATGTTGGAGCACGGTGCCCTGTCCATCGCAGCCATACAAGACATCGCCGCCTTCAAAATCCAGGCGGTCTACAAAGGGTACAAGGTCAGAAAAGCTTTCCGGGACCGGAAAAATCTCCTCATGAAGCATGAACAGTTGAGGAAAGATGCCGCTGCCAAGTAAGTTGGAGCTGTGGGGATTGGAATCAGGGTGGAAGGGGGCCGGTGGGGGAGCAGCCAGGAGGGGCAGTCAGGAGAGGACCTGAAATAATGCTGATCCCTGGACCCGTGTCACCTCCCCCTACTAATCACTGGGACTGCAGAGCCCAGCGGCCGCAGTGAAGGATGAAGACCTAATCTCTGCTCGGTGGCTGTTCCTCTAGGTTAGCCCTTGATGTTCCAATGGAGGGACATACTTCGGCCGGCCACAGCCACCCTGGCAAGGAGTGGGGGGTGGGAGGGTACCTACAGGAAGCTGCGAGGACATACCTGCTCGCCCTCCTACCTTTCCTGCCCTTCCACAGGAAACTGACAGCAGTATCTAGCCTACTTCACTAGTAGTGTCTGGTTTTGATTTGATTAAAGCAACCAACTTGTGTGAATAACTTGCCCTCCCCACCTATTCCTTAACAAATCTGTTCTGACTAATGTAATTTATTCAAGAAATACTGACTGAATTCTTACAGTACATACAAAAGTCATGGCTGGAGCCTTTGAAGAAATTAGTGACTAAAAAAGCAAAGTGCTTGCTTCAAGGACCTCACACTTTTTTGGATAATGATACAGAATGTGTAAAATAATCATTTGTGCCTATTATATATACACTGTGATTATTTTACCATAAATGATTGATTTTTATTTATTTTTTTATTTTATTATGTTAATCACCATACATTACATCATTAGTTTTTGATGTAGTGTTCCATGATTCATTGTTTGCGTGTAACACCCAGTGCTCCATTCAGTACGTGCCCTTTTTAATACCCATCACCAGGCTAACCCATCTCCCCACCCCCCTCCCTTCTAGAACCCTCAGTTTGTTTCTCAGAGCCCATAGTCTCTTATGGTTCACCTCCCCCTCCGATTTTCCCCCCTTCATTTTTCCCTTCCTACTATCTTCTTTTTTTTAACATATAATGTATTATTTGTTTCAGAGGTACAGGTTTGTGATTCATCAGTCTTACACAATTCACAGCGCTCACCATAGCACATACCCTCCCCGATGTCTATCACCCAGCCACCCCATCCCTCCCAGCCCCCACCACTCCAGCAACCTTCAGTTTGTTTCCTGAGATTAAGAATTCCTCATATCAGTGAGATCATGTGATACATGTCTTTCTCTGATTGACTTACTTCGCTCAGCATAATACCCTCCAGTCCCATCCACGTCGTTGCAAATGGCAAGATTTCATTCCTTTTGATGGCCGCATAATATTCCATTGTATATATATACCACATCTAAATGATTGATTTTTAGATTAGGTCTTGGTTTTCCTCGTGGATACCTTTGTTGGGTACTTTACTTATTTATTTACTTACTACTCCCTTACTTACTTTCATTTGCATTTATTCTCTGCAGAATTGACTCCTGGGCCATAAGTTTTTGTTTCTTTGGTTTCTTCTGGGGTATCTTTTTTTCTGTGCAACCTCCTCTTCTAGTTTAGGAACAATCTGCTCTTTTTCAGTCAGGATCATCTCGATGGTGGGCAGGGAGAGTGCATGTGTGGGTTAATCCGACCATGAGCCCTGTAAGTTCTGCACTGAATCTTGGGGGCTTTTTCACCGGGATGTGCTGCATGACCAGAGAATCTGCATCTAAACCCTTAAATTCAGCACGACTCTGCATTTTTAAGCATTTGCGGGAAAAATTCAGCACTCTCTTTGGGCCACCGACCCTGTGTGCAGCCCCACTGTTTGGCCCGGGGCACACCTACGAAGTCCACCATTGTCATGACAGAATGGCACACATGGCTTCTGCAAAGTGACATCCTTGCGGTACTTGGTAGCTTTTTGGGTATGCATACCCTTGATGGCATGGGCAGTTTCTCACATGTTCTTAAAGTGAACACGAAGATGTGAACCTCTTGATTTGCATGATTTTGTAGGGTTTTCTGGGTTGAGCGAATAGCGAACCATTTTCAGAGATCACCTCAGGCTGCTTAGGGGAAGAGGAAGAGCGGTGGCTCCTCGGAGAATTCATGAGAACTCCCGTTGGGTACTTTAAATAGCAGGAGAGTGTTGCACCAGTAGGCGTAAATACCAAAACCTCTGGTGAGACAACAGGAAGATTCTTGATGGGTAACTTCCTGGCTGTTCCTTGAATGTTTCCAAATCTTGAAACTTTCCACATCTTGCCCACAAGGGGGAAGCATCAGTGTAATAAATAATAATTTAAAATAATAATAAAAGGCAGGACAAACCATTTTAATGAGAAGTTAAATACCACTATGAACTCGGATCCTAACCATAATGGCATCGTTGGGTAGTTAAGACCAACAGGAAGACCTCAGTTTCTGTGAGTGAAGCTGCGGCAGTTTGTGGCATCCTAGGAAATTTGATCTTGCACTGTTCTCTTGATGAGGCTCTCTTCTCTTCACTTTTGCCAAGGAATCCAGTTTAACCTACAGCCTCTCTGCGTGCCTCCTTTTCAGGCCTTATAAAAGTTCCCTGCACCCTTATAAAAGTAGAGACTACTCTACATGGGTATTACACATGGCTAATTATCCTGAGTTGCAAGTTAAATACTTTCTGGAAGGGCTGGACCATCGTTTAGCCTTCTCTCTGATGTTTTCATAAACTCCAATTTTAATGTGTGAGAATCTGTTTTCAGGATTTGAAGTCATACCTACCCGAATATGAGGTGGGACTCTACAAAGGCAACGTGACTGACTTTGTATGTCCCCCCAAAAAAGGAGCCTATTAGTCCAAATACATTCTGCTTTGTTATTGTAGAGAGGGAGCCCTGGAGTCCCCAGACTCCCTTCCCAGCAGAAGAGAAGGTCTGTGGTGGAACACAGCATTTCTCTCTCTGGGTCTCGGTTTTTTCATCTGTGAGACGCGACAAGTTAGACCAGCTGACTCGTAGGCACTCTCCAGGTCTGTGGAAACCGCCGAATCTTCACTGTTAATGATCTCAGCCTCTCCCTCTTCTCCTTTGCCTGTGGTCCTGCCCAGAGGCCACATGCCCAGGGCTGAGAGTTTGGACAGGCTCTGCTGAGTCAGTGCAGAGCCGGGAACCAGGAATCCATTTGTCAGAAGATCTCCTCTACAGAGGAAGGGCTTTCACATCAGGACATGCCTAAAGAGGGTCTTATGATATTTTTTTCCTAACTAGGTCTTTTGTGACTCCCAGCCGTGACGGCTTGAAAGGGCGAGGGGATGCCTGAGCCATCTAGTCCCCCGCCACCCCCCATTAGTTGTTATCCTGGTTAGCGTCACTGTTGTGGAAGGTGCTGCCTCCTTGTTCTTAGTGCTTAGTTTCTGAAGCTCATTTTTAAAAACCCTTTCACATGGGAGCTGTGCTTACTGTGATAATGTCTGAGATAGCCCGAACTGGGAACTTATAATCTCCCTTCCTTTTTCTCGGTCACAGTCTTTCCTTTATCAGGTGTCATTATTGGAAGTAAACAAATTTCTGACAATCTAGCCATCACCTCCTACAGTCCTTGTGGCATAGAGCTCCAAGGGAAATATTTAAATAGAAAAGAAACTGATTTCATTTAATTTTATTTCTCAAAAGTTATTTCTCAAGATCTGAGTCAGTGTTTAATTTTGGCTTTGGTTTTTGCTTTAAGGAACAAAAATCAGAATGTTAACTTCAGTCTTTGCTGCTGCCACCTCCCTGGCCAAGGCGACGCAGGCGCATCCCATCACCCGGGTGTACCTTTGCCGGCGGAGCATGTTAGGATGGCAAGGATCACCTTCCTTAAAGCAACAATGTGAAGGGAACTTATTAAACTTCAAATGACTTCTAATTTACTGATAGAGAAAATGAGAGCGAGAGAGCGAAGTTTTAGTCATTTTCCAAGGCATGTTTTTTAGAAAATACCATTTAAGAAATAGCTAGAATCCACTTAAAAGGACTTTATAACTCACGCCGCACCACCTGTGTTGTTGCCAAAATGAACATTTCTGTCTTCGACCTGCCACAGCACACGGCTGAATGCTCATGAGACAAGACTGTATTTATGTTGCTCACTCTTCTCCCCGGAAGCTTCCTTCTTGCCGGGTTTCTATTTCACTCTCGAATCTCAGCTCTCTTCTGCCTCTTCCTTCTCACGTCTTCTTAATCACACCACCTCCTCGCTGAGGTCGGCTCTGCAGACTCCTCCTTAGACTTCTCCTCATGCTCGACTCTTTTCCACTGGAAGGGTATCTACTCTGGAAACTTGAGTGACTTCACCTCTGTAGACAGTCCATCACCCGATCTCACATCCTGACCTCCTGGAACTCTGATTCCACATCATCAGTTGCCAACACTTTCCATTTGTGTGTCCTATTGTCACTGTCACCTCAGACTCACCGTGAAACCGGCAACTCCCCACCACAGCTGGTCTCTCTTCTCGCCTCCTTATTTCCCTGTGGCTGCTGCCCCCATTGATTCTGTGAATTCATCTTGAAATGTGCTCTTGCCTCCATCTTCAGTCCCGCTGCTGTGTGCCAGCCATCACTCTTGAATCCCACCCATGGTGCCACAGGGCACCCTTCACCATTCTGCTTCCACTTTTATCTCCAAGGCCCAATTCTCTGCACTACTACCTCCTTCCCCCACCCTCATGCGTGAGGGCTCAGCCATCCTGAACTTGCCTCACTTCCTCCCATTTCACTTTCCGGAACTTTCTGTGCTCTGGGAACCATGAGCTTCTTCCCGGCTACAGTATGAGATTGCGTGGGTCTCCCAGAGGCATATAATCAAGTCCAGTTTGGGTCACCCAGTTCAAACTCTTGTGATGCCATAGTCCCTTCTAAGGAGGTTGTTCTGTGTCCTCAAAAAGTCGAGTGACAAAGTATTCAAGCATCACATTCCAGTCATGGACAGTTCTATCTGGCAGAAGTTCTTTTCTACCTTTTGGTCTTGAGATACCCCTTGTAGCAAAAGAGAAAAATCTAAACCCTCTTCCATAAACCAATTTTCCGATCATTAGAGTGGGCACCCCCACTCCTACCCCAAGTCTCCTTTTCTCTTTATAACAGATCCAGCTGCAGCCCGTTTCCCTGAACATCCTCAGTCTGTCATTGAGTTTCGGCAGGGTTGATCCAGGGGCCTGACTCGCCTGCTCATACTGCGGTCTGACCCATGGGGACCACTCCCATGATTCTAGTCCATGCCATCCCACTTCTCCGGGCCTCAGGTTCCCATTAATAAGATGAAAAGATTTCTTAATCCAGGATGGTCTTTGGGGCCCCATGAATACCCTGAAACTAAATGCAGTGGTTTGTATATCATGAACATATATACATTTTGGGCAGTAAAGATCTATGTATTTTTTATCACAATCTCAAAGAAGGTCCATGAGTCACAAAGAGATTTTTAAAAACCATTTGACTAAATGACACCTGAGCTCCCCCACCTGCCCAGCTCTAACATTCTGTAAGTCAAAGGTTCTAAGACACATGACATTTTCTTATTCCCTCGAGAGGAAGTCAGAGCCCAGATATTCCTCAGCCTGTTATTCAGCGATAATGAAGAGACAGAATCTCACAGCCCCTCTACATGCGGTGCAATACCAACTGAAAAGGTTAGAGCAGAACCTTTACTGTCTTGTGAGATAATCAGTTTCCTCTCATTGGAAATGTTCCAGCCAAAATGGAATTTTCATCTCTCCAGGATAGTATAGAAGGAATATTTTTTTTAATTATATAAAGAACTAGTCTTTGAGATCTCTTCTGAGTCCGAGATTCTGTGAGAGCTAGATTGCATGTCCTTGCTCTTGCCTCTGCCTAAACCAACCCATCAGTTCCCTCTTTCTCACTTTGACATTCTTTCTAGGTGGTTTTTTTTTTCCTTCCACTGTAGTGACTGCCTCCCAGATCCCCCATAGCTCTGTGTAGATACCTCTATGTTAGCCCCTATCACATCTAGAACCCATCACATTCAGAACTATGGGAGTGAATGAGGGGGTCTGAGGGGGTCTGACTCCCCAAGAGATTGTCAATTCCTTGGGAACAGGGGTTCTATTGTGTGTCTCCATTATCTCCAATGTCTTAAAATACCTGATGTTTAATAAGCATTTATCATAAATGTTCAGTCACTGCCCCTACAATGAGTATGAAACCTTACATGAGTCATTTTTCACTCTAGGCCTTAGTTTTCCCCCTCACCCAAGTGGGAGGCTTGGGCCACATACTCTCTTTGGTCCCCTTCAATTCTGTGAATCTCTGTAAATGTACCACTTCAATTTGTTTGCCTTACTCAGGCAGGAAATACATTTATGTTCCATTTATCCTCACAACACACACTGGTGCTTCTAGATTTGTGCATTTGGTTTCCTAGCTCCCTCCATATTTATCATGAGCAAATTACCATTTGACAGGTTTATGATAGTTCTTTATTCTGATTTTTAAAAGAAGCGTAAGAGCAAAAGGTTGACCACTGCATTTACTGGAACATGAGACCCGCACTTTGTGGCTTCCACAGAGAGTTGTATATGCCCAGTTTTGACAAGAAGAAAATTCTGTCCGACACTGCAGAAACAAGCAGGCTCTTTCCCATTCCAGTGCTGTATGGAAGTCTCCATGGCCATGAATGCAGGACCTACAACAGGTCGGAGAGATATGATGAAAATGGCTCTCACGGGGCGCCTGGGTGGCTCAGTCAGTTAATGTCTGCCTTCGGCTCAGGTCATGATCTCAGGGTCCTGGGATCGAGCCCCACATCGGGCTCCCTGCTTGGTGGGAAGCCTGCTCCTCCCTCTCCCCGTGCCCCTCCTCCTGCTTGTGCATGCTCTCTGTCACTCTCTCAAATAAATAAAATCTTAAAAATCCTAATAATAAAATGGCTCTTACAGAAAAGGGAGTTGTGTGGTTTCAACAATGAGCATTTCTTGAAAATATCATTAGGCCCAGCCCTTTAGCTCTTAGACTGCATGGCACTCATGCCAAACATTGATTTCTTCACTTCTAACCAGATTCTGTCACAGGGAAGCTTTATCTTAACAGTTTTACATAAAAGTAATAGTGATCAGTTATATTTATTATATATTATTATATTATTATATATAATATTATTATATATTATAGTGCTTTACAGCTTACAAAGTTCTTATGTGTTAATTCATCAAATCTACCCAACATTTGGTAAGGTAGACAGGGCAGTTATCCTTAATCTCATTTCACAGATGGGGTTTCACAGAGGTTAACTTTCCTGAAATCACAGCTCGTAAGGGAGAAAGACAGCACAGGAATCTCAGCCCTACCCTGAGCCAGGGTTCCTACCAGCTATACTAATGCTGGAGGCTGTCTCCAGCTGCTAGCCCCCATCTTGATAGGCCAGCATGGAACAGCCCTTCTTCTTTTTTTAAATTTTTTATTTTCTTTTACTTCTGCCCATAAGTATAACCAGAACCAGGCCCCTATAGTCAGTTTTTCTCTTACTGCAGTGCTCCTTCAGTTGTTCCAGTTTTGTTTCCAGGAATTGTTGAAAGAGTGGTGCCAAGCCACCATCATCCATTCTGCAACACAGTTTAATAAAAAATCTTCCTATTACTCTCAAAGTTAACTAACATGGCAGAGTGCACCAAGTTCCTCCTACATTTTTGAGAAAAGTAAGAAAATTAGTTGGTTCCAAGCCTACACCAAGACTATAAACAAGAACGTCATGAGGGCAAAGCCCAGTGAAATTGGTACAACAGGACCTGCTAAGTAGACGTCCCTTTTCTATGAGAGCCATTTTAATCGCATCTTTCAAATCTCTCTGAGGTCCCGCTTTCATAGCAATGGCAACTTGAATACTCCTCTGCAATGGGAAAGAGCCTGCTTCTTTCTGCAGTCTCTGACAGAATTAATTTCTTCTTGTCAAAACTGGGCAAATACAACTCTCTATGGAAGCCACATCGGAGAGTAGAAAACAGCATCACCTTCCAGGACTCACACTGTCCGGGCCCAGGGGCAGGTCTGTGCCACATTGTGCAAACAAACACACCCAGTCTGGAGATGCTGAAGCCACTGGATGTTCAAGTCATTTAAATTATAGCCCTTGGTCTGACTCTGCACATCAAGCAATCTTTTTTTTAAAAGATTTTATTTATTTTTGTGAGAGAGAGACCATGAGCGGTAGGGAGGGGCAAAGGGAGAAGTAGACTCCCCAGTGAGCAGGGAGTGGGACACAGGGTTCAATCCCAGGACCCTGGGATCATGACCCAAGCAGAAGGCAGACGCTTAACCGACTGAGCCACCCAGGCGCCCCCAAGCAAACTTTTGATCACTGGGTTTCTTTGTTTATTTTTTGTTTTTTGAAGATTTTATTTATTTTTGACAGAGAGAGAGAGCACAAGCAGGGGGAACAGCAGAGAGAGAGGGAGAAGCAGACTCCCTGCTGAGCAGGGAGCCCGATGCGGGGCTCGATCCCAGGACCCTGAGATCATGACCTGAGCCGAAGGCAGACGCTTAATGACTGGGCCACCCAGGCGCCCCTTGATCACTGAAGTTTCTTATTGACCCATTTCTGCAGTTGTCATCTAGGCTGCTCATTTATAGAAATATCCATCCTTGGGACTCAGGTCTGGTTTTTGGGGGACCCCAGGCCATGTCGCTGCCTCCTGGTGGCCCTTCAGAGATCTGCAGGAGCAATGTGGCCCTTACATCTTTTCTCCCTAGGTAATACACCCTAGGGTAATACAGCCCACAGTTTGGAGGCTTTCTTTGCTCTGTGATGCACAGGACCTGAAATGGACATTGTCAAGGACCTCATCTTCAGTTGACTTTCTCACTTTTTTATACCGTGATCCTCTGCAGAGATGCAAACCTTGTTCCAGAAAAGACAGTACATAAAAATAAAAAATCTTTAAAAAAAAAAAAAAAGAGGGGCACCTGGGTGGCTCAGATGGTTAAGCATCTGCCTTCAGCTCAGGTCATGATCCCAGAGTCCTGGGATCGAGCCCCACATCGGGCTCCCTGCTGAGCAGGGAGCCTTCTCCTCCCTCTCCCTCTCCCTGCCACTCCCCCTGCTTGTACTCTCTCCCTGTCTAATAAAAAAATAAAAAATCTTTCAAAAAAAGGAAAAAAAAAGACAAGACAGTACAAACCAGACTAATTGGCAGCCCATCAAAAACTGTTGTCTGGTCAATTTCCCTTAAGATAATAGAAAAAAAGAGAGGACAAGGCATTAAGATTCCGCCACGTTAGGAAATTTCCTGCTAAAATGTTACCTGCTGTGCGTAGACAGGATTTTTTTTTTCTCTTTAATTTTTCATATAAACTAGAATAGCATTGGTTCTTTCTCTGGTATTTATTTCCCAAACTTGACAAAAATAGGTCAAGTTTATAACGTAACCCCCATGAAGATTACTAGATCTTCAACATTCTGTAGGAAATTAGTTGGAGAAAAAAAACACTTAAATTTCAGGACAATTACTGAGTCTAAGAGTTTAGAACTAAAAGCTACCTCCAAAGCGTTTGAAATGCTGTTAATGGCTACTCTGAAGTGATAATGCCAGTTTCTTCATATGACCCAATTCTTTCTTCTTTCTTTCTCTTTTTCTTTCTTTCTTTCTTTCTTTCTTTCTTTCTTTCTTTCTTTCTTTCTTTCTTTCTTTCTTTCTTTTCTTTCTTTCTTTCTTTCTTTCTTTCTTTCTTTCTTTCTTTCTTTTCTTTCTTTCTTTCTTTCTCTTTCTTTTCTTTTTTTTAGAAGTGGAGGTGGAGGTGGGAGAGGAGCAGGGGCAGAGGAAGAGGGAGAATCTCAAGCAGCCTGCACGCCCAGCACAGAGCCAGTGTAGGGCTCAGTCTCATGACCCTGGGATTATGACCTGAGCCAAGATCATGATCTGAGCCGAAATCAAGAGTTGGACACTTAGCCAGCTGAGCCACACAGGCGCCCCTGCGTGACCCAATTCATTTTTTAAATGATAGAAAAATATTAAGTGAAATCTTAAAACAACGACTCTGTCACTGAGGTCAATTTGTACAGGGAAGGGTGAGGAGCTGAGGCCTGGCTCAGCGCTCTGTAGTTTACCATGTAGTCATGGCTAAGTCACTTACCTCTTTGCCTCAGCTTCCTTATCTACCAAATAAAAGCGAGTAAATTGAGATTCCTTTGTACTCAGACCATGAGGAGTGGAGCTGGACCTTATTCCCCAGGGACACATACACAAAGGCTCACGTTCTGCTCTTGGGCTGTAGCGCACGCAGGTGTGTGTGTGTGTGTGTGTGTGTGTGTGTGTGTGTGTGTGTGTCTGTGTGTGTGTGTGTGTGTGTGTTGCTGTTGTTTTAAGGCAGCAATATGTAAATAAGATGCAGGTTATGCATAGTTCCGGTTCTGATCCCACCCACTTTTCCACAATGAACACTACTTTTACATAAAGAGACACAGCTCTGGAGAACTGCACAGTTGTGGGCCACGGGCCACCCAAAGATTTTTTTTTTAAGTGCATCAATTTTTTAAACACTAATTTATTTCTATTCATAGGATCTAATATATATTCTGATCATTACGTTCTTCCTTCCAAATCTGCTTTACTTAGTTCTACCAAACTGAAAAAAACACCTTCCTGCAAACTTCCCCTTCCAAAGAAGCCTTCAGAAGACAGAGCACCCTTGCTCCGTGGACATCCTGATCACTCTAAAAGGCTGGGTGCCCTGTTGGTCCTGTGCCTGCCTCCGTTGGAGGCCCAGAAAGGTCTGCAGTAACAGGGTTTGCCCAGGAACCTGATTGGAAGCGGCTTCTTGGAATTGAAAAGGAAAGCTGTTTGGTTTCCCAAAAGAGAGAGAAATGACCACTCGAATAACAAAGTCTAATTTATCACCTTTGAGCCCTTCTTAATGGCAGCGAGATCCATGTAGATGCCAAGCCAGACAACTGCACGTGTGTGTCTGTCTAAAGAACCAATGTTCTCTTAAAGCAGTTCTCTTCATCAGTGCTCGTAAAAAGAGCAGCCATCCCCCTGCCTGCCAGGAGCAAGGCTGTTCGATCAATTAGCGGCACTTCAGCCACCCAGATGCTTCCACTTCTTCCGAAAGGCAGCCTTCTCCCAGACAGCTCACACTGAAATGGCACCTACTGGCCTCCATATGACTCTCAGGCACTGATGATGACAGGCTGTCCAGCTAGCCTGTCGATTGCAGTGCTGCACGCTCAGGTGTCAGCACTTGGCAAAGTGTGTGACAAAACCAGAGTCAGATGAATCAGGACTTAGCACAACCCATCTGGCCACTCTTGCTAGGAATGGGACTTAGTGGGAAACGATGAGATAAGCAAGCTTGGGCCCCAGATCAGGAGCTTCACCACGGGACAAAAGACCTTCCGAAGGGGAAGTTAGGTTGACAAGGCTTTATATCAAAGTGTAACCTAGGTATCTGTCATCTGGGTCTTCTCTGTCCGTTGAGATCTAAATAAACATTGCCTCAAATCACACAGCCTGTGAAAATCTGAATTCTGTGACTTCTTGGAGGCTTAGGGTCTCTGCCTCACTCTTGCTTCTTGCTTCCCTGTCTGGTATCTTAGCTCTGTAGCTTGTAAGGTTGCTTATAAAATAGCACATAGGAGCCTGGTAGACCTTACCAAAAGTTGGTGTCATTGAGGAGAATTGCATTTCATATTCCTTCATGGCATAGTTAACGGTCCATATGAAGAGCGCCTGGGTGGCTCAGTCGGTTAAGTGTCCCGACTCAGTATCAGCTCGGGTTATGATCTCAGGGTCTCAAGATCTAGCCCCGCGTTGAGGGTGGAGACTGCTTAAGATTCTCTCTCTCTCTCCCTCTGTGCCCCCCTCCCTGCACCCACTCTCTCTAAAAAACAAAACAAACAAAAAACAGTCCATATGAAACTTTTCTTTTGTCTTAAGCCTTGCTACTCAAGGTGGTTCAGAGGACCAGCAACACCTCCATAACCTGGGTGCTTGTTAGAAATGCAGAATCCTGGGCGCCTGGGTGGCTCAGTTGGTTAAGCGACTGCCTTCGGCTCAGGTCATGATCCCGGAGTCCCGGGATCGAGTCCCACATCGGGCTCCCTGCTCAGCGGGGAGTCTGCTTCTCCCTCTGACCCTCTTCCCTCTCGTGCTCTCTCTCTCTCTCTCAAATAACTAAATAAAATCTTAAAAAAAAAAAAAAAGAAATGCAGAATCTTGAGGCCCATCCCACACTTGCTAAATCAAAATCTAGATTTTAATGAGATCTCAGGAGACTCTGTTCGTTAAAGTGTGAGGAGCACAGACCTAAAGTCCTTGGCCATCAGCTCCGCATGGAGGGTTCTCTTTGGCCTGGCCCTTGCTATACACAATACCCAGCCTTTCATCTTCTCTTTCTTCCCCCTCCTTTCTCTCTGGCTCTTTCATCTCCTCCCTCCCTGTCAGGAGCCTCAAACACATTCTCTTTTCCTCAGGCGCAGCCCTCCCCTCCTCAGGGCCAATCGCCACATAGGCCCTGACGGTCTCACCAGCCATCAGCCTTCCATTCTGTTCCCAAGCTGATTAAAATGTTTTTCTAAGCAAGCCCCCCCCCAAGAGGGACTCTGATACCAGCTATTACAATAAAAGAAACCTATCTCGTTACAAAAGATACCCCAGATTTTATAAAGACATCTGGCTTCCAAACAGAACCCTCAATCAATTCCAGGTTATAGACTATCATACAAGTGTTAGACCTGGGGAAACTGAGTCTCCAACAGGAAAGTAATTGGCTCAGTATCACTTTGTAGTTCTTGGCAGGGGCAGGAATAGAAAAGTTCTTATACTTCCCAGTGTGGGCTTCTCTCCACTATGGACCTGATCATTCTACTTTAAGCCGAACCTTTATGTGGCCCCCTGCTTCTCTTCCTGCGCGGTAACTGGGTCACCTGAGCTGTACGTATGCATGGGGTATGCATGGGGCGCCTGCTGTTAAGTGTCCCGACTCGGTATCAGCTCGGGTTATGATCTCAGGGTCTCAAGATTTAGCCCCGCATTGAGGGTGCAACCTGCTTAAGATTCTCTGTTCGAAGATGAGAAGAGGCAAACAGAGCCCGTTTTCCCACGCCCTGTGCCTTTGCCCAAACTGCTCCCCACACTGAAGTCTTCATTCCCACCGCATCTGCCTGGCAAACCTCTCCACATCTTTGAGAATCAGCAGCTGGGAGCTTCTGGACTCCTCCAGACAACATTAATCACTATCCGCTCTGTGCAAGCTAACAAGTGTAACATTTCTCCCATCGTTTGTTAGGCCCTTCTTTCCTAGCTGTCTCCTCCAAAATCAAGTCTCCTCCAGGGAGGGGTATACTCTGTGACCCTCGGGGCCCAGCACAGGAGAGGCTCAGTAAATGTTCTTTTTCTTCCCCCTTTCTTTCCCTTGGAAATCCCTAGCAATTAATGCTATTGGTCAAACAGATCTTGTCCTGAACTCAGCCCCTTCATCCTCAAGCAACTTGCCCCTTTCTGGACCTGGGCTGCCTCAGACCCATCCTCCTCTGCCTCCCACTGCCACTCATTCCTCGGCCTGGCCTCTCCTGGCCAGCCCCCTTCTAGTCCGTTGCTCTCCACAGGGGCCAGTCTCGCCACCAGGACTTGTGTATGACTTTTTGAAAATCATCCTACCTTCTGGACCTCATCTACAAAATGAGTGGGTTTGCCTCATTAGCCGAGTTGCAACTCACAGGCGTGTTATTATCCGCTGTGAGGTCCTTTGTAAGTAATTGTTTCATATAAATCATAAGGCTTGCCATGGTCTTTTTTAATAAATAGAGAAGATTAAGGGTTGTCCCTGTGACTGGCATGCTCAGTTGCATTCTGATATGCTTTCTGGAATAGGAGAAAAAGGCGTGTAGCTGCAGTGATCCCACACAGGCTTGGGCACACAACACCTTAGGATTGTGTCCTGCCTCACAGAGTTTTCCATCATGTGTGTCCGAACTGGGCAAAGTCTGATCTGTAAAATTCTTTTCAGCTCCATCATCTTTTGAGCTATAAGGTCTGGAGAAAAGACCAAAAATTGTGAAATTGTGGAAACTGAATTTCCAAGCCCCTCCTGTGATGTGGTAGCTCCTTTATAACATTTAAATCTCACTCAGGAACATTTGAATGGGTAACAGTCTTTTAATTTTTTCCTCTGCCTCCTTGGCTTTGCTTCCAGGAAACGAGAGGAAGAAAACAAACGAAGGGAGGCAGAACAGCAGAAGAGAAGGCTGAGCCCAGATTCCTGCAGACCCCAAGCCCTTCCCTGTCTGCCCAACACCCAGGCTGAGCCCCATGGGCAGAGCTGGGCCCCCAGCAAACAGCCTCCCACCAGCGACACAGCCCAGGACCCTGAGGGGAGAGCCTGTGGAGGATCTCCAGGCAGAGCCCCCCAGAATCTGCAGCATCTTTCCCCAGATGTGCAGGGAACAGACCCCAGAAAGCCAAACGGTACGTGTATTGCCTTTGTTACTTGATGCCATCCCACGGACTGTGGGCTCTCTTGATTGGTGTATTTAGTCCATTTACATTTAAGGTAATTATGTTAACACCGAAGACTGCCATTTTATTATTTATTTCTATTTATTTCCTCTGGTTCTCATCCCTGTTTTTTGTTGTTGTTGTTTTTGTTTTTGTTCTTTTTAAGATTTTATTTATTTATTTGACAGAGAGACACAGCGAGAGAGAGAACACAAGCAGGGGGAGTGGGAGAGGGAGAAGCAGGCCTCCCGCGGAGCAGGGAGCCCAATGCGGGGCTTGATCCCAGGACCCTGGGATCATGACCCGAGCCGAAGGCAGACGCTTCACGACTGAGCCACCCAGGCGCCCCCTCATCCTTGTTTTTTTTTTTTTTTTAATTTTTTCCCCTTCCTGTAGGGTACTTGAACATCTTTTAGGGTTCCATCTTGATTGACTGATAGTGGTTTTGAGTGTATCTCTTTCCTCAGCTTTTGTGGTGGTTGCTGTGAGTATTACCATATACTTATATGTATAATGTGTATATAAGTTATAAGGGACTTCTTATAACTAGTACCAACATTTTACCACTTTACACTTGATCTTAGCCAAAAGGCCGAGAAGCGATAACATTTTACCACTTTGAGTGAAATGTGGAAACCTCACTTCCATTTAGGTACCTTGACCTTCCCCATTTTTAAATATCATTGATTAGGTACCAATCAATTGGGTACCAATATAATTTATAACATATAATTATATTGGGTACCAATATAATTTATAATGATAATTATAAATTTTGTTTCAATCATCAAATATAATTTATAAACACCATGAGGAAAAGGATCGTCTCTTCTATGTACCCATAGTTCCATTTTTCTCTTGTTCTGTCCTCCTTCCCAGGGCACTAGATTCCCTCTTTTATCATTTTCTTTCTGTTTGAAGAAACTTCTTTGGCCAGTATTTAGAGTAGCTCCACTAGCCACAAATTCTATAAGTTTTCCTTTGTCTGAGAATGTTTTTTTCTTTTTTAAAGATTTTATTTATTTATTTGCCAGAGAGAGAGAAAGAGGGAACACAAGCAGGTGGAGAGGCAGAGGGAGGAGCAGACTCCCCACCGAGCAGGGAGCCCGATGCGGGGCTCGATCCCAGGACCCAGGGATCATGACCTGAGCCGAAGGCAGTCGTTTAACTGACTGAGCCACCCAGGCGCCCCTGCCTGAGAATGTTTTGACTTCATTCCAGAAGAGTTGATAAACCAGATCCAGAATGCACACTTAGCAGGTCTTTCCTACCCACACTTGAAAGAGGCTGTGCCACTTCTGGCTTCCATGGTTTCAGACGAGAAATCCACTGTCAATCAAATTGGTGTTCCTCAGTAATGCTTCTGTGTAACATGCCACTGCTCTCTGGCTGCTTTCAAGATTTTTCTTTATCTTTGATTTTCAGTAGTTTAACATGATGTGTCTTGGTATGGATTCTTGGAATTTATCCTATTTGGATTTTGCTTAGTATGTTGGGGATCCCCAAGACTCCCCCCGCAAAGTTTAGTAATTTGCTAAGAGTACTCACAAGACTCACCATATATTTGTATTCACAGCTAGGATCTTTTATAACAAAGGGATGCAAATCAAGATCAACAAAGGGAAGAGGCACATGGAGCAAAGTCTGGAAGAAACCAGATGCAAATTTCCAAGAGTCTTCTCCCAGTGGAATCACACAAGACATGATGAATTCCTCCAGCAATGAATTTTTTTTCCATTTGTTTTGCTTTATTTTTTTATTAACATATAATGTATGATTTGTTTCAGGGGTACAGGTCTGTGATTCATCAGTCTTAACAGAATTCACAGCGCTCACCATAGCACATACCCTCCCCAGGGTCCATCACCCAGCCACCCCATCCCTCCCACCCCCCACCACTCCACCAGCCCTCACTTTGTTTCCTGAGATTAAGAGTCTCTTATGGTTTGTCTCCCTCTCTGGTTTCATCTTGTTTCATTTTTCCCTCCCTTCCCCTATGATCCTCTGTCTTGTTTCTCAAATTCCTTATATCAGTGAGATCATATGATACTTGTCTTTCTCTGATTGACT
Organism: Callorhinus ursinus; assembly: GCF_003265705.2. Taxonomy (NCBI): domain Eukaryota; kingdom Metazoa; phylum Chordata; class Mammalia; order Carnivora; family Otariidae; genus Callorhinus; species Callorhinus ursinus. The sequence goes on along the minus strand of NW_027397086.1, from coordinate 27,853,666 downwards.
TATTTCGCTTAGCATAATACCCTCTAGTTCCATCCACGTTGTTGCAACTGGCAAGATTTCTTTTTTTGATGGCTGCATAATATCCCATTGTATATATACACCACATCTTCTTATCCATTCATCTGTTGATGGACATCTAGGCTCTTTCCATAGTTTGGCTATTGTGGACATCTCCAGCAATGAATTGTAACAACTAGTTAGCCTTTTTTCTACCAGGAAAACACACCTAAACTTAGGACTCCAGGATTTTTATTCGGGTCAGTTACATAAGTACCCTCTGCCTAGCATATACTACAACTCCAGACTCCCAGAAGGAAAACAGATATTCTGCATAAATTATATCATTTGCCCAAAGCAATTTAAGCATATGGAGCCATTCTTACAAATTAAGGAACAGTGAGAGCCCTCCAGAACTCTTAAGTGCAAAAGCCAACATAGTGAAAAAGGCAAATAATGTCTTAGTAGTATTATAAAAATAGTTTTGACCTTTTGGACCCCAGAAAGAGTCTATGAAATCTCATGGTGACCCAGTTCAGGGCTTGGACAATTCATTCTCTCTCTCTGAACCTTAATTTCCTTAGCCATAAAATGGGTTGGGGGAGGAATACTCAAAAAACAACAAATGAATAAACAAAAAAAGCAGAAAGAAACTCATAAATACAAAGAACAAACTGATGGTTGCCAGAGAGGAGGGGAGTGGGACAATGGGCGGAATGGGTGAAGGGGTGTGGGAAGTACAGGCTTCAGTTATGGAATGAACAAGTCATGGGGAAGGAAGGTGTAGCACAGGGAATACAGTTAATGGTATTATCATAGTGCCTATGATGATAGATGATAGCTATACCTGTGGTGAGCACAGCATAGCAAGATTAAGATGCTGTATGCCTAAAACTAATGTAACATTGTGTCAACTATATTTCAATTTTAAATAAGAAAAAAATGAGTGCATACTCTCTACCCTGCAAGGCAGTTATGAATAGAAATCAAATAATTAATGTAGAATCTTATTATAGCCCATGACTTGTACTAGGTCTTCAGTAACTACTGTTATTAAACCACACTGATGATCTAGCCAAGAACAGCTACATAAAAGTACACATGAATGGCCACAAACATATCCAGTATGTAATTCCATAACCCACTTTACAGTGATAATGCATCAGTAACGTATACCTTAAGGAGGTCTGATGCTTTGTTATATATTCATTCATTTATTTTTTTTTATTTTTTTAAAGATTTTATTTATTTGAGAGAGAGAATGAGATAGAGCATGAGAGGGGGGAGGGTCAGAGGGAGAAGCAGACTCCTCCTTAAGGCAGTCACTTAACCAACTGAGCCATCCAGGCACCCTATTCATTCATTTATTCATTCAGCTGGTGTTAACTAGACTCCAGTGATGTAACAACCACATCGAATTTCCTCAAATTCTTTCTTAGCTTGAGGTCACTGCATATTACACTCCCCCATTCATATGGATAAAAGTGCCTCTTATTTTTCTGATCTCAGGATGAATGTTACTTCCTCTATACAGCCATACCTCCCCATGAAACAAGGCTTCATCTTCCTGCTATATGTTCCCATAGGTCTTCTGTACTTCCATATTAGGAAGATCATCACCTTTTACTGTTATTGCTGGCTTGTCTGTTTTTTCCAATAGATTACAAGATCTGTAAGATCAGTGTTGTTTCCATTATATGCTGCTATGTAAAAAACAAACAAAAAACAAAAACAAAAACTACACTAAAACTAAGTGGCTAAGAACAACAATTTATTATTTCTCATGATTCTGTGGGCTGGCTGGGCAGTTCCTCTACAGTTTCACCCGTTCTCTCACATGTGGCTACGTGCAGGTGGAGGGTCAGCTGAACTGGGTCTAAGACAGACTGACTTAAATGTCTGGCAGTTGATACTGGCTATGAGCTGAGATTCCTTGACTCTGCTTTATATGCCTTTCATCCTCCATTAGACTAGACTGGCCTCCCTACATAGTGGTCTCAGGGCATCATTCTAAGAAAGCAAAGGCAGAAGCCACAAGACCTCTCGTGGAATAGGCTCCAGAATGTGCATGCTACATTCTGTTTGGTCAAAGCAAGTTGTATGACCAGCCCAGACTAAGTGATATGGAGAAATATACTCTACTTTTGTGCATACTAGGATGGGAGTAATTTTTTGCTATTAAAAAATCTACCACAGTTCCTTTTTGGTCACAGATTATTCACATTCCTCCCACATGCACAGTATTCTCAAAATTATCTCAGGACTCCAAAATGTCATCTCAGTTATCACATCAAGCTTGAAGTTTGGGATCTTAAGACCTATGTCATGTCCAGATGTTGTCAAAATTCCCCAGCTCTGGGGCACCTGGGTGTCTCAGTCAGTTAAGCGTCTGCCTTTGGCTCAGGTCATAATCCCAGGGTCCTGGGATCAAGCCCCGCATCGTTAGAAAGCCTGCTTCTCCCTCTCCCTCTGCCTGCTGCTCCCCCTATGTGTGCTCTCCCTCTCTGTGTCAAATAAATTTAAAAATAAAATAAATAAATAAATAAATATAAATAAATAAATAAATAAAGAGATTCCCCAGATGTGAATCTTTCCAATTCAGGGACTAGCCAACCAAAAACACGTATTATCAACCCCTCTCCACACCCAACAAGCAATGATGAGGCAGGAACAGAATAACCACAGTAGACACCTTTGTTCAAAAGGGGAGAAATAAGAGGCACATACAAGTCACTAGTCCATAACAATTCTGAAAGCCAACTGGTGGGGCGCCTGGGTGGCTCAGTCGTTAAGCGTCTGCCTTCTGCTCAGGTCATGATCCCAGGGTCCTGGGATCGAGCCCCGCATCGGGCTCCCTGCTCAGCGGGAGGCCTGCTTCTCCCTCTCCCACTCCCCCTGCTTGTGTTCCCTCTCTCGCTGTCTCTCTCTATCAAATAAATAAATAAAATCTTGAAAAAAAAAAGCCAACTGGTTACACATTAGCAGTATTAGAAGTATGGAATGTTCCTTGATTAGGGTATGGTTTTACCCCTGTATGTGGTTTCCTATTCCATTCTTCTCCTTGGCTCTTGGCTCTGCCACCTGGGTTCTTGGTTCTGCTCTCTGAGACATCTTCCCTTCCCATAAGACATAGCGGATGTTTGCAGCTAAACACCTTTCTTCAGCCTGTTTCCTGCCTATAGGAAGTTGAGGTTCCAGAGGCTCCTGTTTGTTTTGAACTGCCTTAGCAGTTCAAGCTAGTGATACTCTTTGTGATACAATTACCTCAGAAATTTCATGGGTTTCAGGGGCACCTGGGTGGCTAAGTCGGTTAAGCATCTGACTCCTGATTTTGGCTCAGATCATAATCTCAGGGTCATGGGATTGAGCCCCGCATCAGGCTCCATGCTCAGCGGGGAGTCTGCTTGGGATTCTCCCTCTCCCTCTGCCCCTCCCTCTGCTCGTGTGCTCTGCTTCTTTCTCTCTCAAATAAACAAAAAAAAAAAATCTTTAAAAAAAATTTTGTGCGTTCCCTATGAATCTGACTGGATTCACTCCATGTTCCAAAACTACATCTATAATTATTTCTCAGACAGGCCTCTCTCTACTTTGGGTGGCTCAGGCTACTGTGGGAAAATGCCCTTGAAGTTCTTAGATGTTCTTTCGTGTAGCTTACAGTGCTTTACAATGTACCATCTTAGATATTTTTAAGGTCTTAATAAAGGGTTGCACAGTAATACTCCTGATTTGATCTTTATCCTTAAGTCATATTTTACTAAGAGATTCTTTCATTGACTGGAAAGAATGAATATGTGAAACAGCTTTCTTTGCTAACCTGGCACATTTTAGGCTCTTTGTATTTCCTCTAGATTCTGCTTGTAAACTGAGCAGTTCTTTCCTAATTTTACTTCTTTCTCCCCACACTTTATCCCATGGAGCTAAGAAAGCTGGTTGATATTTTCTTCAGTTATTGCCCCTCGAACTCTCCTAATCCATATCTACAAATTCATTAGATATGTTTTCTGTCTTCTAAGTTACTGCAGGTAACTTTTACCCATCTTGCCAATTATTCTGCCCCTGAATAATACCATTGACCATTCTCCAAACTCCAATAGCAATTTCCTCTCTGCTCTGTCAGCCTTTGGTAATAGTCTCTTTATTGCCTTCCCAGCTTCTGTTCACTCATCAGTCCCTAAGTCAAAGCTATGGGTTTTGTTAGGCCAGCACCTCTCATTTTTAGCTTATTGGTTTCTGTGTTGTTTATCTCTAGTGACATAACAAATTACCCCCAAAACTAAGTGGCTTAAAACAACAACTTCTTATTTCTCACAATTCTGTGGGTTGTCTGAGCAGTTCCTCTCTTAGGTCACTTGGGCTCACTCATGTGGCCGATGGAACTAGAAAGTCCGAGATGGCTTCCTTTACACATGTGGCCATTGGTGCTGGCTATTGGCCAAGGTGTCTCAGATCTCTTCTACATGACCTTGCATCCTCCAGGAGGTAAGAAGGTAAGACCATCTTCCTTGCATGTTGTTCTCAGGGCAGTGCTCTGAGAGAAAGCCAGAAGTGACAAGCTCTCTTGAGGCCTAGGCTTCAAAACTTTCCTATCACTTGTACCACATTCTGTTGATCAGAGCAGTTCACAAGACCAGGCCAGATTCAAGGGGGTAGAGAAACATCTTCAAACCAGAGGTTTGAGCTCTGAGGTCTGGGAGGAGTCTGCTAAAGTTTCTCTCTCCCTCTCCCTCTGCCCCTCCCTGTGCTTGCTCTCCCTCTCTCTCTCTCAAATAAATCAATTAATCTTAGAAAAAAAAGATATGAAATGTGTTCATTAGGTGTACTCATGTTTTCTGTAACAGAGTTCCATTTTATGGCAAAGCTTTGCTTCTACTCAGTCCACTAAATCACTCATGCAGTGCATCCATTCAACAGATATGTTTTTGAGTCCACACTATGTACCAGCCATACTTAACTGTAACTGGGGCTAAGGACCATACCATCAGCATCTTTCTTACAACAGTGAGCAGAAAATTGGTTACATAGGTAAATACTTCTTGACCTGACTCCTCTTAGAAAGCACCCATTAAAAGTTTGATGGGTTTGGGGCTTACTGTGTACCACAAGAATTACACTTAATCCCTGCAATTTCACATGGACAGTGTTCTCCACCTAATCCAGTGCTCAACAGAGAGAAGGGGGAGCACAGTTGTTTCAGACTTTTTACAAGTACAGAGGGTAATTGTGTTTCCGGTTATTATAAAACACCTTGGGACTTTTTTTTTTTTTTGAGAGAGAGAATGAGTGCGTAGGTGGGGGGCAGAGGGAGAAGGAGAGGCAGAATCTTAAGCAGGCTCCACGCTGATCACGAAGCCTGACACAGGGTGCTATCTCACAACCCTGAGATCATGACCTGAGCTGAAATTAAGAGTTGGACGCTTAACTGACTGAGCCACCTGAGTGCTCCAAAACACCTTGAGACATTTATGCTACAAGACCAATCAGATCTACTGTGGATCTGATCACATTCAGATAATCAGTCATCTTACATCCTGAAAAGCCCACTAAGTTTCAGTTTTTAATAACCAATCCTTTTTTTTAAAGATTTTTTATTTACTTATCTGACAGAGAGATAGTGAGAGAGGGAGCACAAGCAAGGGGAGTGGGAGAGGGAGAAGCAGGCTTCCCGCTGAGCAGGGAGCCCGATGCGGGGCTCGATTCCAGGACCCTGGGACCATGACCTGAGCCGAAGGCAGGCACCTAACGTCTGAGCTACCCAGGGCCCCTAATAACCAATCCTTTTGTCCTTTAATTACACTGATACTAGTTAGACTTTCTCTCCTTACTTGAAGGGGCTGATGGTATAAGTTCTGATCCAAGTCTGAAAGCCTGAAAAGTAGCAGCACCTGGGCAGCTTTGTCTAAGGGCAGCTTTGTCCCAGCTCAAGCAAAGAGAGCAAATCTGCCCTTCCTCCACCTTTGTTCTATTGAGGCCCTCCACAGACTAGTTTAAAGGTGATCTAGGACATGGTTTTGTAATGATTTTCAAGCCATGTATGGCTCATAAAATGAATTTAGTGGATTGGACCAGGATAATTTTCATGAAATAGACTATATTAGAAAATCTCAAGGTAGGGGCACCTGGGTGGCTCAGCCAGTTAAGCGTCTGCCTTCGGCTCAGGTCGTGATCCCAGGGCCCTGGGACAGAGCCCTGCATCGGGCTCCCTGCACAGCAGGAGGCCTGCTTTTCCCTCTCCCTCTGCCTGCCACCCCCTCTGCTTGTGCTCTCTCTCTGTCAAATAAGTAAATAAAATCTTTAAAAAAATATATCAAAGTATATTGCACATAATAAAGGTAATAAATTTGATTGTAGTTGTATGTCTAGGCACAGAGGGGGGTGTGTGTGTGTGTGTGTACATACATAAATATGAGTATACTGGGCCACAATGTCAGAGTTGTCAAAAATTTGAAAGTCGCTATTCTAAATAATTCTGAAGCAGGGGAGCTCCTCATTCCTTTGAGGGCAGGCACTGGTGTCCTGAATAAGGGACCTTTGGGAAGAGCCAGATTCAAATATACAGATAGGGTCTCAGAGAAACACAGCATCCAAACTTTGGGGAAGAGTAAATAGAAGGGAGGCCAATCAGCCTGATTCAGATGTAAGGAGAAGGAGCTCCAGTTTCATGGGCAGCCTTTGCCCTCATTTACCTGCCTAAGAGGCCAGGGTACAAAGGAAAATAGAATTTCTAGGAATCAAGAATATCCATTGACTGGAGCTTCTCTACTATAGTCTTGCTGGGAAACCCCAACATAATTGGGCAGAGGGCACCCCGAGCCGCTTTCTGTTTGGCCACATTCTAAAGAGTCACAGCTACTTCAACTCATCATTGCTTATGCAGTGTAGACCTTGAGGGGTAGGCATACCAGCAGGAACCCAGAGATGGGAAATGTGGGCCACTGCTTTTTCTCCTTCATCCTATCTCTTAGAAATGGAGAATGTTAGAGCTTGAGTGTCTTTAGAAAGCATCTAGTACAGCCTTTTCAGTACAAGTCAGGAAACGGAGACCCTGAAAGAGGGGTTTGCCCAACATCTCTTAGTAAGTGGTTTCGTTCTTCTCTCTCATAGTAAATTCTTCCCTTGTGTACAGTGCGTGGAGAGCATGATGGCTGAGTGCACAAGCTTTAGAATCAAATGAACTAGGTTCACATATAGACTCTATCACTACCTATATAATCTTGATCAAGTTACTTAACCTCTTCTAAGCCTCCATTTCTTAATTTATAAAAAAAAAAAAAAGATAATGCCTGTCTTAGAAATTTGTGAACATTATGGCGATAACCCATGGAAAGATTTAAACCCAGTGCCTAAAGCACTCTATAAATATGAGCTGTTATTATAACTAATCTAATTATTCTTCAAGAGGTAGGGAAGGAAGGAGATGTAATATTTAGGAGGATCACTGTGGCTGAGTGGAGGTTGGGTTTGCAGGGCCTACACTAAGACACAGTGGCAGGGCGAGGAGTAAGGGCTGGACTGGAGAGATGCAATTGAGAGGACTTGCTAGCAGATTCCTTGTGGGAGGTGGTGAGATAAAGTTGTCTGAGTCAGTGTGGTTTTCGGGAGAGTCTAGTGGAGGAGAAACTTGCTGTTTTAAGGGCCATCCCTGGTGTTATCTTCTTTCTCACCATATGGGCTGCCAGAACTAGTGGGTATGACTGGTGGGAGTAAGTGGGCCCTTACGTTTGGTATGTGTACAATGGCTAACACAAAAAATTCAGTTACCTCCTGTATGCCAAAGACTCCCTGACCTCCTTCCCTTGTTCCAATTATGTATATTTAATTATTTACTTATGCCTCACTTGGATGTCCCAAAGGCATCCCAAACTCAACCTAGCTGAGACAGGACTGATGAAGATTTCATGTAAGCCTGCTCTGTGCGTTGGTTAATGATGTACTCATCCGTCTGAACATTCAGTGCAGGAGTAACGATTATTTCCTTTTCCTTTACTGCCCGTCCCCAACCTGTCACCAGCTCTTGTCTCATTGACTTCCTAAACATCTTTCAAACCCGTTTTCTCCCTCTCATCCCCCACCCCCGTATATTCTACCTCACACCTTCTTGCCTTCATCTCCAACTCGGACTGTTGTAGTAGCTTCCTAACTGGTCTTACTTATCTGCTCTGACTCCCCTAATCCATTTTCCTCTCTGTGAACAGATGGGTCTCTTCAAAATGAAACCTCATCATATCTCTCCCCCAGTCAGAGCCCTGGAATTAACCACTTCTCCAAAGAACCCTGGTTCCCTTTGTTGAAGAATGGTATTAGAAACCAAAATCTGAGTGCTAGGGGGGCATATTACTATTGGAGTACTCTTGCTCCTAAGCCCTATCAGCAGACAGAGCTAAAAATTATTTACATCTATTTCTGCATCTGTCTGTGTGTGTGTGTATCACACACACACACACACACACACACGAGTTCATATTCATGATACCTCCAATTCCATTCAACACCACAGCGATTACTCTATCTTTTCTTCTCTTTATTTGAAGTGTTTCCTCCAACAGTGAAAGATCTGGCTCCCATCATATAGGATATATATGCTTATTTGTTCAATCCTGGTATACACATAAAGCAGTTTCAGAATTGCTAACCCATATCCCTGTGAGAGACAAACTTACTAACTAGAGCACAGTATTCACATACATTTCTTTTTGTCCTTACAGTATCCAGCCAAGATATGTTTTTACAAAGTTACTTAGGTCAGTTCTTTTCTTCACCTTTTAGTGTGGTTACCTAATTCATTCGTAATACAGTTAGGTTTGTTTGTTATTATTTATAATCCACTTTGAGTTCTTTCCCACATCCTAGTTGATTTTAATTGTTGGGCTTTTTTTTTTTTTGTAGTTGGGTACTTTTTATTTAAACAGAAAATGATGTGTTTTCCTAATTACGAAAGTGGTTAATGTACATTACAAAATAATTTTAAAACAGAAAAGAACAAAGAAAAAATAAAAATCCTCCTTAAGATAATCAACTCTTATCACTTTGGTATAAATCCATCTACTAGAACTTTCCTTTTTTTTATTTCAGAAAAGAGTGGGCATCCTATTTTGAGGTCTTACATTATCTCCTTGTTTTCAACAAAAATGTTAGCTGCTTAGTATTATATCAGATCATGAGTACAGCATGATTTGTTTAATCATGTCTGTGTTGTAGGACATATGAGCTAAATAACCTTTCATACACATTTTTGTGTACATCTCTAATTTTTATGGCTCTTTAAACATCCTGCCAAATTTCATTCCAGGCGGTTGCAAAAGGTTATTTCAGCCTTTCAAAAGCAAAAAACCAAAAACTCTCTCTAAACATTTAGGCAAATAGTGATTTTATTGAATCCTAGTTAGCAGGATGGAATTTTGTCATATTTTTACTGGCTCTGTGTATTTATTTTCTGGATTGTTCACTGATGTACTCTGTCAATTTTTATATTGGTTTTTCATTTTCTTAATATTTCTAAAAGCTTAGCATATAATAAGAATAGTAACCTTTGTCTATCATATATAATGAATGTCTTTTTTAAGTTTACCCTTTGTTTAATTTTTTCTTTTGAGATTTTTATCCTTGTGGTTTTACCTAAGAAAAGGTTTTTCCCACTTTAAGATCTAATAAACACATATATTTTCTGATTTTTACTATTTCAAATTTAATTTTTTATATAGTGATATTGGAGTCTAATGACTTCTTTTTAGAGAATAGGCAGTTGTTCTAGTCATATACATGAAATAATCTGCATGGAATATACAATAATATACATGGAAATGAGCCATATACTTGGAGCTGCAACACTGGCAGCGGGCTTTGTGAGTAATGGCTTCAGGAGGGGTACAGCATTTCTCTCTGGGTTCACACCCAGGGGCTCTAAGCAGCTCAGCTCACCACAAATTAAAAATGCTATCTTTATTATATATATTTTTATATATGGGTATATTTTTAGCTTTGTATTCTTTCTAACTGATCTATCTATATTAATACCCAAATCACATTATTTTTATCATCACTAGTTAGTATCTAATATCATCTAGCAGTCTCTTCATTATTTTTCTTTTTTTTCCCTTTTTTATTGAAGTATGTATGGTTGACATACAATGTTACACACATTAGTTTCAGGTTTATAACATAGTGATTGGACAATCCTGTACATTATGCAATGCTCACCATAAGTGTAGCTACCATCTGTTACCATACAACATTATTATAATAATATTGACTATAGGGGCGCCTGGGTGGCTCAGTTGGTTAAGCGACTGCCTTCGGCTCAGGTCATGATCCTGGAGTCCCGGGATCGAGTCTCACATCGGGCTCCCTGCTCGGCAGGGAGTCTGCTTCTCCCTCTGACCCTCTTCCCTCTCGTGCTCTCTATCTCCCATTCTCTCTCTCTCAAATAAATAAATAAATAAATAAATAAATAAAATCTTTAAAAATAATAATAATAATATTGACTATATTTCCTATGCTGTATTTTTCATCCCTATGACTTATTTATCTTAGAACTGAAAGTTTGTACCTCTTAATTTTTTCCTTTTAATAGAATTTACTTTTTAGAGCAGTTTTAGGTTTACAGCAAAATTGAGCAGAAAGTGCAGAGTTTCCATACACTCCTGGCCCCCAACACACACATACTCCCCAACTCAACATCCTATACCAGAGTGGTGCATTTGTTAAAATTGATGAATCTACATTGACACATCCTTATCACACAAAGTCCACAGTTTATATCAGACTTCATGCCTGGTGTTGCACATTCTATAGGTTTTGACAAATGTATAATGACTCATATCCACCATTATGGCACCATACAGAAGAGTTTCATTGCCTGTATTAGGGTTCTCCAGAGAAACAGAACTAATAGGATATATATATATATGGAGGTTTGTTCTAGAAATTGGCTCACTTGATTATGGAGGTTGAGAAGTCCCACGATCTGCTGCCTGCAAGCTGGAGAACCAGGAAAGCTGGTGGTATGATTCAGTGAATCTGAAGGCTCGAGAACCAGGGGAGCAGATGGTGTGAGGCCAAGTCCAGAGGCCTGAGAATCAGGGGGATGAAGGGGCTGATGGTATAAGTTCTGATCCAAGTCTGAAAGCCTGAAAAGTAGCAGCACCTGGGCAGCTTTGTCTAAGGGCAGCTTTGTCCCAGCTCAAGCAAAGAGAGCAAATCTGCCCTTCCTCCACCTTTGTTCTGTTGAGACCCTCCACAGACTAGATGTTGCCCACCTGCATTGGTGAAGGCAATCTTCTGTACTCAGTCTACCAATTCATTCTTTCCAAGACATCCTCACAGACACATGCAGAAATATTTTATCAGCTATCTGGGTGCCCCTTATCCCAGTCAAGTTGACACATAAAATTAACCATCACATTGCCCTAAGAATCCCCTGTGCTCTGCCTATGTATCCTTCCCTCCCTCGAACCCTTAGCAACTACTGATCCATTTACTATCTCCATAGTTTTGCCCATTTCCAAAATGTCATAGAGTTGGAATCATACAGTAGGTAGCCTTTTCAGATTGGCTTCTTTCACTTACTAATATGCACTAGTAATATTCATACAAGGGAAGTAATATTTCACTTAGGAACATCCTCCATGGCTTGGTAACTCATTTCTGTTTAGCGCTCATTTCCTTTTTATTTCATTTCCTTTCAGTTCATTTCTTTTTAGTGCTGAATAATATTCCATTGTCGGGATGTACCACAATTTAGTCATCTATGCAGCTACTGAAGGACATCTTGGTTGCTTCCAAGTTTTGGAAATTATGAATAAAGCTACTCTAAATATCCATATGCAGGGTTTTGGGCGGACGTTATTTACCCAAATTCATTTGGGTAAATAACAAAGAGAACAATAGCTGGATCGTCTGGTAAGAACAGTTTTGTAAGGAACTGCCACCCTATCTTCCACAGTGGCTGTGCCATCTTACCTTCCCACCAGCAGTGTATGAGAGTTCCTGTTGCTGCACATCCTTATCAGCCTTTGGTGTTATCAGTGTTTTTTGTGTTTTCACCATCTAATAGGTGTGTGGTGGTATCTTGTTTAATTAATTGGGGCTTTAGTGGTGTTTGTGAAACATTATAATGGTTCTAAGAGTCAGAACTATACAAAAGATATACACAGAGAAGTATTGTTCCCCCTCACCCCACTACCTAGTTCCCATTTCCCTCTTTCTCCCCCTTTCCTGCCCAATCACAGTAGGTACCCAGTCTCTTCGGTTTCTGGTTTATCCTTTCTATATTTCTTTCATACAAATGAGCAGATACAAGTGTATTTCCTTATATCCCCTTTGTCTTACATGAAGCATAGCATAGTTTAGATACTTCTTTGCACTGTAAAATGGTTATTTTAAAGTTTGTTTCTGAAAACACATTATCTGGATAATCTGTGTGTCTGTTTTTATTGTTGCCCCCACTTATTGAATACTATCTTGTCTCTTTATCTGCCTGCATATTTTTGATTGAGTGGTAGACATTTAATATAAAAATTTACATGAGAAATAACATAAGATTTAGGATAATAGTAATTCCTCCAGAAGGGATTTACATTGGCTTCTGGCAGACATTTAGGAGCATGAGCAATCCAAGTTTGAGCAATCCAAACCTTAATCTAGTTTCTAATACTGAGATGATGCAAAGCTGCACTCAGTCCCTCCAAGGGTCAATTTACTATGAGTTCACCTTTCCTCCTAAGATATAGCCCTCCAGGGTTCCAGCCCAAAGGAATGCTTCTTGGCAGGTTCTGGACTCCAGGTTGTGTCCTCCAAACCTTGAGGGGATAATTCTGTTCTCCTAGGAATATATGACCCCAAATGCCTTGCTCATTTCTGTCAGTTACCTGATTCTCCTGCATCTTGGCCCCATATTTTTTTCTGTCTTGTTAGCTCTTTGATGCCTTCAGACAGGTGGTTTTTAATATTTTGCTTGGCTTTTCTGTTGTCCTCAGTGGTGAGTATGCCTCAATTCTGCCCTTACAGAAGCAGAAGTTCTTTCATTGCTTTTTATATTGAGTCTGAAATGTTTCATTTTAGAGGTTGTATTTAGTTCTTTTTCAAATCTATTCTTTTCCCATATTTTTAAATTCTTTTGTGTTTAATCAAAAGAATACACACATACATGGGTATGTGTGTATGTATCACTGTTCTATTAGCTAAGTTCTTGTTGATCTAATATTGCTATTGTGTCTGTTAACTCATTCACGGTAGATAATCTCCTCATGCATTTTATAATTTTGGATTGTGAAGTCATTTTCAGAAGGACCCCTCTGTGTGGCCTGAGTTGAGGGAATGCCATGTCAAAATAATAACTGTGTTTGCTTCAATGAAGCATCCTGTACCACCATCTTGAGACTGGTTTTTATATTAATTTTTTCTATGGGTTGAGAATAAATGAATATGAAACCCATGTGATGAGGCACAGGACTTAAGTTTCAAATTCTCAAGGGAGATTCTTTCCCCCATCCAGAACTCAGGCTAAGACAAATTTGCTTGTTGTTTCCCAAAGGATATAACCCCTCAAGAGTCCTGGCTTCATGCAGGGTCTTGGTTCTAGCTAACTTTCTGCCTGCAAGACCTTGTTTTCTGTCATTATTTGGATATTAAAACACAGCCAGATATTTAGTAAGACCCACTGTTGCCCACTCCACCATTACTACCTGCCCAGACAGTTGCTGGATCAGCTCACACACTTAACACTCTGATTTTCAGTTTTCCCTTTGTTTTTGCCCTCTACTTTGTTTTTGGATTTCCTTTATTTTCTTGAAGGCACTATGGTGCTTGGAAAAGAATGTTTATTATATTTTAGTCAGCATTGTAGTGGGAAGGTATCAGGTTAGCTAACATTCCATTGCTAGAAATAGAAGCTAAACGTTTTTTTTCCCTCTAATTAGAATCACTACTATCATGGTGATGTTACTAGGACAAATCTGAGTATTTTACGTGAACAAATGAGCAGAACTGCCCCACTATGCAAGTTTGGAACAATAAATATTCTTTCCCTTTTCCCTTGTCTCCCCAAGAATCACCCAGAGAACAGTCTAAAGGCCGATCTGCCTGTGTCCACTTCCGCCCCAGTGAAGGCAGTGATGGAAACAGACATTCAGGAGTCTCCTCTGTTGAGAAGCCCAGAGGTGAGACAGTTGGTGAGCAGCAGTGTGACAAGGGGAAAGGCTTCTTGAAGCAGCCTTCCTGTATCAGGGTGGCTGGGCCAGACGAGGAAGGAGAGGATGCCAGTTGGGCAGCTGCAAGCCTTCCACGGCAGGATGGCCCCCGGAAACCCAGCAGGCGGCAGGACACAGCACCCAAGGCCAAATGTGCCTCCCAGAAAAGACGAGTTCAAGAGCTCCGAGGAGGAAGGCACTCCCCGGCTGGCTCTAGCCGGCCTGGCAGTGCCAAGGGGGAGGTGGTCCATGCTGGGCAGAATCCTCTCCACCATCGAACATCAAGAAACAAAATGACACAGGACAAGCTCGCAGGAGGGATCTGCTCAGACTTGCCACAGAACACAGAGGTGTTGAGGTCAGGAGTCAGGAAGTCGGGAACATCCACCCTGTGGGAGGACACTCTGATATCCAAGGAGACTGATCCAGCACCTGGTCCCCTCTCTGGGCAGAGTGTGAATATTGGCCTTCTCCCCGTAGAGCTGCGGCTGCAGATAATCCAGAAAGAAAGAAGCAGGAAAGAGCTGTTTCGCAAAAAGAACAAGGCGGCAGCGGTCATCCAGCGGGCCTGGAGAAGGTAGGATGAGGGAGGGGCCCCGGCTCCTCTGAATCTCTGCTTGTCCTGATACTCCTAACGTCCTAATGTGACACGCCCTGTGCTCTGTTCTTCTAGTGAATTCCATGTGCTGGCATGACAAGGCCAATTTTACTGAGTGTGCCCAGAAAATTCACTCATGCGTAGGTCCTTGTAATTTACATTGATAAGCTATTTGGAAGATGGTTTTGCCAAGAAAATCAAGAAGCAGCCAGGATAGCCTGGTGTAAAGGAAAAGAGCCTCAGTTTGTAACCAAGAAGCCTGAGTTTCCCTTTGCAAATCACGTGGCTTTTTTTTTTTCTTGCTGTTTTCTCATCTGTGAAACAGGATTTAGTAATTGCTGCATCTGTCCTGTTTATATGGCAGGTTGCTAGAATGAAATCATGGGCACTTTGTGAATTCTAAAGCACAACACGTGTAAGATATTTTATTTTTCTTTTTATGTCCTTACTACCCAGGAATTAGTAATAGTCCGAGTACCTAAACCAGGGCCTGGTCATAGTGGATTAAGTGGCTGACATAGATTACAAAACCCTGCGAAAGCACCTGCTGAGCTGGGACTATGGGGTAGGGGCTAGGAGTAGTGGTGGAGGCATCCTGACATAGACAAATTCCTCCAGGGAGTCATCATGGGAGGACTGGAGGAGTCCTTTGCTGCAAGTTTTTCACATATTTCATCATCTCCTTCATCTGCAGGCCCCACTAGGGCCTAAATCTAGATGAGGCCTTAGTCATGACCGGTGTCTGGGGGAGGGCTGGAGCCGTTGCCCACAGGTGGGGCTCAGGTGGCCTCCATTTCCAGAGAGAGGAAGGGCACTGGGGGAACAAAGCAAGTAAATCACTGCGAGCACAGGTGTGCCACATGTCAACACCCCTGTCAGGAGATAAAAGAGCCAGAGAGACACTACTGTCCGCAGAGAGAGAGAGAGAGGAGAGAGGGGAGAGAGCAGGAGAGGTTCTTGGGAGATCTGAGGAGAGGCCTCGGGGACTATGGTGCCAAGGACTGCCTGGCTGAGAGCCGGGCAATCTGCTCCATGTGGGCACGGCCTCTGCTACAGTGCATCCTCATGTCTGTTCGAGCCGCTGGCCTTACAAAGTCATCTCCCGCCTGATCCCCCTTCCTCTCCCAGCCACCCCAGGAAGCTGTCACCGTAGGGATCAGTGTCCCCATTTTTCAGGCAAGCAGATTGTCCCAAGAAAAACGACTTGTCCTAGTGATACAGATCAGGCACTCGAAGCTCTGACTCAAGGGCCTTTCCCATACGTTCTCGGTAAAGGTACTGTTTGCTGTGGTCAAGGTCACGGTGGCGGAAGCAGGCCTCATGCTCTTCACCTCAGAACAGGCTGGAGCAGAAGGGCTGCATGGATGGTGCTCACACTGGTCAAGGTAATGTGACAGGGAGATGATGTTATTACTGTTGCTAATTGATTAAACGCTTGCGCCAGGTGCTGTTCTAAGTCGTTTTACCTGTATTAACTGACTTAATCCTCCCAGTAACCCTATGAGGTACATACTGTTCTTGTCCCCATTTCACAGATGAGGAAGCTGAAGCACAGAGAGGTTAATAACCCGCCAAGGTTACAGAGCTAAGAAGTGCCAGTGCTGGTTTGGAGGGGAGATAGTCTGTCTCTGAAGCCACAGATGGGAACTGTCCTTGCTTCCCCTCCTTGGAGAGTTCTACCAGACGTGCACTGGCTACCATCCCAGAGGAACTTTTTAAGTATTTCAGCTGAAACCTGGGATCTAAACAAGCCAGCAAGGTTTACCATATCAGGCCCCACAGCTGCTCCCTAGCCAAAATGCCTTCCCGTCAAACTATTCTTTGAAGAGTCAGAAGCTGACAGGTCCTGTCCGTAAGTGTCCATAGCAGCAAATGAGCCTTCAGTCATTCCCCCCAAGAACACTGGGTTCACAGTCTGTGTGCCCATCTGGGGAGGCAATTACACAGCCCTCTGGCTGCACCATTGTGCAATTCTGAGACCTGGGACATTGACTCCCAGAAGGACTGTGGGATGCTGCACGTTGTGGGAAGTTGCATGTCTGGTGACAGTAAAAACACTCTTATTGATTCTGTTATATATAGCATTATGCATCTTCCATTTTAAGTACAGAAGCCCAAAGCGTAGTCCTGGGACCTTTGACACCAAAGCTAAGGAGCAGTGAGGGGTGGGGTAGAAAACAGGGTTTGGCACATAACTGCTCCACAGAGGCAGGCTGTCATTACAGGAGACATACTGAGGACAGAAGGAGGCCGGCTGGGAAATGTGCAAGGATAGGGTGAGCGGAGGGAACCTTGCGCCCGGAGAACAGTGAGTGGGGCTGAGTCTTAAAGTGTGAGTCTTATTACCAATCAAGACTTTATTTTCAAGATTGAAACGAGATAGTGTATGATCTAAGTGAGGCTGGAAATTTGCTGTGGCTAAGAGCAGTTGTTGTATTAAACTTCCTTTTTACCTGAACATTTGTAAGCTGCCTTCCTGTCAGCTCTTCTCCAGCATGTTGTAAGGTGAATTAGCAAGGATGGGCTGGACCATAGGAAGAGCCGTGAGCCCTGGGCTGAATGGGATGACTGGGCATCTTAGGGCTCCCAACAAACCAGGAGTGCTATTTTCCTTGAGGATGGCAGAACAGAGGATATGACTCTGAGCCCTGGAACCATCCTGTCATCTGGACACAGACTCAGAAGTCTGCATACCAGAACTGATTAGGTAGAAGTTGTACCCCCGAAAGCCAACACCTGGGCTTCCCAGTGAGTTTTTTGCCCACAGAGAAGAGGGTGTGGAAGATGCTTGGCATCACAAACCAAAGCAGCTGAACTATGGAGCAGTACTGCCCCGTATCCCCAGCTTTTCTCCAGAGTTGGCTTTTTGGAAATGTGATATATATATTCTAGTAGAAAGATGCCATGGTTTGGCATGCTACAGGAAAAAAGAATCATGCAGTTTGAGTGAAATCGGCCTTGAGGGCAAGAGAGAAGGGCTGCACCTCGCATCACAAGGAGATTTTTTAGCAGACTTTAGGAAGACCTCATTTCTCATTTGGTGTATTGTAAAATCAGGCATGGGGCCTGTCTCTGCAGCATCTTTAGGCTCACTAGTGATTAATCAGCTACCAATCAGATAAAGAACACTGAAGCAGCTTTTCTCGGGAGGTTCCAAAACAGCTGTGTTCATTAAGAAATTTAGGAGTGCGTGTGGGATAGACACCATCAAATAAACACTAGATGTAAAGACAGCCATCATCCCCATGCCCCTCACCTCTCCCAATCCAGGCCCCACCCTCCAACAGAATGAACTTAGTAAAATACAGCTCTTACTTTTGCCACCTTTTTTTTTTCCTTAAGATTTACTTATTTTAGAGAGAGAGCCCGTGCACGGGGGAGAGGGGCAGAGGGAGAGGAAAAGAGAGTTATAAACAGAGTCCTAAGCAGACTCCACACTGAGCACAGAGCCCAATGTGGGGCTCAATCTTACCACCCTGAGACCATGACCTGAGCCGAAATCAAGAGCTGGACACTTAACCAACTGAGCCACCCAGGTGCCCCACTTTTGCCACCTGTTTTAAAAAAAAAAAAAAAAAAACCCTCTGCAGATCCCCCACCAAGTACACAGTACAGAACAAAGTCCTTAGCAGGATTTGGCTGTTGGGTCAGACAGCACTGAGTTTGAATGTTGGTCTCTCCTGGCTCTAGCTGTGAGACCTTCTGCAAGTTACTCAACCTTTTCCCCCACCAGTTTTATTGAGATGTAATTGACTTACAGATAAATGACATACAGCCTTGTGTAAGTTTAAGGTGAACAGCATAATGACTTGACTTGCATATAGGATTCATATGAAATGATTACAATGTTTAGTTAGGATCCATCATCTCATGTAGATATTTAAAAAGCAGGGGAAACAAACTGGTTTTTTTCCTTGCGATGAGAACTTAGGTAGGATGCTCTCAACTTTTATATATACCATAAAGCAGTGTTACCTGTAGCCATTGTGTTGTACA
Organism: Callorhinus ursinus; assembly: GCF_003265705.2. Lineage (NCBI taxonomy): Eukaryota > Metazoa > Chordata > Mammalia > Carnivora > Otariidae > Callorhinus > Callorhinus ursinus. The sequence goes on along the minus strand of NW_027397086.1, from coordinate 27,834,892 downwards.
TTATATCCCCAGTACTTACTTATCTCGTAATTGGAAGTTTGTATCTTTTGATCACCATCACCCAATTCCTCCTCCCCTCACCCCCTACTTCTGGTAACCACAAATCTGATTTTTTTTTAAGATTCCACATATAAGTGAAATCCTACAGTATTTCTCTTTCTCTGGCTTATTTCACTTAGCATAATTCCCTCCAGTCCATCCATGTTGTCACAAATGGCAGGATTTCATTTTTTATGGCTATTGTATATATCCCACAATTTCTTTATCCATTCATCCATGGATGGACAACTTAGGGATGTATCCATGTCTTGGCTATTGTAAATAGTGCTAAAGTGAACCTGGGGATGCAGATATCTCGACATAGATCTTCATTTCCTTCTCTATTTATCCCCAGAAGTGGAACTGATGGATCATACATCGTTCTATTTTTAGTTTTTTGAGAAAAATCCACACTGTTTTCCATCGTGGCCAAACCAATTTATTCCACCAAAAGAACACAGGTTCCATTTTCTGCACATCTTGCCAACATTTGTTATCTCTCGTCTTCTGATAGTAGCCATCCTACCAGGCATGCTGTGATCTCTCATTGTGGTTTTGATTTGAATTTCCCCTAGGATTAATGATGTTGAGCACCTTCTCATGTACCTGTTAGCCATTCATGTATCTTCTTTGGAAAAATGTCTCTTCAGGTCCTTTGCCCCTTTCTTTCAATGGATCATTTGGGATTTTTTGCTATTTAGTTGTAGGAGTTCTCTGTTTTTTGGATAGTAACCTCTTTATCAGATATATGATCTGTAAATATTTTTTCCCATTCCACAGATTGTCTTTTCATTTGTAGATCATTTATTTCACTGTGCCTAAGCTTTTTACTTTGTAGTTCCACTTGTTTATTTTGTGTTTGTGCTTTTTGCATCATATCCAAAAAAATCATTGGCAAGACATCTGTCAGGGAGCTTTTTCCCCTGTTTTAGGAATTTCTAGTCTTACCTTTAGGTCTTTTTAATCCATTTCTAATTAATTTTTGTGAGTGGTGTAAGATAAGGGTCTTGTTTCATTCTTTTACGTATGAATATCCAATTTTTCCAGCACCATTTATCAAACAATTGTCTTTTCTCCATTGAGTATGGTTGGCTCCCTGGTCAAATATAGTTGACCTTGTATGCATGGGTTTATTTCTGGGCTGTTAATTCTCTTCCATTGGTCCAGGCATCCGTTTTTAGGTGGGTACCATACTGTTTTGATTACTATAACTTTATAATATAGCTTGAAATCAGGAAGTATGAAGCTTCTCCCTTTGTTCTTTCTCAAGATTGCTTTGGCTACTTGGGGTCTTTTATAGTTCCATATAAATTTTAGAATTGTATTTTCCTACTTCTGTAAAAAATGCCACTGGAATCTTGATAGGGATTGTACTGAATCTATAGATGGCTTTGGGTACTATGGATGTTTTAATATTCTTCCAATCCAAGAACACAGTTTCCAATTACTTGTTTCTTCATTTCATCAGTGTTCTGTAGTTTTCAGTGTAGAGATCTTTCATCTCTTTAGTTGAATTTATTCCTATTTTGTATTTGATGCTATTATAAATGGGATCATTTTATTACTTTTTCAGATGTTGTTAGTGCAAAGAAATGCCATTGATTTTTGTAAATTTTGTATCCTGCAACTTCACTGAATTTGTTGATTAGAATTAACAGTTTCTGGTAAAGTCCCTAAGTTTTTTAATATATAAAAATCATCTGTAAATAGAGATATATTAACTTCCTTTCCTTATGTGATGTCTTTTACTTTCTTTCTTGCCTGATTGCTCTAGCTGGAATTTCCAGTACTGTGTTGAATAGGATTTGAGTGACACCCTTGTCTTGTTCCTAATCTCAGAGGAAAAGTTCCCAACTTTTCACCATTGAGTTTGATGTTTTACTGTGGACTTATCATATGTGACCTTTATTATGTTAAGGTATATTACTTCTGTACCTAATTTCTTAAGTCTTTACCATGAACCAGATGTTAAATTTTGTAAAATGCTTTTTCTGCTTCTATTGAGATAATCATGTTTTTCTTTCATTCTATTAATGTGATGTAGCACTTTGATTTTACTATGTTGAACTATCTTTTCAGGGGTAAATCCCACTCAGTCATGGTGAATGATCCTTTTAATAAATGTGCTGGTGAATTCAGTTCCTGCTATTTTATTGAGAATTTTTGCATCTATATTCATTAAAGAGTATTGGCTTGTAGTGTCCTTTTCTGTCTTTGGTATCAGGGTAATGCTGGCCTTATAAAATGAGTTTGGGAGTGTTCTCTACTCTTTCTTTGGGAAGGGTTTTAAGAGGATTGGCATTTTTTTTTTTTTAAGATTTTATTTTTAAGCAATCTTTATATCCAACATGGGGCTTGAACCTACCACCCCAAGATCAAGCGTCACATGTTCTACTGACTAGGCCAGCAGGCACCCTGGCATTAATTCTTCTTTAAATGTTTGGTAAAATTCACCAGCCATCTGGTCCTGATCTTTTCTTCATTGGGAGGTTTTTGATTACTGATTCAATCTTCTTACTAGTAATTGGTCTATTCACCTTGACTCAGTGTTGGTAGGTTGTATGTTTCTAATAACTTCCATTTCTTCTAGGTTGTCCACTTTGTTGTATAGTTGCTCATAGTAGTGTCTTATGGTCCACTGCCTTTCTGTCTTATCAGTTGTAATGTCTCCTTTTTCATAATTTTGACTTGCATCATCTCTTCCTTGGTGAGTCTAGCTAAAGGTTTGTCAACTTTTCTCTATTTTCCTGCTATTTCATTTATTTCTTCTCCAATCTTTATTATTTCCTTCTTTCTGTAACTTTGGGCTTTGTTCTTTTCCTACTTTCTTAAAGTGTAGGAGTAGCTTATCTATTTGAACTCCTTCTTGCTTCTTAACATTGGCAATTATTGCTATGAAGTTCCCTCTTAAAACGTGTTGCTGCATTCCATTAAGTTTTGGTGTGTTGTATTTCCATATTTTGTTTGCCTCAAGATACTTTATTTTCCCTTTGATTTCTTTGGTCCATTGGTTACTCAGGAAAATGTTAATTTCCATGTATTTGTGAATTTTCCAGTTTTCCTCCTACTACTGATTTCTAGTTTCATACCACTGTAGTCAAAGAGGGTATTTAGTATGGTTCCAGTCTTCTTGAATTTGCCAACACTTGTTTTGAGACCTAAGATATGGTCTCTCCTAGGAAATGCCACATGTGTGCTTGAGAAGAATGTCTATTCTGCTGTTGTTGGATGGAATGTTCTATATGTCAGGTCAAATTGATCTATAGTGTTAGTCAAATCCTTTTTTTTTTTTTAATATTTATTTATTTGACAGAAACAGCAAGAGAGGAACACAAACAGGGGGAGTGGGAGAGGGAGAAGCAGGCTTCCCGCCAAGCAGGGAGCCTGATGTGGGGTTCGATCCAAGGACCCCGGGATCATGACCTGAGCCGAAAGCAGACACTTAATGGCTGAGCCACCCAGGCACCCTCCTCTTTTCCTTTATTGATGCTCTATCTGGATGATCTATCCATTTTTGAGTGTGGGGTATTAAACTTATCAGCTATCATTGTACTGCTGTTTATTTCTGCTGTTAGCTGTTTTTGCTTTTATATATTTAGGTGCTCCAACGTTGGGTGCATAAATATTTACAAATATATCTTCTTGATGGATCAACCTTACTATCATTATATAATGGCCTTGTCCCTTTTTTACTGTTTTTAAAGTTTGTTCTTTCTGATATAGCTACCCATGCTTTTTTGTTACCATTTGCTTGAAATATCTTTTTCCATCCCTTCACTCTGAGGCAGCATATCATTGGATCTTTTTTTCCCCCAATCCATTCAGCCATTCTATATCTTTTATAGGACTTAATTCATTTACATTTAAAGTAATTATTGATAAATAAGGACTTACTATTGTAATTTTGTTGTTTTCTGGCTTTTTTGTAGAACTGTTTCACCTTCTTTCTTATCCTGTCTTGTGTGTGTTCTGATGTCTTTTGTTATCTGTATGCTTATCATGTTCTTTTGTGTGTTAGCGCAGGTTTTTCCCTTGTTAAAAAATATCTTCTAGTTATAACACCCAAACTGATTAACAACTTCAATAGCACTCCTAAACTTTATACTTTTTCACCCACACACGTTAGCTTATTGATGTTGAAGTTTACATTTTTATATTGTATATTCAATAACACACTACTGTAGTTGTATTTTTAAGTTTTTAACTTTTTTAAAAATTTATTTATTTTAGAGGGTGCAGGGTGGGGGGCGGAAGAGGGAAAGGGAGAGTCTTAAGCAGACTTCACACTGAACACAGAGCCCGACTCAGGGCTCAGTCTCATGACCCTGAGATTATGATCTGAGTCGAAACCAAGAGTCAGACATTTAACCAACTGCGCCACCCAGGTGCCCCTAAGTTTTTAAAGTTTTACACTAGAGTTGAAGCACATTATGCACAACTATTATTATAAATCCTAATTCTGACTATATGTTTACTATTACCAGTGAATTTTATGCTTTTTTTTTTTAAGATTTTATTTGACAGAGAGAAACACAGTGAGAGAGGGAACACAAGCATGGGGAATGGGAGAGAAGCAGGTTTCCCACCGAGCAGGGAGCCCGATGAGGGTCTCAATCCCAGGACCCTGGGATCATAACCTGAGCTGAAGGCAGACACTTAACAACTTAGCCACCCAGGCATTCCGCTACCTTCTTATTTATGATGCTAACTAGCATCCTTTTACTTCCACTCAATTCCCTTTAGCATTTCTTATAATGAAGGTCTAGTGATTCCTTGTTTTAGTTTGTTTATCTCTCCATTTCTGAAGGACAGCTTTGCCAGCTATAGAATTCTTGACAGTTTTTTCCTTTCATATTATGAATATATCATCCTGTTCTTTCCAGGCCTGAAAAGTTTTTGTTGAGAAATGCACTCAGTCTTATGGAAGTTGTTATATATGTAACTTCATTTCAGAATTTGACTTTTGACAATGTGTGTCTCAGTGTAGCGTTATAGGTTCTAGAGTTCTCTGGGTTTCAGGGATCTAGATATTCATTTCTCTCTCCAGGTTTGGGAAACTTTCAGCCCTTTATATTTTCTGTCTCATTCTTTCTCTTCTGGAATTCCCATAATGCAGTTATGTGCTTCATTTTGCTCTTCTGACTAGATAATTTCAAATGTCCTGTCTTCTAGGTCACTGATTCTTTCTTCTACCTGGTCAAGTCCGCCTCTGAAGCTCTCTACTGAATTCTTCAGTTCAGACTTGTATTTTTCAGCTCTAGGATTTTTTAATGTTTTTTATTGAACTTATTTTGTTCATGCATTATCTTGCCAATTTCATTTGGTTGTGCATTCTTGTAGTTCCTAAACTTCTTTAAGGGGGTTCTGAATTTTTTGTATAACAATTCCTAGATCTCTATTTATTTAGGGTTAGTTATCAGAGCTTTATTAGTTTCTTTTGGCAGTGTCATGTTTACCTGATTTTTTGATTCTTGATTCCTCATGTTGCTGAGTAAGTGGTCTTCTCTTCCAGACTTTACAGGTTTGCTTTAGCCAAGACAGTTCTTCCCAGGTGGCTGTTTGGGTTTCTGGACATGTCTGCTAGTAACATCCTTGGGCAGTGGAACTTGCTATTACAGCAGTCTATTTGGGGGCAAGGAAAGCTCTGAGTGTGTGCTGCTGCCTGAGAACAGTGGGATAGGACTGCTGGGTTGGTTCTCTGCCCAAGTGAGGCTTTAGGAGGGGCTGTACAGTTGCCTGAGGTTTCTGGTCAGGCTTACTAGATGGTTGGCTGGCTGGGTACTAGACTTAGCAGTTGGTGGGGCAATGAATTCACTTCCCTGAACTGGCAGGGCAGCAGGACAGGCCCCAAGGCCTGCACAGCTTGTTTGGGGACTCAATAAGATTGTACATTGATTTGCTGGCCAGATGGGGCCACCAGTTTTGCTCTGCAGACAGGGATAGAGCTAGGCTGTGCTTTCTGTTTAAATGCCACTGTAAGAAGGGCTGTTGGATGGGCTACATAGCTTCCTGTGTGCTTTGGCTAGGTTTCCTGGTCAGATGGGCTGAAGGCTGTATTCAGCAATGGCTAGGGCTATGAGTTACCTTCCCTGCCCATGCAGAGCTGGAGAACTGGCTCAAAGGCCTAAAAAGCTCTATGTGGTTGACTCAAGCTCCCTGGCTATACAGGGCCACTATCTTTGCTCTGCAAGCTGCACCTCCCCGCTTGAGTGTTGCAGGGCTATGCAGCTTTCTAGGTGTTCTGGACAGGCTTTGATCAGGCAGGGCCAGGAGCTACACTCATGTGTGGTCCAGGCCATGCCTCAGCTCCCCTGCCTGAGCTGAAGCAGACCAGACTGCAAGGTTCGCAGGGCTCTTTGAGGACCCCAGTCATGCACCCTGCTGTGTTCCCTAGTCAGATTGCATCTGTTCTGGCTCTGCAGATAAGCAAAATTAAAGGTTGGGACTACTACTTGGACACTGCAGGTAGAAACCTGGTCTGCCAAGATCCACGTGCTGGTTGCTTTAAGCTCTTCCCTTCTCAATCAGTCAGATTCCCAGTGGTCAAGCCCTATCGATTCCTCCTTGGCAATCCCCATGGGTGAGACCAGCATGGGGACTCCCAAGAAGTGACCCACAATGCTGGGGCGGGGTGGGGGGCTGGATTCCACCCTGGGTTCTCTTTTCCCATTTGAGGAACCGTACAGAGGCTCAGGGCAGACATTTTGGTGTGGTGCTACACCAGCCTGGTGGAGGGGTAGTACAGTCAGCATGTTCCTCATGTCCTAATGCAGTGTGTCTGGTCTCTGGGGTACAAGGGGCTGCAGCCTCACTTCCATGTTCTAGGACTTTCTCCATAGTGTCTTATCTGTGAATAGTTAATTGCTGTTCTTGTAAGAGGAAGCCAAGTCAGGAACAACCTATGTTGCCATCTTGGTAACATCCCATCTACTCAGCCTTTATCAGACTCATCATGTCTGCCTCATGGATTTATTTTCGGTTAAATAAGGAAAATACCTGATATGTAACAGGCTCTGAACAAATGTTGGCTCCTTCCACAGTTTAGCATAGCATTCCATTCTTCCTTCACCAAATACAGTGCTTTATATACATCTCATTACTGATTTTCCTGGCACCTATGCCCACACCTCTGCTTAATGCCAGTTCTGCTGCCCAGAGTACACTTCTCTGCCTAGTAAGCTCCTATGCATCCTTTAAAACCCAGCACGAACACCAGCCTTGTAAAGCCTTACTAGACCACCAATTTTTCAGTCCCACATTGTCCCATGTCATCTAGCTCCTCATTCTTGCATAGTACTCCTCATACTGCACTTACTTGTTTACACATTGGCATGACCGACCCTGAAGGCAGACTCAACTAATTCCTAGTTCAGAAGTGTTTGATGATTTAAAAATCAACATTAAACATACTGCCACTGTAAAGTAGGAATGGGAGCTTAAATGATTCTCCCAGTTCAGCAGTACTATTCCTATAGCTTCCAGGAACGTTAAGGAAACTTAAGTTTCACAGTACTGTCATCTTAAAGCCTCTCCCCTCTTCTGACCCACCAGCTACCAGCTTAAGAAGCACCTGTCCCACCTTCTGCAGATGAAGGAGCTTGGAGCCAGAGATGTGGACAAATGGAACCAAGAGTGCCTGGCATTGCTGCTCCAAATTTGGAGGAAGGAACTGGAACTAACCCCCCCAAAAACCACTGCAGTAACCAGGACCACCAAGAGTTCATCCAAGGGCAGCTCAGGCACAACAAAGTCCACCAGGCACTCAGTACTCAAGCAAATCTATGGTAATTGTCCTTTGGGCACTCTGTAGTTGACAAGCACCCCAGAGTGTTGCCTCAGTATCTGAAATGGCATTTAATTACAATGGGCAAACCTCCATTCAGGTAGGAGCTTTCTTATTCTACTTCCAGGCACTAAGAGAATCCTCAGCACCCACACTCAGTGCCTCCCCTCCAGGAATTCTGGGTCAGAATTGGTTTCATGATACATTCTGGCATCTCAGCCCCAAGAGCCTTCCAGCCAAGAGGTCTGCTGGCCTTCATTACTGAAAGCCTCATCCTTTAAACTCCTCCAGACCACTGCTTGGGTCTTCCCCTTCCATCACCCATTTGGAGGGCTCCAGGAGCAGGAAGACCCTGTCTGCCTCACTTTAACTTTTCTTATGCTAAGATAGTACAGGGTTGCCCTTCTGTGGGAATGCCCCAGACCCATGCACTACAGTAAATACTTATTCAGCAGATGAGCTGCTTTAAATTGAGACATTTTCAGCTCTGGAAAAAGCCCATCCAAATAAACTCAGCAGAGAACAAGGCTGGCTAGCTCCCCAAAAGAAAAACATTGAGCCAAGGCACCTTTAGGAACAGACCTGCAGCCCAGGCAGCAAAATTTCAGGACCTTACCCTTGGCCTACATGGTATTTCCACACCATACCTAATTTATCTTGGCAGATACCAACAAGCTCAAGCCTTTACCTCAATAAGGAATTTAGAACTTGGTTAGGCTGTAGCTGTCATGGTCAGAGAGAAATGATCACTGGTGGTTGATTTCAGGTTGTTCTCAAGAAGGGAAAGTACCTCATCCCACAAGATCTTCCAGAGCTCATTCTGTGCTACGTCTCAATTCAGGTAAGGTAGCCACTGCACTGGCAAAACAGATTGGGGAGATGATGTGGGGAAGCATTTGCCTTATTTCATCCCCAAAGGTGGAAGATAAAACAACAGAGATTGCCAGGGGTTTCCAATGGTCATTTGATTTGAGGTGTGCATATTTTTCATTCCCCTTTCATGGAATTATTACTGCAGTCAACATGTCTCCATAAGAGGCAAGTTATTTTCACAACCACAAGTTATTGTTAACATTACCTCCAGTAGAGACAATAAATGGGACCTATTATTGATCACTTTTACATACTTGTTCACATAAAGGAAAAGGGAAATGAAAATACTTTCATTCTTCCAAGACCTTGGGGAATTGTTGCTCCATATTGGTTTCACATTAAGATTCTTGAGAAGTTCCTTAACCACAAACTCTGGCTTTTGCCTTTCATGGCCCTGTGAGGACGACATTTAATATTTAATAACATGTCCTGCTCAGGCTTCACTGTGCACAATTTCACTAATACAGAAGCTCAGGGAACTTTCTTTTCAGCCATAAGACAAGAGTGTTTTACTCAGAGCCCCCTTCATTCACACAAGCATTAAATTTGGGTGATAAGTTCAGTGCTGTCAGCAGTTAATGTCAGATCCAGTGTTGCTCATGGGTGGCTATGGCAACACAGTCCCCCCCCACCTTTGCCAATCTAGTCATCCTGCAGGAACAGAGTGCAGCTGGGAAGGTGAACAATGACTGTCAGCATGAACTTTAACATTCATTTAGTTTTTGATGGGGAGAAAACCTGGAGGTGGGGGACAGAGTAATTACTGCCCAATCTTTAATAAGAGTTGGGCAACTCATGTAATATAGGCAGGCTGATCAGGGAGTAGTGGGCAGGGTAGTTACAACTGTAGACCTTGATTCCTTTGAAAGTATCCACGTAAAAAAGAAAACTTTTATTATACTCGAAAGAACTGAAAATTAGTTTCAAAAACCATGGTCAAATGGAACTACCAGAGAAGTAGCATTTAGATAATCCGAACAATTTTGTACTTTGTCTCAAGAGAAAAATCCAGGACTATCAGAAATCTTAAAAAATGAAGGGCTTTAGAAGCACAAAAGGTTTAATTAAAGGGCAGAATAAACAAATTCAAATACTTAGTGGTTTCTTGGGATTTCACATAAGTAGCTTGTTTGTCTTACATATCTAATTCTGACTGGCTTGAAAACAGACAAGGACTGAAGAAAATCTTTTCCTAACACTAAACTTGGGGGAACACAAGGTTTTGTTAGGTCCACCCATCCACATTAAGCATTAACCAGTGAATCAAGCTGATTGTCAGGGCTAACTAGTTTTGTGTTTTACACACAAAACACGTCTATGAATAATTTCCATGGGAATGGGCACAGAGATTTTTGCAATGTAGTATCACAGATGCCAAACTGAACCAAGAAGATAACATTAATCTTGGTCTTCTCCATGAATAAAAATGTTAGTTCATTTTTTCGCTTTGAGAATTCCATGGGGTTAAGGATCTTCTGATTTGTTCACTGTCCTGTTCAATTGTAGAAAATTATTGGGCACATAGGTGTTCATATATTAGAGTGAAAATTGTTGTTCCTGTCCTCCAATGTAGGAAGAGGATTTAGGAGTGCCTTTACCTCTTTAAAGAGGAAGCAGGTGTGTGGGTGTGTGGGTGTGTGTGTGTGTGTGTGTGTGTGGGTGTGTGTCTGTGTGTGTATATACATATACATATATATATATAGCATCCCTGGACTGTTTCTCCACGTGCATTTGGGAGACCCCACAATCCCTGTTCTCTCCAGTCCTTCAACAGCGACCCCTGCATACCACCTACAACACAGCAGCATAACACTGATCAGAGCACTTATATATATGTATATATAAATATATATAATCTCCTAAATTTGGGGGGGCCCATCTTTTTAAATATAAAAGAACTACCTTTAGAAAATCCATTCTAATGAATGGAATAACCATGGCTCAAGGGATTACTGGTACTGATAACCCCCTTGTATGAATGCAGCATTCCTGCCCACCCACAGAAGGGTATGCAAGTAACTCAAGATTGGATACAGTAAAGGCAGCCAAAAAGAGAGTTCCAGAGCAATAGTTCACTGTGAAAGAACTTTAACAGTAATAAAACCAGGAGAGAAATAGCAAGACATGTTTGTAACTTTTTTAACTACTCCTCTTTCATGTTTGCTTCTTTGCTCCACAGAAAGTTAGGAGCAACAGACAGCAATATGGCCTCAACAAGTTATCTTGACCATTTGGGCCTCAGCCTCCTCATCTGTCAAATGATAGGGTTGAATACATCACTGTTTTCCAACCGCGGCATCTTAAAAAGGCCTAAAAAAATACATTTCAAGACTGATATGCCTATCAGACCATCACCCTTAAAAAGACAGAGTTTTCGGGGCGCCTGGGTGGCTCAGTTGGTTGGGCGACTGCCTTCGGCTCAGGTCATGATCCTGGAGTCCCGGGATCGAGTCCCGCATCGGGCTCCCTGCTCGGCGGGGAGTCTGCTTCTCCCTCTGACCCTCTCCCCTCTCGTGCTCTCTATCTCTCATTCTCTCTCTCAAATAAATAAATAAAATCTTTAAAAAAAAAAAAAGTTTTCAAACAAACCTATTTTCTACGATGGACTGTATAGCCAACTGTGTGGCCCATGGAAAGTTAAGCTATGTGTATGTAAGTTTGCGTTGTTGTCTGTTAAAAGCACAGAGGGAGCTATCCCAGTTATTCCAGACAGACTGAAGACCGAGGTCCCAGTCACAGCTCAAGCACCTGGCCCCTTCCAGTCACGGTTTTTCCTTTAAGAGAAGTCATGTGTCGTGGAGGATGTTGGAAAATGCAAGGCAAATAAGTCATCCTGTCTCTAGGACAAACTGGCCATCACCCTACCAGCCCCATGGATAGCCCGTATCTAAATCCTTCTTCCTCACCAGTAATGAACTCTGCGGTATTAAAATTAATAACCTGATTAACTCTGATATTTGCTTTTAACAGTGAGCAACTTGCAGTGTATACACCTCCTTGAGAACAGTGGAAGATCAAAGAATTTTTCTTATAACCTGCAATCAGCTACTCAATCAAAACCCAAAATAAAGCCTCGACCACCTCTGGAGGAAGACTGTTTCCGGGGTAGCTGGAATAGCTAGTGCAGAGTTCTGAGTCTCTGCTGATTATGTTTTACATCTTGAGACAGTATTAATCCTCATGCCTGAAGCCTTAGTGGCCTGAAAACGTGGTAACAACTGAATGACCATATCCAGATGTTCTCTCTCTCTGTTCTTCTTTAGCCTGTGCTACAAGGACCACAGTACACTATGCCTGTGGAAAGCTTCCTGGCTGTCTACCTTCCATTCAGGCAGTACGACTATAAAGTAGAACTTATAATTAACAGTAAAGTCTAAGTAAAACTCATAACATGAGCACTAACATGAGATTTCTGCCAGCCAGCTAGGGCAGCCCTGGGTTTTTGGCCCTGGCAAAGAACCGAGATGAGATGGGTGGGGAGGAGCCTGTTATATAGCAACCATCTTCTTCATTTCACTACTTTTCTCCAGTCTAATCTTATTCCAACATTATCAGTTTTAAATTTTAGACCAGAATCATGACCCAGAATTTACATTTAAGAATTGTTAAGACAAGTGGCACCTGGGTGGCTCTGTCGGTTAAGCGTCTGCCTTCAGCTGAGGTCACGATCTCCAGGACCTGCATTGGGCTCCATACTCAGGGGGGAGTCTGCTGGAGAGTCTCTCCCCTTCCCTCTAGCCCCTCCCCTCCCGCCACCCACTCTCTCTCTAAAATATATAAATCTTGGGGCACCTGGGTGACTCAGTCAGTTAAGCGTTTGCCTTTTGCTCGAGTCATGATCTCCAAGTCCAGAGATCGAGCCCTTTGTCAGGCTCCTGCTCAGCGGGGAGTCTGCTTATCCCTCTCCCACTCCCCCTGCTTGTGCTGTCAAAAAAAAAAAAAAAAAAAAAACTGTAAGACCGTAATAGGCACCCTGTTGATTCCTTCCATTTTACAGTTCCCGTGTTAGCCTATGAAGGCCTCAGGTTACTGCTGAGCACCAGCAGCAGTATCACAGCAGTGAGAAATCAACTGGGGAGGTTTACAGACCAGACCATTCATGCATAAGGTACCACTTCAGGCCTTACCATTTTCTTGTATTTTCTGCCTGACCTGTACAGGTGAGCAATCTTGTCAGAATGCCCTTCCTACTGGCTGGGAAAACTCTCCTAAAACTACACACATTTTAACGCTAAGAACACCTGGCATAAATACAATCCAGTGATCATAGGTTTTTTCACATTTTTAAGAGCAAGTTACTGTAGGAATGTAAACAGCAGGATGAAACAGTGACATACTAGGCTCAAATATTTCTAGGACCACTTCCATTTTAAAATTACTGCCAACCCTGTCTTGACAGTAAGAGATTAAGAAGCAATAAAGTGTTAACAATTAGCAAACTGTAAAAAATTAAGGTAATTATTTCATAGTTATGAAAATAATGAATACAGGTGACCCTTGAACAACCAGGTTTGTGTTGATCCACTGAACGTGTTTTTTTTTCCCCAATAAATACATATGGTATCGATAAATACAGCCGTAGTACTGCAAATGTGTTCTTTTCTCTAGCTTGCTTTATTTTAAGAATTAGAATCTAATACATATAACAAAATATGTGTAAACTGATTATCAGTAAGGCTTCTGGTCAACAGTAGGATATTGGTAGTAAAGATTTGGGGGAATCAAATTTTATACATGGATTTTTTGACCGGGGTGGGGGGTGGGTGTCAGGTGTCGGTACCCCCTAACCCTCCCCCCAGCATTGTACAAGGGTCAATAAAATTGCTATCTAGCTTGTAATTTTAAAAGAACTATAACGGATCATTAGTAGACAGTACTTTTAAAAGAATTAACTAGATCAAACCAAGTACCATTTAGGTATAGGAAAACCCCAAACAACTGTAGCACTATCTTGAAATCTTGCTCCTGCATAGAGGGATAGAAAACTGCTGTACATAATAGGACTCCATAGTGAGAAGCTGAATGTCATGATGGATAAGGGCAACTGTTCCCAAATAAAAAAACTGGTTTCTGTTGCTGTCTGAATGAACTGGAGCTGAGACCACACAAAGATTTTGCTACTTTCTTGGCACATAAAATAGAAGGTACTATATTATCGCTTTGTATTTTGTAAATATTTAGTTCCTATGAAATGCAAAATACACTAACCACCTGTAACCAAGTATCATGTACTAGTCCAAGAAGCCAGCCTGTGTTTTCCTACTAGTGCAAAGGAAGGTTCATAAACAACTACTTTAAAAGTTCAGCTTTAATGACAAACATTACATCAGTCTCTCTTCAAAATTAGATGTGAATAAACAATTGCAAACAGGAGGTACCACGAAGCCTCTTACTGTACTCAATAGACTGTACTCAGTGCACTGGGCCCCTGGGGATGCCCAGTGATATACACATTGAAGCAATAATGTAAGTCTGTGAGCCATTGTTCCTGAATACCTCCACTCTTCAATGTCTGCAGAGAAAAACAAGAGTAATTTGAGAATTGTATCAAAATTGTTATGCTATCTGACAGTATTTTTCAAACCCAAATGAGATCTCAGAACCACTGCACCTCATCTTCCATCTATCCATCACCATAGGAAATCTTATTGGAAATGGAGATTTCTTAATTGGGCAATGGCAGTGAAAATTCCTAGTCACACCCCCAAGTAAGCAGTACACCAGTTTCTGGTTTCATCTGTTCCCTCTCAAATACTGACAGGAACTAAAGAAATTTCACCATCAACCATCTCTACACTCTGGACTTCCTCCCCTTGGCATGGCAAGGTCTCACAATCTTTGCACTAACATCAACTGAGAAAAATTCTACAAGGCCAACTGACAATTTCTGTCATTCTCTTCCCTACAGAGGTGGGCTAATTCTCCAACCTCAGAATAATCCAAATTCTTGACTGTTCTTCCCTTCTATTTCTGAATTACTCTGATGCCTCTTCCATTACTTCTAGAAGGCTACTGAGAAAATTCAGAACAAGAACCTGTGTTATATATATCTAGTTAAGTTCTATTACTCTGAAGTATTACTACATATATTAACTAATAAAGCCCCGAATACCTACATGAAAAAAACCTCTAACTCTTCCAAACCAAAAACACTAAAGGAATCCTAGAGATGCCCCTGCAAACACAGAACCAACCATTAGACAAAGCTGAAACCTACAATTTCACAACTTCCTCTTACAGTGAACTAAGTGACTTGAAATTAGTTGTAGTTTATTCCTGCTAAATAATTTTTTTAATGACAGCTAACATTTGTTGAGAACTTAATGTCAGTTACACTAAAAACTATACTTGAATGGTCTCATTTTATGGTTACCAAAACTCAATGAGTTGGTATTTACACCTAGGTAAAATAACTGACAGGTTTAAAAACCATGCCAAACTATCACAGTTAATCAGAATCCTGGTAAGAGTGACTTTGATGCCTGTACCTCTTCTAACTAAGCTGCCTGACACCTTAATTCAATTTGACTACTTTATGGCTTTTATTATGGACCCTAGATCAAAGACCTCCCCCTGGTTAAGTGGCAGGTGCTAGTCATCAGGGGAAGCCCTGGGAAATCACCAAAGTGGGCTCAATTCCAGGAGTCAGTCAATGCACAGGAGACCTAGCCTCCCAAGAGCAACACCCCATGCCCTGCCCAGGAATCCTTTTTCTAGTACTAATAGTACAAAGCCCTGTTCGACACTTCTTACCGTGATATTCTTGATGATCTGCTGCACCAAGATGGCATTGGTTAACATATGAGTCCTGAGGGGTGCATGCTGAAGCAGCAGGCGAAGCAGCTGGCCCACAACAGGCAGCTCCTCAGGCCCAGCTCTGTTCACCCGCAGGCTCTGCAGCATCAACCTGAGGACTCGAGGCAGGAGAGCCAGGATGGAGACACAGACCCCCCACAGCTTGTCCCTACAACAACAGACAAAAATGAGTCAGAGAACCAACACACACAGAAAAAGTACTCTTTCCATATTTCCTAAAACTGAGAAATGTCCTTTTAAGAAATGTGGCTCAGTCATTAAGCATCTGCCTTCAGCTCAGGTCATGATCCCGGGGTCCTGGGATCAAGCCCCGCATCGGGCTCCCTGCTCTGCGGGAAACCTGCTTCTCCCTCTCCCATTCCCCCTGCTTATGTTCCCTCTCTCGCTGTCTCTCTCTGTCAAATAAATAAAATCTTTTAAAAAAAATAAATAAAAATTAAAAAAAAAACAACAACCTGGTGTTTTCTGATAAAACTCCACAAATCAAAACTAGTAACTGGGTTTCATCAGAGCTAATTTTAAGCAAATCCAATGAAGAACCAGGTACTCTCCCCCAGTTGAATGAGTTCTAGGAAGCCTAGCAATCAGCACTTTCCTGGGCTTATCAGGACATTCTTAAAGCCCTGGTGATCATATAGAACAGAGAATTAGCCAAAGAACAGAATAATCTATATATGCACACTGTTCTCTACCACTGAACATTATTCAACTATTATACAACATCAATAATCAAGAGTAAGACTATCCCACTGATAAAAAGAAAAAAAAAAATGGGTGCCTGGCTCAGTCAGTAGAGCATGCAACTCTTAATCTCAGGGTCTTGAGTTCGAGCCCCATGATGGGGTTAGAGTTTACGTTAAACAACAACAGGGGCACCTAGGTGGCTCAGTTGGTTAAGTGTCCAACTCTTGCTTTCGGCTCAGGCCATGATCTCAGGGTTGTGCGACTGAGACCCACACTGGGCTCCACACTTAGGTCACGGAGTCTGAGATTCTTTCCCCCTCCCACTGCTCTCAAGTGTGCTCTCTCGCATGCTCTAAAATAAAATCTTAAAAAAAAACATACAAAACAAAACTTCACGAAACTTTAAGACTGTGAATTGAATTCTGAGCCTCTTCAGTGTTTTAAAGTGGGCAGATTTGTGAAGAAAGGTGCTCACAAGGAAACAAAATAGATTTCAGAAAGAAGCCAGTTAGGGGACTGTTACTGCATTACTAGGTCATGAAAGTCCAGAAATAATAAATCCAGATTTTAGTAAGCATCATTCTCTTGGTATTGTTATAGAGCAGGAACAAAAATGTTTTATGATAAAGGTAGGTGGATTTGCAGCTAGCCTAACCACAATCTAGAAGAGTATCAATTAAATGGAGCAATAAAGAGTCCACTGGCTGTTAAAGGCCCCGACCTTAGTCTATCACAGATTCTCTATCACGAGTGCATAATCCTCCTAGTCCCCAAATCCTTCAGAGAACTTGACGACCTTCAGATGTAGAAGCAGCAGTCCTTTCACAATGTGATCAACCTCCCCAACTTCATACACAGCAACTGCATCAAAGATGGATACTGAATCCATTCTAAGCCAACCAGATCCTCTTATTGGAGACTTTATTCAGCCTGTTGACTCATGCATAGCTAGGTTAGGAGAACCACGTGCAAGGAGAAAAAAGCCAGACTGCACACACAGCTAATAAGGAGGCAAGGCACAGAGATAAAGACTACACAATCTAGAAGAAAATGTAGAGATAACTACTTTGGTTCCTAACGAGTTTCAATTCCTGCTTCCACATTCCTAGCCCTTGAGTTTTCTAAGTTACCCCTATAATGGTCCAATATCCATTTTCTATTTTGCCTTAAGTGGATTTCAAATAATTGCTAATCAAAACTGTGCTAAAGGGCTCAGATTCTATACAATCCTAAATATAAGTTTAGTGAATGGATCAATAAAGTTTAGAACTCCACCTTAAGACACACAATTAAAACTGTCAAGCCAAAAAGAAATACAAGAGACCTGGGTACCACAAGCAATGGGAGAAATACCATATGGATAGCCATTCCTAGGGTTTTCTAAGAGTTGTCATGAGTGTACTCATTCTAAGTGTACGCATTCTACAAGTGTTTAAAGGACAGAACTGGGGGTCGCCTGGGTGGCTCAGTCGTTTAGGCGTCTGCCTTCGGCTCAGGTCATGATCTCAGAGTACAGGGATGGAGCCCTGCAGCTGGCTTCCTGCTCAAGGAGGAGTCTGCTTCTCCTTCTGCCTCTGCCCCCCGCCCCCCGCCCCAGAACTCCTGCTCTCTCTTATGCACATGCGCACTCTCAAATTAAAAAAAAAAAAACTGGGACCAATGAAATTGAGGTTTCAGAACTCAAAGCTGTAGTTCTAAAAATCACTCTAAAGAAACTGATGAAAGTTCAGTATTTTGCATACAATTTTCAGGAGTTCACGGGGCGCCTGGGTGGTTCAGTCGGTTAAGCGGCTGCCTTCGGCTCAGGTCATGATCCCAGGGATCTGGGATTGAGGCTCATGTCGGGCTCCCTGCTCAGCGAAGAGCCTGCTTCTCCCTCTCCCTCGTCCTGCTGCTCTGCCTACTTGTTCTCTCTCTCTCTAGCTCTCTAATAAATAAAATCTTAAAAAGGGGGGGGGCAGTTCAGATAACTCCACAAACTCCTGACATATTCCAATCAAGTAACAGCAACCTCCCCTTCTACCCCCAACACAGAGAAATACAGATAAAATACTTTTAAAAAAAGTACACAGCCAAGCTCAAAAGCCAGAATGGGTGAAATCTCTAGGTGCCAGAAACCATTACAGAAGTCATATAAAGATACCCCAACAGAGGTACAGAACTGGATGTGGGGATTTTAGGGCTGGGTTTTCAACAGCTTAGTATTGGAAGCTGAGACTTTAGGCCCTAGGTGTGGGAGGCAGGGAGCTAGAACTGGGTTTCCTGTGTATAGCTGGAAGGCAGAACAATGCACATGTAAAACTGACCCGTAGGGAGGTCTCCATAATCTGCACAGAACTCTCACAAAAGATGCACTCAGAGAAAAGGTATACAATCCAAACCATGAGTTTGTTCAACCCCATGAAAAACAATCTCCAGAGCCTCACCTGCTCCCCTACATAAGGGAGAATTCCCATACCAGAGAATAAAAGAAAAAACAGAACAAACTGACAGGAACTTTAATACCAAATAATCAGGAAAAAACAATGACAAAAAGCCAAGTAAAAACCCCAACAGACCTAAGAAAAGAAAATAATAGAGCTGATGTTAAAACTCAGTAGAGTTAAATAAAACATACAGCAGAGTGGAAGATGTTCAGAGACAGAAGACAGATTGAGAAGCTCCCTTCGTTTAAAGGAGGCTGTAGGAGAGGAGAGAAAAACGGGAGGTAACAGAAATAGTAATAGCACTTCCCAGACCTGAAGGAAAAACACCCAGTCTTCAGATCAAAGAGTGCACTAAGTCTCAAGAAGCAGGTAATAACAAACCTACATTAGGACACACCTTGATCTGCAACACCACAAAGTTAAGGAGAAAACAGTAAAACCGCAGAGAATAGACTACCTACAACCAGGAGGGTTCAATGACAGCAGATTTTTCCATTACTAACAATGAGTCCAGAAGACAACAGTATGGTTTCTTCAAAGTCCAGTGGCCACGGTTTTTAACAACTCAAACTGAGTGGTCAAGCCTGATGTTTTGGCCAGCTCTTGAGAAATCAAAGCCTAGTAATTTGACTGACATTCTCATTATTTATAACCTTACAAACACCTTCTCAGGGAGGGTAGGAGTAGCCCAAAAGGGAATTTAAGCACATTATCACTCTGGATGGCAACACATCCTTGTGACTAAGTAATGTCACCTCGAGAGATACTAAGAGTCCTGGAAATACCAACCTAGCATAAAACATTTAAATTTTAAACAGGCAAAAAATATTTCATACACTGAATTTTGTTCCATCCAGCCACAGAAAGTCAAAAGTGGGATGTTTCTCCCTAAGAACTTATAAAAGATCTTTAAAACTTCTCATCAAAGTACTCAGTAAAGGGGCTATATTTCAATGACAGGAAATAACAAATAGCAACATACATATTTCATAAATGGGGACTCTTATTATAACATTTTTGAACCCTAAGAAGTTCCTTGGGATTTATAAAAGCCTTTTCTTGACCTATGAGACCAAAAGTCTGATGATATGCAAGAAAATCTGCAAATCTGTGTTTATTTATGTGTCAATTTTAGAGTCTATTTACAACAAAATCCATTTTATTTTTTATTTTTATTTTTTACTTATTTGACAGAGAGAGACACAGCGAGAGAGGGAACACAAGCCGGGGGAGTGGGAGAGGGAGAAGCAGGCTTCCTGTGGAGCAGGGAGCCCAATGGGGGGCTTGATCCCAGGACCCTGGGATCATGACCTGAGCAGAAGGCAGACGCTTAACGACTGAGCCACCCAGGCGCCCCAACAAAATCCATTTTCAACATACACATTTAGCAAAAAAAAAAAAATCTAAATATATGTTGACAGTAAAATGGTAAGTTACTGCACATTCATGTAACAAAATGTAGGTCAAGGGTACTGGATGGATCACAAACAATCATACTCACATCCCGTATTTATAAACAGTATTACTGAAACAGCCACACCCATTCATTTACATGTTCTCTGTTGCTGCTTTCCTATTGCCAGGGCAGTGTTGAATAGTTCTGACAAGAGACTTTATATGGCATGAAAAACCTACAATATTTACTATCTAATTCTTCAGAGAAAGAAGTTTGCTTAAGCCCTGATACAGAGAAACAAAAATGAAATAAATTTCTGAATCAACATGAATGACTCACAAATGATGACAAATCACAAAAAATACATATAGTACTATCCCCTTTATATAAAATTCTTAAAACATGCAAAACAAAATTGTATTGTTTACAAATGCATATAAAATTTTTAATAAAAAGGCAAGGAAATGACTAACACAAGTTAAAAACAAAACCCCAGGCTCAAAATGGCATCACTTAAGTGAAGGCCCCAAGTCAGCAAACCAAGACTTAATACCTAACTGCAGTTTCAGCTCCCCAGAAATGTAACCTTTAACCAGTCAACATGGGAACTTTCTGATCAGCACAAGGAAAAATTTACTGATAGACCCCTTCTATTCCCCTTGGGAGGGCTACCCTGCCTAAACGATGGATTCTTTGCTAATAATTTCCTTTTTCCCACTCCCTATCTACTTTCAAAAACCCTTCCTTTTCTACAGCCCTTGAGAGCTCCCCTCTACTCGCCAGATGTAATGCTGCCCAATTAATGAATCAATTAATAAAAGCAATTAGATCTTTAAAATTTACTAAGTTGAATTTTTGTTATTTAACACACAAAAGTGATCTCTGGGGTGTGTAGGAAAGGTAACTGTAGAGGGTACACAAGGTGTGTGCTGAGGACGTTCTATTTCTGAACCTGGAGATAGGTTAAATGGATGTTCAATTTATACTTAGACTCTTTAAAGTATATAAATGTTTCATACATATATACATTTATTTTTATGTATGTGAAAAGTTAAACTAGAAAAATATCAAAATGTTAACAGGCAATAGAACAATTATTTTCTTATATTGATATTAGATTTTTAAAATTCTGTATTTCTATAAAATCTAGATTTCTATAAAAAATTTTAACAGGCATACCAATAAGAACATAGCATGAGAATACTTTTTTAAATTAAAGTGAAATATTCCAAACTATGCCAGAACCTTTAGTCTGAAGAGCTAATATATAAGAGCTGTATTATATAAGAGCTAAAGTATAACTAATACATAACACTAGCATCTTAGAAAAATTTCCTTAAATCCAAGAACTTAAAAATTCTACTCTGGTTAGCTCTAATGAAGCCCAAAACAAAATACAAAGGCTTGTACTTATTAACAAGTGCATTCTTCTAAACGTAGATAGAATTTCTTTTCTTGCTAGACCTATAGCAACATTAAAAGGAAAGCTCCCAAAGAAACTTTATACCATCTAATTTTTCAAATTTCTAGCTTAAAGGAAAAAACAAAAGCTAAAAATTCTCATCATAATACAATGGGAATTTATGAAAAAAAAAAAGAAAACGCCAGTTAGGTTTACACAAATTCTGAAAGAGAATTTAGGATATTTCCCAAATCTAATTTTGACTGTTTTTGTTTTAATTTTTTAAATTTTAAATTTTATTTACTCTTATTTATTTGGTTGGGGGAGGTAGAGAGAAAAAAAATTAAAGTTGAAGAATACAAAAACTATTACCTCTTTCTTAGATGTTCTGCTTCTCCTTTCTCTAAAGTGAGCAGAAAATAAAGAAGACTGTAGCAACAAGAAGCCAGAAATGGCAGGAGAGTCTCACTAAGTACACACGTATGATCCAGGAGCTTACAGATAACACCCAAAACACAGCCAGCTGTACTGTCAGGAATTACAGTCAACCCAACCTAGGCAGAGAAAAATGAGATTAATGACCTCTTCACAACAGTCCTCTCTCCTGGTTAAAACCAAACCCCATTAACTGGAGAGTTAACCTAACATCACTTCTACTGAAAAACAGTACATACATAATACATGCCACCTGCCATACCTTAAAGTCCTGTTTTCCCTTAAGCATTCAATTACTACATTAAATAACTTTGAAAGCATGCCAACTCAAGAAATACTATTAATTTAATCCACTGCCTCCCCCTCCATGACAAAGTCTACTAAAATTTTCAAGACGTTACAATTTCTGATGGTCAGAAATATCATCATTTAAAAGGATTATCTCATGCCCCCCCCCCCGAAATTTTGATACCAACAATCACATTTACATGATCTTTATTAGATTCTTCGGACTAGAAAACTCTACTATCTGGCACCACCTCCACCCCAGGTAATTAAATCTACACACCAGAGTTCATTTTACAATTAGCCTTCCCCTTCCCTTTAATTTAGCTACTCATTCAGACATGACTAAGTAAAACACCCAGGGGTAAGACATCATTATACTGAACACTTGACTACTTCACTGCCCCAAAACCTCGATAAGGGACATCATGGTATATGTATTCATTTGGACTCTACTGTAAACTGTCATTAAGGTGGACTCTAACTTATAACTGTTACATGTGCAGAGTTTAAATCTCCTGGGAACTACTGTTGAGTCATCATGAAAGTCTGCTGCAGGCTCTGATCAGGCTGTCTGAATATAGTGGCCAAGAATGACTATTGTGTTGATCTTTTAACTAGAATAATGAATGCAGTCAAAGGAGGACATAAATATCTGGAGGGGAGGTGAAAAGAAAAAAGGGAGGGATCCTTAGAGACAACACATAAGGACTGGAAGTTCGACAGCCGAGAGAAAAGAGTACTGGGAATTCAAAACAGTATTCTTCCAACTTAAGGAAAATAACATTTTAAAGGAGAAAAGGGGGTTGGAATGTGCCTATAAAATTACCCAAACAAGTGAGAGTGCCTAGAGATAAAATGTGGGAGCCATCCCTTGCACTATACATCATTATAATCAGCCAGAGATCCAAGTATAAATGTTGGAGGAAGCTAAAAAGCAAAAACCCAGGCATACCCAATGGAAACAAGAACACCAACTGTCCAGAAGACAAAATAGTCTCAAGGCTGAGCTCACTGCTTCTAGTGACCAGGCCTTGAGCCAACTGTTAGGATACAACCCTACTTTAGAACCCAAATCTTTAAGGTGTAATTTAGACCCCAGTCTGGATTCTGGATTCCCAATACACCAATACCAAGTACATGTTAATTAAAGCATTACAAGTCAGAAGAACCTAAGGTATAATTTTAAAACCCTTCACTGCAGATGGAGAAACTAAGGTACTTTAGGGGGGAAAAGGAATTTCCCAAGGTTTCAGAATTAGTAAGTAACAGCCAGGAAAAACATCAAGATTTCCCAGTTCTTGTCAGAGCATCATGCTCTGAGTCCATGGAATTATTAAGCTTAGAATTCTGAACACTCACTCTCTCCTCACCTATGGCAAACCCACTATTAACCAAGGATTCTCTATGCTTTTTTTGGTAGCAAAACAAAACAAACAAAAAGATATAAGTATATTTACCAAATGCTTACTGATGGCACTCTGCAGGATGTCAAAGCTCTGGCTTCGGGCAGGGATAACCAAGAAACTGTGACAAACTGTCTGTCAGAAAAGGAGAAAATCAGTAACCAAATCGGGACATTTTAGGTCAGAAACAAGCTCCACAGACTTTTTTTAAACCTACCTGCCCTACATAGAACAGGAAACTTAACAAAAAATTATTCTACAGATACAAACGTCAAAGGTAAAACAATCGAGCCTCATATATGGGCTAATTTTCCAAACAATTCATTAATTAAACATATATTAGACATTGAGCTAGTCCTATCAGGTGCCAGGCACAGGAATGAAAGACTGAAGAACTCCTCTCTCACAGCCCTAAAAAAGTAGCTTCAATCCACCAAGGTAGAGACTGTATTTCTATTAATAAGTGCTAAAAGAGAAAGATCTGAATGATGTGAACGAAGGGCTGACAAAAGCCTTTTTTCCATTTAGTAGAAAAATGTACCACAGAAAAACACTTATGATCCAGAAACTACTAATATCCTGTTCAAATTATTTATAATGCTGCCTCCTATTCCCCTCCAAAGGTAAAAAGGAAGAGAACAGTCCACAGGAAAAGAAAATAAAAGGAAAGTGGGAGTCAAATCCTTAGTATTTTTAATTTTCTAAGTTCTCAAGGAAACAAGAGGAAGAAAGGACACATCAAGTCCTTCAGAGACATCATTACACAATTCCAGAAGTGGATGGAATGCAGTGCCAAAAGTGAAATATGTGAAAGAATCACATGGGAAGACAAGACAAAGCTGGTGGAAATAAGAGTATCACTCTAGGGCACTGGGTGTTGTGTAAGACTGATGAATCACAGACCTGTACCCCTGAAATAAATAATACATTGTATGTTATTTTAAAAAATTAAAAAATAAAACATAAAAAAAGAATATCCCTCTAGCAAGAGGACAGTCAAATTAAATTCAAGGGAACTGTCAATCAACCCTGAAAAATCAACAGCTCTATGCATTATTTCTCTATAAAACCTCTTATAAATTAATAACACCCAGAGTTTTCACATGGCAATTTTTATTTTCTTTTATGCTTGTTAAGTAATAATGTAAAAACATATTTCTAATGCCATCGTCCTACTTCAAAACTGAATATTTTCATTAATAAAGGATAAATCACATTTGAAAAGGCTCATTTGCTAATAAATGACCATTTAATCCCTTCCTTTCCACCACCCCTTTCCCTTCCAGAACAATTCAGTTCTAAAGCTACTGGTTTGGGCTGAATCAGGTAAACATCAGCACTGGAGTAGACAGGAGAGATGCAGTGACCCAGGGAAGGCCATTCATGAATAAAGAGGCAGACTGTCCCCAATGAGTTGGGAGTTCAAATGGGGTCAGGAAGATGCATGCATGGACAGGGGTGGCACCAAAAGGAGATTAATTATAGACAAAGAAATTGATCAAGTAAATTATATTAAGTATAACGGAAGCCAAGATTCTCACCTTCAGAAAGGGCAGGTACAAGAGGAAAAGAAGACAACTAGAATGAACCCTGTGGTGTTAAACTGCTGATTTCTGTCCATGACAGTCTGGGAGCACCAAGGTCCAATAGCAAGGACCACACCCAGAGTCCTGAGGTTGGTTTCCAAAATACCATTCTCCACTTAATGGAAAATTGGGCTTCTTTAAAAAAAAAACCTGGGGGCGCCTGGCTGGCTCAGACGGTTAAGCGTCTGCCTTTGGCTCAGGTCATGATCCCAGCATCCTGGGATCGAGCCCCGCATCGGGCTCCCTGCTCGGCGGGGAGCCTGCTTCTCCCTCTCCCTCTGCCTCTGCCTGTCGCTCCCCCTGCTTGTACTCTCTCTCTGTGTCAAATAAAAATACAATAAAATAAATCTATTAAAAAAAAACCTGATTACAGGGCTGGAACAGGGAAAATTAAGTATAAATCTAGAACAATCTGTGGTACAAGAAAGTAAGGAAGTACTAAGAAAAAAATGAGCACAGGTCAAAAGAACAAAGAAGCCACTAAATTTTATAGTGACTCACTGAGTAAAATAGGAAACCATACTAACACAAATAAACAAATAAAGACTAATAAAAAATGACTGGGATTAACACTGTTTCAAAATATCTCCTCATAAATTATTAATTATAAAGGAGAAAAAGTAAAGAGCGGAGAAGTGGGGCAGACAGCACTTAATCAAGAGATCAAAGCGAGGATCTATCTAATGGAACAAATTGAAACCAAGCACCACCTGACAGGATGCAATCAGAAAACCACAGCAACACTTGTGTCATATTCCCACCAAATTTGTATAGCCTGAATCTAACCATGAGGGAACACAAACCCAAATGGAAGGAAAATTTTACAAAATAACTGTCCCACTGTTCTTCAAAGTATCAAAGTCAACAAAAGACCAGGAAAGACTGAGGAACTATACCAAACTGAAGGAGATGAAACAGACATTACAACTGAATGCTACGAATAATTTGGAGTGTTTTCTTTTGCTATTCCCAACTTGATCTATAGAGTCAATGCAAATCCAATCAAAATCCCAGCAGAACATGTGACTCTTGATCTCAGGGTCATGAGGTTCAAGCCCCATACAGGGCATAGAGCTTACTTTAAGAAAACAAAACAACAAAAAATTATTGGGACAACTAGCAAAACAGGACTGATATTTGAGGATTAAATAACAATAACATACCAATCTTAATTTCCTGATTTTGATGACTAGATTATAGTTATATAACCGGAATGCTTGTTTGTAAGACCTACAAACTAAAATATGGGCCATGGGCATTATGTCAAACAGTCCATAAAGTTCTTTAGGGGCACGTGAGTGGCTCAGTCGGTTAAGGGTCTGCCTTTGGCTCGGGTCATGGTCCCACAGTCCTGGGATTGAGCCCCGCGTTGGGCTCCTGGCTCAGAAGGGAGCCTGCCTGGCAGTCTCTCAACAATCATCAACCAATACTACAAAAGGTAAAAACGAGACAATACAGCCCACCTCTCTTAAACCAATCAACATAATGACATGACAGAATTAGCAGATAAGAACTTTAAAACAACTATTACTATAAATATGTTTAAGATAAAGAAGGGGCCCCTGGCTGGCTCAGTTGGTAGAGCATGCAACTCTTGATCCTGGGGTTGTGGGTTCGAGCCCCAAGTT
The DNA here is from genome assembly GCF_003265705.2 of Callorhinus ursinus. Classification (NCBI taxonomy): domain Eukaryota; kingdom Metazoa; phylum Chordata; class Mammalia; order Carnivora; family Otariidae; genus Callorhinus; species Callorhinus ursinus. The sequence goes on along the minus strand of NW_027397086.1, from coordinate 27,808,133 downwards.
GGGTATAGGGGTTATTTAAAAAAAAAAAGTTAAAGAAAAAAGAAGAGATAAAAAATACATTATCTATAAACTTTAAAATTCACTTGTTGGTCTTTGTTCATAAATGACATGACTGTCTATGTAGAAAATCTTAAACAACTGACAAAAAAAATTCCTGGAACTAATAAGTAATTACAGCAAGGTTACAGGATACAGTGTGAATATATAAAAGTCCATCACTTTCCAAATACCAGCAATGAACAAGTGGAATTTGAAATTAAATTTGTATTAGCACCCCAAAAAACAGAAATACTTAGATATAAACCTAACAAAATATGTACAAGATCTGTATGAGGAAAACTACAAAAATTTGATGAATGAAATCAAAGAATTAAATAAACGAAGGTATTTCATGTTTATGGGATAGAAAGATTCAATAATGTCATGATGTCAGTTCTTCCCAACTTGATCTATAGATTCAATGTAAATCCAATCAAAATCCCAGTAAATCATTTTGTGGTATAAACAAATTGATTCTGAAGTTTATTTAGACAGGCAAAAAACCCAGAACAGCCAATACAATATTAAAGGAAAAGAACAAAGTTAAGGGACTGACACTACCCAACTTCATAAATTACTATGCAGCTACAGTAATCAAGATACTACAATACTGGTGAAAGAACAAAGAGATTAATGGAACAGAATAGAGAACCCAGCAATAGACAGACCCACATAGTCAAGTGATCTTTGACAATGAAACAAAGATAGACCTTCCAATAAATGGTGCTTTAACAATCCGTATGCAAATAAATCTAGACTCTTCAGAACAATTAACTCAGAATGGATAACAGACCTTAATGTAAAATGCAAAATACAAAACTATAATTGGCTTAGAAGATAACACAGGAGGAAAAACCTAAATGACCTTAAGTTCGGTGATGGCTTTTTAGATACACCACTAAAGGCACAATGCAGGAAAGAAAGAAATGGTAAGCTGGACTTCATTAAAATTAAAAAATTCTGCTCTGGAAAAGATAATGTCAAGAGTATGAACAGACAAGTCACAGAACTGGGAGAAAATCTTTGCAAAAGACATATCTGATGAAGTACTGTTACCCAAAATATTCAAAGAACACTTAAAACTCAACAAAAAAAACAACCCAATTAAAATATGGGCCAAAGACTGTAACAGATACCTCACCAAAGACATATGGCAAATAAACATATGAAAATATGCTCCACATCATATGTTATCCAGGAATCAAAATTAGATAATGAAATGCTACACACCTATTAGAACGGCCAAAATCCAAAACATTGACACCAAATGCGGGCAAGGATCTAGAGCAACAGAAACTCATTCACTGCTGGTAGGACTGCAAAATGGTACAACCACTTTGGAAGACACTGTGGTGTTTCTTAGAAAATTAAATGCACTCTTACCATATGATCCAGCAACCGTTTCCTTGGTATTTACCCAAAGGAGTTGAAAACATGTCTACACAAAAACCTACACATGGATGTTTATAAACCTATACAGCTTTATTCATAATTACCAAAATTTGGAAGCAAAGATGTTCTTCAGTGAACAGATAAACTCGTACATCAATGCAATATTTATTCAGCATTAAAAAGCAGTGAGCTACGAAGCCACGAAAAAACATGGAATAATCTTAAATATTACTAAGTGAAAGTAACAGCCAATATAAAAAGGCTATATCCTGTACAGTTCCAAATATATGACATTCTGGAGGAGGCAAAACTACAGACAGTAAAAAAAAAAAAAAAAAATCAGTGGTTGTCAGGGGTTGGGGAAACGGAGATGAGCAGGCACAGCACATAGAATTTTAGGGCAATAAAGACACTCTGTATGAGATTAATGGATAATATGGCATTATACCATTTATCCAGATCCATAAAATGTATAACAGCAAAAGTGAGCCATAATATAAACTGTGGACTTTGGGTAATTACATCAATATCAATATAGAATCATTAACTGTAACAAATGTACCACTCTGGTGGGGGATGTTGATAATGGAGGAGTCCATGCATGTGTGGGGGGAGGGATTGTATAGGGGAAATACCTTATCCTTCACTTCAATTTTTCTGTGAAATTAGAACTGTTCTAAAAAAAAATCTTAATTAAAAAAAAATCTTTGGTTGGATTTAAGAGCAGATTAGATAATGCAGAAAAAAATCAGTGAACTTGAAGACACAGCATACTTGGAAAAATAAAGTCTCAAAGGCCTACAGGAAAATGTCAAGAATCTAACGTACATGTAATTGGAGTCCAAAAATGGGACCCAAAACATTTTTTTGAAGGAATGACTGACATTTTTTCCCAACACAATAAATTATATGCCTAAGAAAACATTCAGCCAGGGGCACCTGGGTGGCTCAGTCGGTTAAATGGCTGCCTTTGTCTCAGGTCATGATCCCAGGGTCCTGGGATCGAGTCCCACATCAGGCTCCCTGCTCAGCAGGGAGCCTGCTTCTCCCTCTCCCTCTGCTGCCTCTCTGCCTACTTGTGCTCTCTCTGTCAAATAAATAAATAAAATCTAAAAAAAAAAAAAAAAAAAAATTCGGCCAACATTTAAGTTTTTCAAAAAAAAAAAGACGCCTGGGTTAAGCGTCTGCCTTTGGCTCGGGTCATGATTCCAGGGTCCTGGGACTGAGTCCCGCATCCTGCCTCCTTGCTCAGCAGGGATCCTGCTTCTCCCTCTGCCCGCTACTCCCCCTACTTGTGCATGCACGCACTCTCTCTCTCTGACAAATAAATAAAATCTTAAGTAAAGAAATAAATAACACCAAGGCATTAATACAATCAAACTGAAGAAAGTGATAAAAGGATTATCCTGAAAACATGTAGGAAGAAAAAACATGTAGAAAAAAAAAAGATATTACATAAAAACTAAAATAAGAATGACCTTATATATTATTACACATTATATTATGATATGAAGTGGTATAGTTTGAAGGTAGGCTGTCTTAAGTTAAAGACCAAACACCTAAAAACATAAAATAGAGAAGCCCAACTAATATGCCAAGGTGGAGATAAAATGGAATGCTAAAAATACTCAAACTATGAAAACAATGAATCATGGTATCTTACTACAACAGGATACCACAGCAATGAAAATAATGGATGAATGCTTACACATTAACATATAACTTTTATTTTTTAAATTTATTTAAATTCAATTAATTAACATAGAGTGTATTATTAGTTTCAGAGGTAGAGTTCAGGAATTCATCGGTCTTATGTAACACCCAGTGCTCATTACATCATGTGCCCTCCTGAATAACATACATAAAGAGTGTACTGAATAAAAAGCAAATTCCTGAAAAATATTTCACTTATTTTTTTTTAAAGATTTTATTTATTTATTTGAGAGAGAGAGAATGAGAGAGAGCACGAGAGGGAAGAGGGTCAGAGGGAGAAGCAGACTCCCCGCTGAGCAGGGAGCCCGATGTGGGACTAGATCCCGGGACTCCAGGATCATGCCCTGAGCCGAAGGCAGTCGCTTAACCAACTGAGCCACCCAGGCGCCCAAAACTATTTCACTTTTTAAAAGTTTAATACAGTGTAAATCTAAACCATATAGTTTGGAGTTATGTGCTAATATGGTCAAACAATAAAGAAACAAGAGTATGATAAACAAAATTTAAAACTGTTAACTCTGAAGGGAAAGGGGAAACATACACAGGGTTTTCAAAACTAAAAATGTTCAGGGGCACCTGGGCGGCTCAGTTGGTTAAGTGTCTCTTGATTTCAATTCAGGTCATGATCTCATGGGTCATGGATCAAGCCCCATGTCAGGCTCCACACTCAGCGGGAAGTCTGCTTGAGAATTCTCTCCCTCTGCCCCTCCCCCCACTCTCTAAAATAAATAATGTTTAAAAAATAAAAAATAATAAAAGTGTTCTATTTCTTAAGCTGGATTTATGTTTTATTACTATTATTCAGAGATTATCCATGTTAAAAAACATTATTTTACAACCATCCAATATTTTTGTAAATGACAACATTAACCTTAAAAACTTTCATTGGCTCTGGAAAGAAGTCTCCATTTGTAAAAGGAATCTCTGTACAGAGATTTGTTTCCTTTATATTTCTTCCGTGTTAACTACAGTTTCCATCATTAACAGGAAGGTCACACAATTCTTCCTTCAGTGCTCAGAAGGAATAATCACAAAGATACTAAATGAAAATGGCAAGGTCCAGATTAGTGGATAAAGTATGTTACTTCTAGAAAAGAAAACCAAAACAATATATTCAGTCGCTTGTGTAGATAGAAGATATCTGAAAGAATATATTTAGAAACTGGGAAGAAAAAAGGGTGGCTGAGAGGGGATGGAAGAAGACTTTATTATCTCCATTCTGAACTGTATTTTGTGAATAATACCTACTAAAAAAATGTCTGATTTTTTTTTTAAAAAATCACTTTGGTCTAGGCAGGTAAAACTACAAAACAACTGAGCAATCCCACTGTCCTAATAACTTGTTCAAGTGAAATAATTAAAAGTAAAATTATACATTAAGGATGTCAAAAACTATATGTATTTCAAATATTTTTACATGAAAAGGCCAACTTAAATAACAAAATTTATCCAAAAGAAAACTGAAATCTTCGCTTAAGAACTTCAAAAATGAAAATGTGTCTTTCAGATTTTTCCTAACTATGTCTTAACATTTCAAAGACAGCAACCTGGAAGTTTAAATACACGTTCTTGCCAAATGTTACTTCAGAAATACAGCTGATAACATTTTTATGACAATTATATCTTGGCTTTACACAGACGATGTGCCTATGAAAATTTTAAATTATCAGATAAAGGTTATATGACTTGTCCAAGTTGCAAAACTACACAATGGCAAACCTATGCTTGGAATTGGGGGCCCACTAATCCCCATACAGTGCTTTCTCAAATACATCATAATGGTTTAAATACATTAGATACAGTCTGTCCTTTAAAACTACTCTTACTGGGGCCCTGGGTGGCTCAGTCAGTTAAGAGTCTGCCTTCAGCACAGGTCATGATCCCAAGGTCCTGGGATAGAGGCCCCCATTGGGCTCCCTGATAAGCAGGGCGTCTGCTTCTCCCTCTCATGTTGCCCCTCCCCCTGCTCATGCTTGCACTCTCTCTCTCAAATAAAATCTTTAAAAAAATAATTTTTTTTAAATTAAGAAAAAAAAACACAAAACAAACTCTTACTATTGTTGCGAACACAACCTCACCAATCCAGTATTTTTTTTTTAAAGATTTTATTTATTTGAGACAGAGAGAATGAGAGAGAGAGAGAACGCACATGAGAGGGGGGAGGGTCAGAGGGAGAAGCAGACTTCCCGCTGAGCAGGGAGCCCAATGTGGGGCTCGATCCCAGGACTCCAGGATCATGACCTGAGCTGAAGGCAGCTGCTTAACCAACTGAGCCACCCAGGCACCCCTCACCAATCCAGTATTCAAGGCCTTAACCTTAGGAGGCCTGTTTTAGGTCTCTTCATTTACTATGGAGTAGATAAAATTTCAGATGCTAAACCAATTCATTATTCCTTTTCACTTTTTAAAATCCAGTGTTTTTGGGGCGCCTGGGTGGCTCGGTTGTTAAGTGTCTGCCTTCAGCTCGGGTCATGATCCCAGGGTCCTGGGATCAAGCCCCACATCGGGCTCCCTGCTCAGCGGGAAGCCTGCTTCTCCCTCTCTCACCCCCCCTGCTTGCGTTCCCCCTCTCTTGCTGTGTCTTTCACTGTCAAATAAATAAATAATATCTTTAAAAAAAATAAAAAATAAAAATAAATAAAATCCAGTATATTTAAGAACCTACACATAAACACACTACCAGGCACTATGGCAATAAAGAGAAGATAAATATAACTGGCATACTTAAGTATTGCGATCAGAGTCAAACAAAGCCAGGTGAGAAGTGCATTAAATATCTACAGAAGGTACAGTCCTAACAGGAAAAACATTAAGGATATTCAGAAGAGAATGAAAGGAGTAAATAACAGATCAGTTGAATAAACTCAACTGGTATATCAACAAAACAGAAGTAGGCTGTAACTTGAATGTGGAGACTAACCTACTGAGAACAATGACAAAGAGGTTAAAAAAAAAAAACCTTTTGGACTACCAATTATAAACTGTAAGATAAGATTACAGTCAGTGTCCTCCAGACACCTTCTGAATCATTAAAAGAAAATTAGCCTGGGGCACCTGGGTGGCTCAGTTGGTTAGGCAACTGATTTCGGCTCAAGTCATGATCCTGGAGTTCTGGGATCGAGTCCCGCATCAGGCTCCCTGGTCGGCAAGGAGCTTGCTTCTCCCTCCGACCCTCCCCACTCTCATGTACTCTCTCTCTCTCTCATTCTCACTCTCTCAAATAAATAATCTTCCAAAAAAAGAAAAAAGAAAATTAGCCAGCAGAGAACATCACATCAGAATTTGCAAAAAAGGCTCGAAACCAAAATTACTTGAGATGACATAAGTGCATTCTTACTGGGTAACATTTTTCATGCAGAAAAGAAACTGAAGAAATAAATAATAGAAATTATTATAGAAATGTCTTAGAAAATCAAATCCTTAGTATTAATGTTTATGTTTTTGCATATACATATTTGTAACAGGTATGACAATTTGGCCTATTAGTGTAAAAGTTCAGCCTAATAATTCCAATTTAAAACATGTAATTTAGAATTTAGACTTGTGATTCTAATCTGATTTTTACTATAAGCAACACCAAAACTTAAGTTATAAAGATTTATCATATTTATAAAGTTTAATTTATTATATATTTAATATTTAACATTTGTGAAAGTGTCAGAAAATTGAACTACTTGACAATTACTGAATATACTTAAAAGTTTTTTAAATGATTTAAAATTTTAACCAAGTTTGTAAAAGGAGTAAAATATAACAAAGGTACCATTTTTAAAGACAGCTTAAATTTATATTTATCTTAAAAATAAGATTTGTAGGTTGAACTTTAAAACTTAATGAAGTGAGGGTTTTATATTAATTTTTTTTTTTTTTTTTTATTGAGAGAGAGAGAGAATGGTAGAGAGAGAGCATGAGAGGGAAGAAGGTCAGAGGGAGAAGCAGACTCCCCGCTGAGCAGGGAGCCCGATGCAGGACTCGATCCTGGGACTCCAGGATCATGACCTGAGCCAAAGGCAGTCGCTCAACCAACTGAGCCACCCAGGCGCCCAGGGTTTTATATTAATTTTAACAAACTATGTACTAATTCTCAAAACCAAAGGAACTACAGAATAATCTTTTGTTTTTTAAAAAACACCACCTCCGAGGATACCAAATCCAAGTAGTCTTACTCATCCTTCAATACCTGAGTCAAATTCTCCCTTTTCCATAGAAGCATCTATCCTATCCTATTCTATACTAGAAAAAAAATAAATTTGTCTCTACCATTCAAATTGCTAATTTATTCTAGCCTAGTAGTGCAACCTATAATGAAAAATACTCCTCTTTTAGAAACTTAGATCTCCTATCCAAGATCATAAGCACTCTCAGAACATGGATCGTCTTATACTACTCTTTATCTCTAAGAGTATCTCCTATAAGGCAGTCCTAATATATAGTAATGATTGGTGGTTGATTAACAGAATTTTAATAATCATGATTTTCTTTTTAAATGCACTATTTACCTCTGTTACATCCCAATGATGTAAAAATTGATCCAAGTCGGTTAGGTAAAGAAGCACAGGGGAAAGCTGTGTCTGGATGACATGAGGAACTCCTCGAAGGCTCTGAAGCCAAGTCAACTCCTCTTTTGAAAACCCTAATTTGGATATAAAGAAAGACAACTTAAAAACAAATCACAAAGCAAATGACATTCTTCATATTTTTTAAAAATAGACGTAACATGTACCTTCAAGTTAAATTCTTCTTCATGCTACTGTTTTCTTTGAATTTCTTCATTTCATATATTTTAAAAAATGAATTGCTAGCAATGGAGGCAGTAAAATTCATATAATTATGTACACAAAGAATGTAATCTGACCCAATATATGATACAGCAAGAAACAGGTTTTACCCCTTATATTAGGAACTTTACCACTTTTACTTAAAAAAAATGTGAAAGTCATACACTTTCCCCATAATGGTAGGTTGAAAATAGCAAATCAAGTAAAATGATGTATGACTTCATACATATACTATCTCTGTATTTTCTTATATAATAGCCCTTCAAGTGTTTTAAACCCACCCTATCCCTCCTAAACCTTTCTGGATTTTTTTAATAATACATGTGTAGTTCCTTCAACTATACCTTATACAACAAAATTTGATTCTCTTATCACCCCTATTACATTTGGTCTAACCTATATCCACAACCTGACAGTCTCTCCTGAAAAGACAGTGCTCAGAATTATCAGAATACCGGCAATGTGGTCTGCTTTGATGTTCAGATCACTGTATTTCCAGGACACAGCTGAGAGAGTCCTCATGTAGTTTGATGGCCACATCACCTACTGACTCCTATTGAGCCTTCCAAAACCACTAAACCTTCTGACTGGTACTACTATTAAAATATAAAGTCCGTGCCTCCCATCTCAAATGTGCACATCCAAAACTATCAAATAGACTCATTTATCTTGTATGCAATATTTATCTTGCTGTATTTAGCTCATTATCAGCACTTGTCAAGTTCTTTTTGGAGTCTGACTTAACCTATCCATTAAGTTTCCTAACTTCAAGTCTTCAGAAAATTTCAAATAATCTCATCTTCATCATTTAAATATAAAACAGAAATGCTGAAATAGTACATTTAAAATAGTAGTACTTATACATATAGCTTACAACATTTATAGATTCATCTTACTAATTTTGCTTTGAGAGCAAATGGAATGTAGAAAATGGCTAATCGAAACCTGATGTACATTTCTATCAGGTGGAACATTTCAAACATGTTTAAGATGGATATTTGGTCACAAATTTTTTTAAAGTACGCAATGGGGTTTGCATCTGGCTATCTGAAAGAATCAAGTAGGGGCTCCTGGGTGGTTCAGTCCGTTAAGTGTCTGCCTTTGGCTCAGGTCATAATCCCAGGGTCCTGCTCAGCAGGGAGCCTTCTTCTCCCTCTGCCCCTCCCCCCACTCATGCTCACTTGCTCTCTCACTCTCAAATAAAATCTTAAAAATTTTTTTTGAAAAAGAGTTAAGTATATCCAATTCACTGTAAACCACAATAATAAAATTGAGAAATAAGACCAAGAAAGAAAAATATAATCGGGGCGCCTGGGTGGCTCAGTCGGTTAATCGTCTGCCTTCGGCTCAGGTAATGATCCCAGGGTCCTGGGATCAAGCCCCACGTCTCTCCCACTCCCCCTGCTTGTGTTCCCTCTCTCGCTGTGTCATTCTCTGTCAAATAAATAAATAAAATCTTTAAAAAATATATATATATATAATCATGTGATATTCAAATAATCCTCAGAGTACGTGTACTCTAGAGAGTTTTAAACATAAATCATGTACATCCCTGCCTCAAGAACCTGACAATGGAGAGTACAAACATTCCTTCAAAGATTTTCAATTAGTCAATAAAAATCATTTCAAGATAGATTATTTATCATCTTCAAAACTTAGACCCAAACAGCTAAGACAACGTACCTTAGGAGAATTTACATGCTAGGTTTTGCCTTTCCTTAATTTGGCAGGTGAATGTCTTTACCTGTAAGTGTTGAAAATAAGAAGCTGAAATAGTCCACGTCACTCATCAACCAGTCTTTAACTGAATACTTCCATCCAGAAAATGATGATCTATAATAAACAATGGGAGAATTATTACCAGAAGTGACTGAGTTGAAGACTCTAGAAAAACAGCACATTATATAACAATTTTTCTTTATTGAAAACACATCTGCATTAATAACTTAAAAACCAGAGTATATATTCACTTTGTATGTAAAGGCTCTAGTACCATAATATGAAAAATTTAACTTCTAACGTATTTACACTTATGTAAAGTTTTCATGAAAAAGCATAATTGGTCCATATATATGGTGTAACTTAGAAAATTTCCACACCACTTGAAAATCAGACTCTAAGGAGCCAAAATGAAGTTTTGCTTTTTAGTAGCAGGTATGGCTGCTATTTGATTTTTATAAAGTCTTACCTTGCTTACATTTTAAATGAGCTAAGTTTAAACAAGCTCCAGCACTCTACCTAACTAAACAAAAACTATCTTGATTAGGTAAAGAATATTCCTTGTAAAGCCACTCTACGATAATTGTGTGTTCCTATACTCTGCAAAGCTGTAACTGGGCCTACTTCACAACAGTGCAGCTGAAGTATTGGTAGGGTACTTAAGGGAATAGCTAAATGTAAAGCATATCTCATTAAATGAGGATTATCTCGTTCCTGCTCTGGGATCAGTTTCCAATGATTCCTTTAAAAACTCTCTTCAGGGGTGCCTGGGTGGCTCAGTTGGTTAAGCGACTACCTTCAGCTCGGGTCATGATTCTGGAGTCCTGGGATCGAGTCCCACATCGGGCTCCCTGCTCAGCAGGGAGTCTGCTTCTCTCTCTGACCCTCTTCCCTCTCATGTTCTCTGTCTCTCATTCTCTGTCTCTCAAATAAATAAATAAAATCTTTAAAAAAAAAAAAAAACTCTCTTCAGGGGTGCTTGGGTGGCTCAGTCAGTTAAGTGTCTGCCTTCGGCTCAGGTCATGATCCCAGGGTCCTGGGATCGAGCCCCACGTTGGGCTCCCTGCTCAGCGGGGAGCCTGCTTCTCCCTCTCCCACTCCCCCTGCTTGTGTTCCCTCTCTCGCTGTGTCTGTCAAATAAAAAAAAAAAAAAATCTTTAAAAACTCTCAAGTTAAGGCTAAAGAAAAAGCAAATTTCAGCCTTAGATATGGAAAGAAAAAGGGGCGGGAGGATGCTGAGAACGATCAGATCCAACAAGCTGAGGCTACAAATTTTATCACAGCTATCCAAATAAATATCTGACAAAATTAGGAGTTTCTAATTCAACTAAAAGCACTTAATTATTTTTACTGTTAAAATAGTTGTGTTTATATTTATTAATATTCTTTAAATTTGGGGAGTTAAAATAATGGAAATACCTATTATTCCCACAGTAAGGAAAGAACTGTAGAGGGAATATCAAAAGGTAAGAGTTAACAAGAAAGTCAGAAATGCACAATGGAAAGGAGTACAAAATGGTAGTTAGAAAGCAAATAGGCTTTTGAACCCAGGGAAAAGAGGGGTCAACTGCGCCATCCAGTGGCTAAAAGAGGTAGCAAATCCATTTAAGAGCCCACTTTGAACAATGATAAGCAACAATTATAATGTCCTTAAAATTATAACCATATGTACTGTCCAAGCCAGAATACTTCTGAGAGTAAGACGGGGCAAAAGAAGTAAAATGAATCTGTTCCTGGCAGAGCAGGTCATATATTTGCCACTTAAAAACCAAGCCAAATTTCTTAGTCCCAAAATTTCTCCCTTGTCAAAGATTTTTATCTAACAACACAGATTACCTCTCAACATTTATGTCTTATGTGTCCCAATCTAGCTGTAAATAAACTAGGGGCAGAAAGGGTAGAGAACAAGCAAAAGCAAATGGAAAAATACAAGCAGAATGCTATGGGGTGAAAAGTCAAACTCTAAAAAACTGTTAAGTGGGCAATAAAAAAGGTAGGGGCAGCAACTCAACCTTTCAAAAGATAAAATGTATACAGTTTTCACTTGATGGGTTTTTCACACATGGAACTATATTCTTTGGGGTGAACTCACTCTGATAAAGACAAACAGGGCGCCAGAACTACAAAACCTAAAATGAACCTATCTCACAATCCAATTAATGTAACCAAAAAAAAAAAAAAAGAATTAAAGGACTATTTCAGGAAAATTAATCTGGCAATACTGCACAAGATAGATGGGATATTATAATAGTACAGGTAGACGATTATAAACAGTTGGCGAGTTTATAGTCACGGTCAAGGAAAAAAAGGGATATTTTGAAGTAAAAAAAAAAAAATATATGAAATAACCCAGCATATGTCTGAAGGAAATAAACATTATTGTTAAATTCTGAATCTAGGAATTGATACAATGATAATGTCATTGGCCCAAGCACGTGGAGAAGTCCTAATTCTGTATTATTTTTTAAAAGAGAGATTAGTTTGGGGGTGCCTGGGTGGCTCGGTCGGTTAAGTGGCTGCCTTTGGCTTGGGTCATGATCCCGGGGTTCTGGGACAGAGCCCCATACTGGGCTCCCTGCTCAGTGGAGAGCCTGCTTCTCCCTCTCCCTCGTCCTGCTGCTCTGCCTACTTGTTCTCTCTCTCTAGCTCTCTGTCAAATAAATAAATAAAATCTTAAAAAAAGAAAAAAAAAAGATTGGTTTGAATGAGAACAATACATCTACAGAAAGAGAAGTCTACCTACACAGACTCTGCTAAAAAGTAAAATTTAACTTGGCCGACTTTTAACTACAATGACAATCTGCTGTTAATGATTATGAAGCCCGGGGCGCCTGGGTGGCTCAGTCGTTAAGCATCTGCCTTCGGCTCAGGTCATGATCCCAAGGTCCTAGGATCGAGCCTCGCATGGGGCTCCCTGCTCGGCTGGAAGCCTGTTTCTCCCTCTCCCACTCCCCCTGCTTGTGTTCCTGCTCTATCTGTCAAATAAAATCTTAAAAAAAAAAAAAAAAAAAAAGATTATGAACCCCTACTCTTATTTGTAAATTTACTTTAACAGTTACCACAAATCTCCATAAGAAATAAGTAAAAATTTGAAAACACCCTTGACAAAAATTATTAAGCAAAGTGAATCATAACTAATGTTGATAAAGCCATTAAATATAGCTTTTAAGGAGAATCAGTTTCAAGAAGTGTTCAAAACGTTAATTTAAATCAATTTTAAAACAGATCCTTCAGGAGTTATATCAAAGGAACAGAGTGCCCTCTACTGGAAGTTAATAAACACAAAATCACTTCAGGAGCAGAAAAAGAACATCTAATTTTTTTAAAGGCCTAACACTGAATAATTGCTTACTAGACAAGGAGCAGGATTTTTCTTCCCCTAAGAAAGGAAAACATGGGAAACTAATAAATGCTTAAAATACTTAGAAATAAGACCAAGTCGTTCTCTAATGCACGTGCACACAGAAATGTAACACTGAATTTTCACATATAAACATGTTGCAGATAGCTCTCTTTTGCTAAAAGAAAAGGTTATCATCAGTTATGAATCACACTTTAGGTGACTAGATTCCAACATATGTCCTATACTGGTAAGAAGAGACTGTCAAAGAAGCTAAAAAAGTCTATGAGCTACTCCTACTTAACTGGGCTAGATTTTTATGTATAAGAAACCACAAGAAAGTCAGTCTTTAAATTCTTTAGGTACAGCCTAGATTTCAATTTCTGCCTAAAACCATATTAGACCCTGTCCATGAGCCACAATCAGTAATAAACACTACTGAATACTAAAAATATTATGCCTGGGGTGCCTGGGTGGCCCCACTGGTTAAGCTTCTGCCTTTGGCTCAGGTCGTGATCTCAGGGTCCTGGGATCGAGCCCCTCCATCGGGCTCCCTGCTTGCCCGGAGCCTGCTTCTCCCTCTCCTTCTGCCCCTCCCTCTACTTGTGCTCTCTCTTGCTCTCTCTCTCTCTCTCATGAACAAATAAAATCTTTAGGAATGCCTGGGTGGCTCAGTCGACTAAGCATCTGTCTTTGGCTCAGATCATGATCCCAGAGTCCTGGGACAGAGTCCCACATCGGGCTCCTTATTCAGTGGAGAGCCTGCTTCTCCCTCTGCCTGCGCTCCCCCTGCTTTGTGCACGCTCTGACAAATAAGTAAAAAAAAAATCTTTAAAAAAAAATCTTTTAAAAATAAAAAATAGGGCGCCTGGGTGGCTCAGTTGGTTAAGCGGCTGCCTTCGGCTCAGGTCATGATCCTGGAGTCCCGGGATCGAGTCCCACATCGGGCTTCCTGCTCAGTGGGGAGTCTGCTTCTCCCTCTGACCCTCTTCCCTCTCGTGCTATCTCTTATTCTCTCTCTCTCTCAAATAAATAAAATCTTAAAAATAATAAAAATAATAAAAATAAAAAATAAGTAGAAATAAAAATATTATTCCTAAAATACAAACACAAGGTGTTTAAGGATACTTTGAACACTTGCAATATGAAACACTATTAATTGGTTATAAAACATTTTAGAGTAGGGGTGCCTGGGTGGCTCAGTCGGTTAAGCATCTGCCTTCAGCTTGGGTCATGATCCCAGGGTCCTGGGATCAAGTCTCTCATGAGGCTCCCTGCTCAGTGGGGTGTCTGCTTCTCCCTTTCCCCCTCCCCCCTGCTCGTGCATGTGCACGCTCTCTCTGATAAATAGTAAATGTCTAGTAATCTAAAAAAAAGAACTTTAAGAGTAAAATGATACAGCTACTGTGGAATACAGTACAGAAATTCCTCGAAAAATTAGAGAATTACCATGTGATCCAGCAATTCCACTTCTAGGTATATAGCCAAAAGAATTAAAAGCAAGGACTCAAACAAGTTATTTGTACATCAATGTTCAAAGCAGCATTATTCACAACAGCCCAAAGACGGAAACAACCAAGTGTCCATCCACAGATAAACAAAATGTAGTATATACATATAATGGAACATTAAGTCAGCCTTTTTTTTTTTTAAGATTTTATTTACTTATTTGACAGAGAGAGATAGCCAGAGCAGGAACACAAGCAGCGGGTGTGGGGGAGGGAGAAGCAAGCTTCCCACTGAGCAGGGAGCCTGATGCAGGACTCAATCCCAGGACCCTGGGATCATGACCTGAGCCGAAGGCAGATGCCTAACGACTGAACCACCCAGGCACCCCTAAGTCAGCCTTTAAAAGGAAATTTTGATACATGATACAACATGAATGAACCTTGAAGAGTTATGCTGAGTGAAATAAGCAAGACACAAAAGGACAAATATTTTGTGATTCCACTTATATGAGGTACCTAGAATAATCAAAAGCATAAAGATAGAATAGTGGTTACTAAAGGGCTGGGGGTAGGGGGAATGAGGAGTTATTGTTTAATGCATGCAGAGTTTCAGTTTGGAATGATGAAAAAGTTCTGGAGATGAGGGCGGCTGGGTGGCTCAGTCGGTTGAGCAACTGCCTTCGGCTCAGATCGTGATCCCAGGGTCCTGGGATTGAGTCCCGCACTGGGCTCCTGCTCAGTGGGGAGCCTGCTTCTCCCTCTCCCTCTGCTGCTCCCCCTGCTTGTGCCTTCTCTCACTCTCTCTTCTGTTCTCTATCAAATAAATAAATAAAATCTTAAAAAAAAAATTCGGAGATGGACAGTGGTGCTAGTTGCACAACAATGTGAAAATACTTGATGCCACTGTACAGTTTTAATTGTATACTTAAAACTGGTCAAGGGCGCCTGGGTGGCTCAGTTGGTTAAGCGACTGCCTTCGGCCCAGGTCATGATCCTGGAGTCCCGGGATCGAGTCCCGCATCGGGCTCCCTGCTCAGCAGGAGCCTGCTTCTCCCTCTGACCCTCTTTCCCTCTCGTGCTTTCTATCTCTCATTGTCTCTCTCAAATTAAAAAAAAAAAAAAAAACTTTATAAAAAAAATTAAAAAAAACTGGTCAAAAGGGTTAAGTTTTATATTATGTATATTCAACCACACACACACACAAAGAGATTTCAAGTGATTTCTTGTCTGAGTCCACAAATGTATGTATTTCACCAGCTACATTAAATCTGTAGGTCCCTGAAAAGAAGGTATCACAATTCCATAAAACAGAAGGATTTAAGCACAGTACTCTCATGTGCCACTGAACCCTTACTTCATGCTTTTGATAATTTCAAATCTGTATAAATCTATACAAATATAATTATAGACAATATCTATACAAATCACTAAAAAACTTGAAACAGTCTTACTTTAGTGAGCTTACTCTATCTAGCAGTAATATCAACAGCTTTAATTGTTGAATTAAGAGCAAATGAAGTTAGTAGCCGTATGTAACCTTAAAAGTGTTCTGTAGTTTACATATTGCCAGTAAAAGGCACAGGGAAAAAAGACTATATACTTCAAATACAGCTCACTTGAGAATGCTACCTCATGTGCAGTATCCCAATGAGCATGGCAGCCAAGCTTGAACTGAGTCTTCCCATAATACAGCAACGACTTAACCGAGAAAGTAAATCAGCAGGCAGAGTGGGTAGAAAATATACAAGCTGGACCAAACGCTGCTGAGACTCTGCTGGGAGAACCACCACAGTGCCTTCTTGTGGATCTAGTGGGGTAGGTACACATATTAAATTCATAAAAGATGAATTTATAAAGATATATAAAAGATACACAGAGGTTAAATCAATAAAGCAGATGTTAAACTGAATTCCAATGTGTCAACTACATAAAAAAAGTTTTATCATAAAGTGTATGTTTAAACTATTTTCTAAAGTAAAAGAATGAACATAATCATTATTTTAAGATATATTTAACACTGTAATAATTCCATAATATCATCCAAGTGTCAGTTTGAAATAAGAACTTTGATAAGGGTAAAGGGATTGAACACAAAGTAAAACAGTAAAAAACAAGCACTTCTGCTAAACAGTGACAGTTACAATATCAACCTAACTTAAAGCAAAAGATAATACATACAAACAATACTGAAAAAAAAGAGACTTAAAAATATAACCCCAAAAAGGTGGAAGCAAACCAAATGTCCATCACTTAATGAACGGATAAATATAAGTGAAAGATCCATATAATGGAATACTAGTACTCAGCAATAAAAAAAAAAGTTCAGATACATGCACACTATAGCATGCATGAATGCTGAAAACAGTACATTAAATAAAAATAGCCAGATTCAAAAGGCCCCATATTATAATATTCCATTTATAACAAATGTTCAAAATAGGCAAATCCATAGAGACAGAAAAGTAAATGTGTGTGCCAGAAGCTGGGAAGGACTACTAATGGGTATAGTTTCTTTCTGGGGTAATAAAAATATTCTGGAATCAGACAGATTGCACAACTTTGGGAATATGTTAAAAACATTAAAATGTACATTGTAAAATGGCAAATTTTATGGTATGTGAACTACATCTCAATAATAAATTAAATATACGTATATATCCTGGTATGCTCTTATTGGTATTTTTGCTTAAAATGTGAAATACTTCCAGAGATGAATAAAAAAAATATAAATACATGGAAGTCATACAAGATATCCATTATGATTATGTAATTTGCTGCCAAAGCTTCAAAGGAATTTTTAAAAAATTCCTGATCAGTTTTGAATTTGTGAACAGCAAGTGGCTAAAAAAACAATTTAAGAATCCAAGAAGCATCTACAACCACTAAACCTTCTAAAACTATCCTAATAAAAAATATTTACTATTGAAAATGAATTTACTGTTTGAAATTTTATTTTGTTTTGGCAATTTAACCATGGTATAACCAATTTATAATAATTTAAAGGAAAGGCAAACCTAAAGCGTTCTCCTTAGAAACTTCCTTCCTAAATCAGGGTAGATCAATGGCTACCTACACAGTTAAACTCTTACCATAGATTCGCAGAGCAGAAGCTTGTAAACTTTTTAGTAACTCTCTATTTGCTCGTGCTGCCGCAGTATGGATGATATCAATAAGCTGTGTTGAGAGGTCAGGATTTCGGGAACCAAGGTGAGCAAGCTGCAATGGTAAACCAGCCAGCCAACGGGATAACACCTTACTACGATATCTAAGAAACACCAAATTAGAAAAAAATAGAATTTAATTTCCAAAGACAAGGGAAGTTTAAACAAAAAAAATTTTTTTAACCTAAATATACCACAGACTAACAAATCATTTACCAAGAACACATGTACTCATTTAAACATTTGAGGCCTCTAAGAATGGCAGCATCGTTTATTTAGCTATAGCATTTTCCAGAGTTTTACCCACTAAATTAAAAAGACCATGTAATTTGGGGCACTACAGTCTAAATTGTATGTTTATCTTAAAAAACACAGACGCTAATACTCTTTGTACTATTTATCTTAATTGTTAGCTATTATACTAGATTAACTCATTGATGCATTCAATAAACGGTGCTCCCAGACTAAATGGCTTTGAACCTGTTATTTTAGTTCTTCAGTACACAGCTGACCCTTGAACAACATGGGTTTGAACGGCGTGGCTCCACTTACAAGCAGGTTTTTTTATTTTTAATAAATATATTGGAAAATTTTTTGGAGAACTGCAACAATTTGAAAACCTCACAAAGTGCATAGCCTAGAAATACTGAAAATATTATATTCTTCTTAGAAGTTAGGGTGTAACTTTTAAGAATATATGTAACATAAAATTATACCTAAGAAGTTAGATGAAATTTTAAGACTATAATATATGTAACATAAAATATGTGTGTAACAACTGTTATTATCCGTAAGGCTTCTAGTCAATAATAGGCTATTAGTAAAGTTTTGGGGCAGTCAAAAGTTACACACAGATTTTTGACTGTGCGCCAGGGGGTGGGGGAAGTGGGGGTTACGTGTCAGTGTCCCTAACCCCCACATTGTTCCAAGGGTCCACTGTACTTGTACCTGGTAAAGCTCCAATGTCTCTTTACTCAGGTAACAGCAATCACTTTTGCTGCACACCTCAAGAGCTTAATGATTTAAGCATGACCTTTTTGTCACACAGACCTGAACTTAAGTCCCAGCTCTGTTTCCCATTAGTTATAGGATACTCACCAACTTATTTAACCTAAGCTTCAGTTTCCTCCTATAAAACGAAAGTAACAGTACCTACATCTCATAGTAGGAGTACGAGATTTAGATAAATTATGAAAAGCACCTGGTTTGTACTAAAGACTCAAATGTTTCAACAACTACCTATGCATGCTGAGGTATCCCCAACCCTTATCTTCTGCCTAAACATATCTTCCTATCTGAAATGTACCTCAAACTCACATCAAAAAATTAATTCCTTAATTCTACTCTTTGTGTTGTCTGTCTCCCTTGATAGCACCAAACTAAGCCAGAAACATTCTCATCTTCTATTGTCCTCATTCTTATACCATATAACCCAATGTAATTAAGGGCTAGTGGTTCAGCCTCCATAATTTTTATGGAAAGCAAAAGAAAAGGCTGAGGCTGCTACAGGTTATTCCAACTGTCCTTAAGATATTAAGTGGACAAGTGGAAATACAAGCTCAAAGAGGTTTTTATCTGCTTGGTTATATACAAAAAGATTACTGGCACCATTATATATGCTTCTTTATACAATTTTATATCTTTTCTTACATACAACCAAACAAGATAAAAAGTGAACTCCTCCAAAGATTTTATCACTCTTTTGTCCTATTTAAATAGACTTTAAAAAAAAAAAAAAAACAACACAAGAAAAAGAAAGGCAAAATAAATGAAACTTTACCTGACTCTGTAAGATCTCAGTTCTTCTTTCTGATAGATTTTACTGAAAAATTTCAGTAACAAAGTCCGAACTGGGAGGAGAAGGCCTCTCTGCTGATACAATGTATAAACTGCCTTGATGAGAGACTCTGTAGCCTCTAAAAACAAAAACAATTTCATATGAAGCAAAAATATTTCTTCACCAGCTCTAATTACTCTAAAAGCACAGAAGCACTTTACTTTGTTCCTATGATAAAACAGATCTTAGTCACAAACTGGTAACTACCACTGAAGTCCTGTAGCAATGACCTACTATAAAAGTCAAACCAACCAGAGATTACTGTATAAATTTTCCTAAGGGACAACAAACCTATGTAGTGATGACAACCAGGCTATTAGAAAGATGAATAGGATGGGAACCAAACAGGAAAGCTTTGTTTCTGAATGAAAAGAATTAGTAAGTCATACTAAAAAAGAACTTAATGTGACATAACTTCAGGCTAGAACAAAGGTAGAGGATTCATTCTACATGGATAAAAGGGAAAAGTGCTCAATTTATAATCAAACTAGATCAGGAAAGGGTATTTCTTGGGCTCAATGGCATTTCCTCTTAATAATACCTATCTTATTTTACTCAAGTCTGTAATCTACTAGAAATGTTACCATATTGCTTCAGAGTGGACCTACTCACTGAGAAAGAGATTCTCTGGGCCATAAAAAACTTCAGTGTTCAAGTAGATAGTCCTTTATAATTATACAAGCTACCTTTTATGGCTTGAATGTAATTAACCTAACTCACGGAATGTCTGAAAGTCATTAATTCAAAGCTAGACCCTAAGAGCATGCGTAAGAGTTCCTCCCTTAAGAAGACAAAGCAGTAACACCTACCTCTGTTGGGTTGTATCTGCATTAATCTCCATGATACCCCAAGCAATCTGTTCAGCTGCTTACTATTTAGCCTAAAGCCATCTTCAAGAGTCTCTGTCACAAATTTCCTTATCATTTCTATCCAATTGGAATCCTTCTGCAAAGTTGAGGCATTTGCCAGGGAGACCATGATATCAGACAGTGTTAAATTCAGTAATAGATGATCTACATTATTGGAGAGAATCGTGCAATGCTTGATGCTAAAAATAAACAAAAGACACACACATCTATAAAGTGTTATATCTACCATGCCTGCTTCACTTAGAATACTTAAAATAATCTAACAATGGGTCAAAATATTTCCTTCTAAAATAAACTGCCAAGACGAAAGGTATAGAAGCAAGGTTTAGGCCATCGTTTTATAAATAAACCACTCCTTAAGACTGTTAAGACATGAATTTGTATACTGCTCAGTTCATTACCCAAGTTCCTCTTCACACAAAAAGTAAAGGCCCTTGTAACAATGCTTGGTAATCCTAAACGTAATTTGGAGATAAGACTTGAGAACCTCAACATGCTTAAAGATTTTTTTTTAAAGCAAATACTTATACTTGGATGTAGGTCACAGTAGATCTTGACTCTGCTTCTAACTCACAACATAATCACTAATTTCTCCTGGCCACAATTTCCATATGTGTGACATAAGGAGACTGGTCCAGATAAGCACTGTTCTGAAACAACTTACACGATACACATATTAAAATCGTTTTTTTCTAGCCAAATGAAACACATTTCTTTCAAAGCTTCAAAGAAATTTCAAAAAAGAAATCTCAAAAAAAAAAAAATCTCAAATAAATACTTTCAATAAAAACAAATTGCAATATAGACTATAAATACCTATTTCAGACTATGGCATATTCAACAGCAAAGCCTATTTATTTCAGGTTTCAAAAAATGTAAAGTTAATTAAAATAAAAAATCTGACCAATTTTAAAGGAAAAGGTTAATCCTAGATCAAGCATGAGCAAGGACACAGTAGTGAAGAACCAAGAATGCATGGGAAGGGAAATAAAAGAAATCTGGTGCTATCAGAGCATCAAATGTAGGGTTAGGAATGACCTATGAGCCTGGAAAGGTAAAATGGAACCAGATTACAAAGAGTCAGGGAGGCTAAGGGCACTAAAATTAATTCTACAACCACAAGAGTAACGTGGTTGAAAACTTATTTCAGATGGGTGATTTGTGGAGACAGAAAATGAAAAATGAGAGTTACAAGACTATAAACAAAGAAGCAGGGGCACTGGGGTGGCTCAGATGGTTAAGTGTCTGCCTTCTGTGCAGGTCATGATCTCCAGGTCCTGGGACTGAGCCCCACGTTGGGTTCCCTGCTCAGCGGGGAGAGTCTGCTTCTCCCTCTCCCTCTGCCTCTCCCCTCACTAGTGCTCTCTCTCTCAAATGAATAAATAAAATCTTAAAAAACAAACAAACAAAAACAAAGAAGCAGTTATTTGGCTATTGTAGCAATCCAGGCAAGACATGATCCCAAGAACCAAGGTCAATGTTGGGTATGGACTGGGAGAAGGCAGGACAATTTAGGAAGAATAAAAATTAGCTGGATTTGGGGCGCCTGGATGGCTCAGTTGGTTAAGCGACTGCCTTCGACTCAGATCATGATCCTGGAATCCCAGGATTGAGTCCCACACATCAGGCTCCCTGCTCAGCGGGGAGTCAGTCAGCTTCTCCCTCTGACCCTCCCCCTCTCATGTGCTTGCTCTCTCTCTCTCAAATAAACAAAATCTTTTCAAAAAAATTAGCTGGATTTGAAGTTTAAGTGTATACATGTATATGAGTTTGGGGATGGTGGGAATTGGAGGAATCAAAAGTTCTAGCATTGGTGACTGGATTAATGAAGAAGCAGAGATCCAGAAAATATTACTTTTGATATGTGGAGCTTATAGTGTCTCTGGTATAATTCCAGGCAGAGATAGCCAACAGATAACTCAAAGTACAAGTCTGACACCAGAAGGAGAAGTCCAAGCTATTTAATGAAAATTACTCACATGACCACTCCTAGCTGCAAAAGAAGCAGGAAATCCAGTTATTTTGTATAGTCCTATTCCTAGCTAAACACTGGAATTTAAGAAAGGAATGAATGAGAATGGGACAGATAACTAGCAGTCTACACACCACAAACCCAAATTACTACAAGGTTTTTTGCCAAACAGCCCAGTGTTCAAAACCAAAGCACATTTTAACATTAACTAGACCACACAAAAACTTAACTGCCACATTTCTTCAGAAGTAGAGCTTATACCAAGATCTACCCTAGGTTTATCTCAAGCAGCATAATCTATTACTGTGTAGAAGTTCTCAATGGACACTTCAAACTTGGGAGAATTCAATCTGCTCATCCAATACTTTATACAAATTTTTAAGGACTAAATATGCCAACCATCAATTCTATGAGGGAAGCAGGTTAACGGGGATACTCCAATTTTCAGTAACAATAATGCAGGTAATTAGAACTAATCCCCTTCCTGAAAACAACATTAAAACTAGATGAAATCATTTTTAAAAACCTCAAAAATACTCAAGAGCTAAGAAGATAATGAACATTTTACTGGGTTCCAAAATCTATGAAAAAAAAGCAAGATACTAGCACTCAAGGCTTTGTCCTTAGGGTAAATGCCAATTCCAAAGAAAAAGCTGCAAAACGGATGTAACCTTTTAGTGGCCTCACAGGGAAAAATCAGAGCCCAGGGCCTGCCAAACATGGGGACTTTCATATATTATCCTGGGTAAAGGTGAACTGGAAATATAAACAGCTCTTAGATAAAACTTAATTCCAATTTTGCTCTATACCAGTGGTTTAAATAATTCCTCACAACTAGCTCTACAGATTCAACACAATTCAAATCAAAATCCCAGCATTCTATTTGTAGTCGTCAATAAATTGGTTCTGAAGTTTATATGGAAAGGCAAAAGACCTAAAATGCCCAACCCAAGACTGAGGCAGAACAAAGCTGGAGGACTCATCCCAATTCAAGAGTTACTATACAACTACAGTAATCAAGACATCATGGAATTGGTAAAAGAACAGACACATATAGGTTAATGGAACAAAGAGCTCCAAACAGACCCACAAAAATCTAATCAACTATCTCTAAGAAAAGAGCAAAACCAATTCAACGGAGAAAGGATAGTCTTTTCAACAAACGGTGCTGGGAGCAAATGGACAGAAATTATACAAATGAAAAACAAAAACTCAGTGGATTTGTATCTGAGCTCAGTTGAACAAAGCTTAATAATTAAAAGCTCACAAGTATGAGGTTAAAAAAAAAAATAGAAGATTCAGTAAGTAGGTCTAACATATGTTTAATCAGTCTTTACCAGAAAGGAAAAAAATGGGACTGCAGTAATGTTTTTAAAGCTAAACAGAATTTATCAGATCTGTTTAAAGACATTTCATTCGAGATTTAAGATCTCGTATTTAAGAAGTTCACTGAATCCCAAGGAGAATAAAAAAATTAAAAAAACAAAAAACAAAAAACACCCACCTGGATATATCATTGTGAAACTGCAGAAAATAAAAAGAAAAATCATGGGGAGTGGAAACAGGAATTTTGTAAAGTAACAACAGTTAGACTCATAGCTGACTTCTTAATAGAGCAATGAAAATCAGCAGACAGTAAAGTCAGTGTGCTCAAAGAAGAAAACTGCCAAACCTAGAGTATTACACTCTGCTAAAACACTCTTTAGAAATGAAGAAAAAATATTATTTTTAGACAAAACAAAACACAACCTCCAGCAGATTCTAAATGATCCCAGATGGATGGAAACAGATATATGAAAAAATGAGCAAAAAAATAGAAAATACAAGAATAAAACTCAGGTGGTGGATACAAGTTCTCCAAAATGCTAATTTTTGATGGGAAGCTCAAATGTTATCACTGGCACAAATACTGTCAG
The DNA here is from genome assembly GCF_003265705.2 of Callorhinus ursinus. Lineage (NCBI taxonomy): Eukaryota > Metazoa > Chordata > Mammalia > Carnivora > Otariidae > Callorhinus > Callorhinus ursinus. Next base: position 27,783,949 of record NW_027397086.1, on the reverse strand, counting down.
TTGTTTTCTTGGAATTGATAGGCTCTTTGTTCATTTTGAGAAAATAATTGCCAAATACCCAAGTCTGAATAACCATAGTTTGTCTGTCATTCTTTCAAGTTAAAATTGTGCCTGTCACAGAAAGTACTCACAAGTAGAATAATCACAAAAATGTATTTCTTGAGACAAACATCATCCTGTATATGCAGCCAAAATATTTTACCCCAGTTCCATTTCATCACACTGAATATGGAAAGGAAAAAAAAAGTGTTCTCAAGGGTCATGACTTAATAAAATTAGTTAATTTTTACTGCTTCATTAAGGACCTTTTTATGTGAAAGTGGCTCTGGCTTGTTCTTTTAAACTGTGAGTGCACAGTGATGAAGAATACAATGTTTTCCAAGTACAGTTTGGTGCCACTGCCTTAGTTGATGCTAAGATACTGGCAGTTTTACCCACCACTGCTTTTGTACCATCGGTGTAAATGTCAGAAAAATCAAAAAGGCAAATAATGTCTTAATATAATTATAAAAATAGTTCTAACTTTATAGACCCAGAGGTCACAGACCACCCTTTGAAAACTGCTTCTTAGATAAATGACTTAAGAGTAAGCCAGCTAACTATAACTGTCTCACAATAGCAACAATGGTCTACTGTTTATAGGATATCCCAGTAAGCTTCCCTCCCCAATCAATACCCAACCTAATTTGTTCTGTTTCTTTATCTTAAGGTTCTCCCAAAGTAATACCGGTCCCTAAGAATTTCAGATTTTGAAAAAGAAAAAAAAAGAAAAAAGAATTTCAGATTCTGGATTTTCAGTGGCATCCTTATTTAAACCAGTTAGGAAAATTTTCTATATACAACACATCCAACAAACTTCCTTTTTACCAAATAAACTTTACACTGTTCCAGATGATCTTTTCTTTTGCCCTTAACAAAGAAACTTTAGGAAACTCAAATTTCTTCTACAGATGAAACTGCAAGTCAATTTCCTTTTGAAGTCGGCCTTCTTATGTACGCAATTCCTGCCACACTCTTTCTCTGGGCCCTATTCTGTCCTTATTTTCCCACAGAGAAATCTATTTGCTAGTAATTTTTTTCTAAAATTTAATCATTCACATACTGTCTGAATATTTACTATGTTTTTTTAACATAGCTCACTTTTTAAAGACAAATAGAATTTCTAAAAGAAACCTCTGTCAATACCATAAGCAGAAAACCAATCTTTCCTAATACATTTTGCAATAAATTCCCAACAACGCAACCAGCACTTAATGAACCTCAACTTGCCAAATCAAAGCTCTCCATTAACTCTCTAAAAATAAACTAATTTTCCCAGCATAACAGTAAATCTTCCCAACTAGCAGACTACTGTTGTCAGCAGTGAACTTCTCTCACAAACTGATTTGTAGGCCAAAGGCAAGACTTAACTGTATTTTAAACAGAAAGATTCGGGGCCCCCAACAGAAGACAAGACACAGCTTTCATGACACAAGAGAAGTCATTTTAGGTCCCCAGCTATTTTCCTATTTTCCCTGATCAACACCCCACTGGCTCTACTAGCTGAAGCACACCTCTTACAGCACATCCCAGGAGGTGTCAAAATTACAAAGAAATATAAAAACCTCAGTAGTTAAGGATTTTAAGGGAACTAGAGGAATGCAAAATCTAACAGGCCAGTAAATAGGCTAACCGTAACAAACAATAAATCAGTGGTGAAACTCCCAGTGCTGTTTTCAAAAGTAAGCAAGGCCCTGCATTCCTTACCTAAGATAAGGAGCTCAAGACCCCATCCAGTTTATACCCTAAGAGCTTGCCCAAAGCCCCTTCCCCTGACAGTTACCTCTGCTTCATTATAATGTTAAAGTCTCCACCCCAGGAGGGACACAAGGTTCAGAACATAGCATGCATGTACAGGCATGCTTCCTAATAATGTCTGCACAAACTTATGCCTGCCTTTACATGTGATGACAAAGCTCCCCTTTCTGAATATTCATCCTAAACCCTAAATAAAAAGAACGCACTCACCCATACTCAGAGAGTCAAGGCTTTGGAAGTTATTCCCCATGATCTCCTTATTTGCAGCAAATAGGTTCTGTTGTGTGACAACTCCACCTGGTGTAATCTCTATATGTAACCCACCAAGCAGTGAACTCATATTATTTCGATTACAGTATTTGTTCCCAGTACATATTAGAATTACCTTGTTGGAATAATCACCACATAGATTAATAAATTTTGAGCACAAAAAGAAGTTTTCTTAGGGGCGCGTGGGTGGCTCAGTCCATTAAGCATCTGACTCTTGATTTCAGCTTGGGTCATGAGATCAAGCTCCACATTGGGCTCTGCACTCAAGTGTTTAGTCGGCTTAAGATTCTCCTCCCTCTCTCCAATCTCCCTATGCCCCTCCCCCTGCTCGCACTCTCTTTAAAATAAATAAAATCTTTAAAAGAAAAAGAAAGAGGGGCGCCTGGGTGGCTCAGTCAGTAAAGCGTGTGCCTTCAGCTCAAGTTACGATCTCAGGGTCCTGAGACTGAGCCCCGCGTCGGACTCCCTGTTCAGTGGGGAGCCTGCTTCTCCCTCTCCCATTCCCCCTGCTTATGTTCCCTCTCTTGCTGTCTCTCTGTTAAATAAATAAATAATCTTAAGAAAAAAAAAGTTTTCTGAGAGAGGACTACATTTTTTTAAATGTCCATTATTTCCAATGACAAAATTATAGCCTTTGATATAAATGAAAGAATTGAAAGCAGGGACTCAAATGGACATGTGAAGATCAGTATTCATTATTCACAGTTACCAAAAGGTAGAAACCACCCAAACATCATCCATTGATAGATCAACAGATAAACAAAATATGGTATATACATACAACGGACTATTACTTGGCCTCAAAAAGGAAAAAAACTTGGAAGCAACCAAGAGGTCCTTCAGTAAGTGCAAGAATGGATACATAAACTGTGTCACATCCATACAATGGAACATTATTTAGCACTTAAAAAAAGAGTCCTCAAATGATGAAAAAAACATGGGGAAGGGAAGGATGAATCGGCAGATAACAGAGGATTTTTAGGACAGTGAAACTATCCTATACGATACTAAAATGGTGGATAATTATTATTATATTTGTCAAAACTCATATAATTTGTAATACCAACAGTGAACCCTGAGGTAAACTATGGCTTTGGGATGAAACTGATGTGTCAATGTAAGTTCATAGGTTGCAACAAACGTTTTAACTCTGGTGCAGGATGCTGACAGTGAGGAAAGCTGTGTATTTCTGGGAGCAGGAGTACATGACAATTCTGTACTTTCTGCGCAACTTTACCATGAAACTAAAACTGCTCTAAAAAATACAATCTATTTTTTTTTTAAAGTGGAAAAAAATGCTAGTAGATGCTACAATATGAATGAACTTTGAAGACATTTTCCTAAGTGAAATTAAGCCAGACACAAAAGGAAAAATATTTTCCGGTTCTGCTTATATGAGGTACCTAGAAGAGTCAAATTAACAGAGACAAAAAGTAGAACAGTGATTCCCAGGAGCTGGTGATAGGGGACCGTGGTGAGTTATTGTTTCATGGGTACAGACTTCCAGTTTGGGAAGATGAAAATAATTCTGTAAATGGATGGTGGTGATGGCTGCTTAACAACATAAATATACTTAATACTACTGAACCATACACCTTAAATGATTAAAAAGGTCAAATTTCATGGTATGTATATTCTACCACAATAAAAATCAGTAATATCCTTTGTAACTCTGTATTTTAACTGAAGATGAAAAATTTAGACATCAGTTAAATTTACGGTTACAGTGTTGTCTCCCCTAACTTTAACTTGTGTTGCCCTCCACAGGTTATCTACTAAGTATTCAATGCAGCTCCTTATGGAAAAAAGAGAGCAGTCCAGTGTCCCTGAAAATGAATCCCTGGGAAATCTTCTCAAGAATAAGCTAGCTATATTGCCAATCTACTTTTGCTAAAAATTCCACAACTGCAAAGTCAGCTGGGAATATGACAGAATAGGAGGACACTAAGCTCGCCTCCTCCCATGGATACAACTAGATAACACCAATATGTGTAAATTACCCAGGAACCAGCGAAGAAGACTAGCAGAACAAATTCCACAACTAAAGTCAAGGAAGGGGCCACATTAAAGAAAACAGGAAGAGCAAAGACACGGTCTGGAAGCAAAACGGACCATGGCCATTTGACACAATGGAGAGGGAGGTGGTGGCATGGAGAAGGGCAGAAAACAGACTTTCACACTGGGAAGTCCACAAACTGGGAGGATGAATCTCCAGAATATTTGCCTTTGAAAGTGAGTTCTCAAAACTATCAGGACTTAAAGCCTGGAATTTTAAAAACTGGCGGACTCGGCTCTGTGAGAACCCAGAAGGCGTTAGGAAGCAGAGTTCAGCAATAAAAAAGAGAGCAAGACAAATAGCCCCTGCATATATAGTGCAGAACCAGCAAGTGGAAAACTCCAGGGGCAGACAGGAGGGAGAGTTGATTTGCCTCAGAGCATGGTCAAGAGAGGCAGGGACCACGGGGAGACTCCAGGAACAAAGGACATGGCAGACACCATTTCCCGCCCCACCCCCCAGCAAAAACAATGGCCACCTGCGGGAACCAGCATGGTGCCAACACTCCTAAATTGCTTCCACCAAGTTTATTCACATCCCACCCACCCACCCCCCACCACACACCACCCCATCAGCAGATATGCCCTTCCTAGTCACACTGGCCTGAATCCCAGAGCTGCAGGCCCCTCCCCCAGAAGCCCGGCACAAACCCTGACAATGCCACATCTCCCGACACCCAGGAGGACCTCAGTTCTGGCAGTGGCAGACTTTTACAAGCAGACCACCACACACCTTGTTAAAATGTGCCCAAACCCTGCCGGGGATCAAACACAGCACACAATATGCCAAGAGAGCCTATGTAAACTACACTGAAGGAAAGAGGCCAAAACTAAACAGGAGAGCACATGCAACACACACAGGAGACATTCTGAAGCACCAGGCCCTGAGAAACCAGGACCTCTTCTTCATAAGGCAAACCACAGCAAGAGACCAAAGTGAAGCAAATATAAGTAATATGTCTGATAGAGAATTTAAAATAACGATCATGAAAATACCAGACTGGTGAAAAGAGTGGAAGACATCATAGAAACCGTTAATACAGAGATAAAAAAGAACCAATCAGAGATCAAGAACACAGTAAATGAAATTTAAAATACATTCAATGGAAGAAATAGCAAGCTAAATGAAGCAGAGGAATGAATTAACAACATGGAAGGCAGAGTAATAGAAAGCAACAAACTGAGCAAAGGAAAGAAAATTATGCAAACTGAAGTCTTAGGGAATGCAATGACTCCATCAAGCATAACAACATCTGCATTATAGGGATCTCAGGAGAGAGAGAAAAGGGAGAAAATTTACTTGAAGAAATAATAACTGAAAACTTCCCTAATCTGGGGAAGGAAACAGAGATCCAGATTCAGGAAGCACAGAGATCCCACCCCTCCTCCAAATTCAACCCAAGGCCATCCACACCAAGACATATATAGTAATTAAAATGGCAAAAACTAGCAAAAAAGACAAAATTTTAAAAGCAGCAAGAGAAAAAAAAAGTCAGTTACATAAAAGGGAAATCCCATAACGCTATCAGTGAATTTTTCAGCAGAAACTTTGCAGGCCAGAAGGGACTGGGGCAAGATATTCAAAGCACTGAAAGGGAAAAATGTGCAACCAAGAATACTCTATTCAGCAAGGCTATCATTCAGAACAGAAGGATAAAGTGTTTCCCAGATAAACAAAAACTAAAATAGTTCATGATCAGTAAAGCAGCCCTATAAGAAATATTAAAGGGGACTCCCTGAATGGCAAGAAAGACCTTAAGTGAGAATATAAAAAGTAAAAATCAAAGGGGCGCCGGGATGGCTCAGTCAACTGAAGGTCTGACTCTTGATTTTGGCTCAGGTCATTATCTCCAGGTCAAGAGATCGAGCCTGGCATAGGACTCCACACTCTCCACGGAGTCTGCTTGAGTTTCTCTCCTTCTGCCCCTCTACCCCTCCGCCACCGCTCTTGCAGGAGCACTCTCGCACCCTCCCTAAATACATAAATAAATAAATAATTTAAAAACGCAAAAGCAGTAAGAATAAATGTATTTGTAAAAATCAGTTAAGGGAGAGTGCCTGGCTGCCTCAGTCAGTTAAGTGTCTGCCTTTGGCTCAGGTCATGATCCCAGGGTCCTGGGATGGAGCCCCATGTGGGGGAAATCCCTGCTCAGCAGGGAGCCTGCTTCTCCCTTTCCCTCTGCCTACCACAGCCCCTGCTTGTGCTATGTCAAATAAATAAAATCTTTAAAAAAAAAATCAGTTAAGGGATTTATAAAATAAAAGGATATTTTATATGAAACCATACACCTGAAACGTGGGAGGGAGAGGAGTAAAGCATAGGTTTAAACTTAAGCAAGCAATAACTAATATAGACTCATATATGCAAAAGATGTTATGTACAAATCTAATGGTAACCGCAAATCAAAAATCTGTAATAGATATGCAAAAAATAAAGAGAAAGGAATCCAACTATATTACTAAAGAAAGCCAACAAACCATGAAAAAGAGCAAGAAAACGATCAGAGAAAATCTCCAGAAACAACCACAAAACAAGTTACAAATTGGCAATTAAGTACATACCTCTCAGTAATTACTTTGAATGTAAATTAACTAAATGCTTCAATCAAAAGACACAGGGTAACAAACTGGATAAAAAAACAAGACCCGGGTCGCCTGGGTGGCTCAGATAGTTGAGCATCTGCCTTCGGCTCAGGTCATGATCCCAGGGTCCTGGGATCGAGCTCCACATCGGGCTCCCTGCTTGGCGGGGAGCCTGCTTCTCCCTCTCCCTCTACTGTTCCCCCTGCTTGTGCTCTCACTCTGTCAAATAAATAAATAAAATCTTTAAAAAAAAAAAAAAAAAAAAGACCCACCTATATGATGGCTACAAAAGACTCATTTCAGACCTAAAGACATCAGCAGATTGAAAGTGAGGGGACAGAGTAATATTTATCACGCAAATGGATGCCAAAAGAAAGCCAAGCTAGCGATACCTGTATTGGACAAAATAGACTTTAAAACAAAAACTGTAACAAGAGACAAAGGACACTATAATTAAAGGGGACAATCCAACAAGAGGACATAACAGTTGTAAATATTTATGCACCCAAATATATACAAGAGTTAATAACAAACATAAAAGGAATAATAGCTAGTATTACAATAACAATAGAAGACTTTAACACCCCATTCACATCAATGGACAGATCATCCAAACAGAAAAATCAATAGGGAAAAAGTGGCTTTGAATGAAACACTGGACCAGATGGATTAGCAAACATGATAATCAGAACACTCCGTCCTAAAACAGAATACACATCCTTTTCAAGCACACACGAACACTTTCCAGAATAGATCATATATTAGACCATAAAACAAGTCTCAACAAACTCAGAAAAGACCGAAGTCATACCATGCATCTTTTCTGACCACAATGCTTATGAAACTAGAAATCAACCACAAGAAAAGATGTGAAGAGCACAAACACATGGAGGGTAAATAACATGCTATTAAACAATGAATGGGTCAAACCAAGACAAAAAGACATCAAAAATTACATGAAAATGAAAACACAAAGGTCCAAAATCTTTGGGATGCAGCAAAAAGTAGTTTTAAGAAGGCAGTTTATAGAATCACAGGCCTACCTCAAGAAGCAAGAAAAATCTCAAATAACCTAACCTTACACTTAAAGAAGCCAGAAAAAGAACAAACAAAACCCAAAGCCAGCAAAAGTAGTAAGATTAGAGCAAAAATAAATGATATAGAAATTAAAAAAAAAAAAAAATAGAACTCAGCAATGAAACCAGGAACTGATTCTTTGAAGAAAAACAACAACAACAACAAAACTGATAAACTTCTAGCAAGACTCAACAAAAAGAAAAAGAAAGAGAGAAAAGACCCAAATAAACAAAATTACTAATGAAAAAGGAAAAACAACCAACACCACAGAAAGAAAAATAACTGCAGGGGTGCCTGGGTGGCTCCGTAGGTTGGGCATCCGACTCTTGATTTCAGCTCAGTACATGATCTCAGGGTCGTGGGATTAAGCTCCGTGCTGGGCTCTGTGCTGAGCGTGGAGGCTGCCTGGGATTCTCTCTCTCCCTCTCTCTCACCTCCCCTTCCCCCCCGCCAAGTGCACTCTCTCTCTCTAATGGAAAGGAAGGGAACAGGAAGGACTGGGAAGGGAATAGGAAGGGAAAGAATACAAACAACTCTAACAAGACATTTTGAAAACATATATAACAAACTGGACAACTTGGAAGAAATGGATAAATTCCTAGAAACCTATAAACCTACCAAAACTAATGCAGGAAGAAATCGAAAATTTGATTAGACCAATCATCAGCAACGAAATTGAAACAGTATCAAGAAACTCCCAACAGGGGCGCCTGGGTGGCTCAGTTGGTTAAGCGTCTGCCTTTGGCTTAGGTCATGATCCTGGGTTTCCAGGATCGAGCCCCACATCTGGCTCTCTGCTCAGCAGGGAACCTGCTTCTCCCTCTCCCTCTGCCCCTCATCCCACTCATGCACTTACGTGCTCTCTCTCTGAAATAAATAAAATCTTAAAAAATATTAACTCCCAATGAAAGTCCAAGAGCAGACAGGTTCCCAGGCAAATTCTAGCAAACATTTAAAGAAGATTTAATACTCCTTAAACTACTCCAAAAAATACAAAAGGAAGGAAAACTTCCAAATTCACTCCATGAGGCCAATATCACCCTGATATCAAAACCAGATAAAGACACCACCAAAAAAGAGAACTACAGGCCAATATCTCATGAATATAGATGCAAATATTCTCAACAAAATATTAGGAAACCAAATCAACGATGTATTTTTTTTAAAAAAAAAAAGATTTTTGGGGGGTGCGTGGGTGGCTCAGTCGGTTAAGTGTCTGCCTTCAGCTCAGCTCATGATCCCAGGGTTCTGGGACCGAGTCCCGCATCGGGCTCCCTGCTACGCGGGAGGCCTGCTTCTCCCTCTCCCACTCCCCCTGCTTGTGTTCCCTCTCCCTGTCAAATAAATAAAATCTTTAAAAAAAAAAAGATTTTATTTATTTGACAGAGAGAGAACATATGCAAGGGTAGCAGCAGGCAGAGGGGAGAGGGAGAGGCAGGCTCCCCACTGAGCAGGGAGCCCGTTGCGGGGCTTGATCCCAGGACCCTGGGATCATGACCCAAGCTGAAGGCAGACACTCAACAACTGAGCCACCCAGGCGCCCTCAACAATATGTTTTTAAAATATCATATACTACAATCAGGTGGGATTTAGTCCCAGGAAGCAATGGTGATTTAACATTCGCAAAACAAGAGGCGCCTGGGTCATTCAGTCGGTTGGACATCTGCCTTCAGCTCAGGTCATGATCCCAGGGTCCTGGGATTAAGCTCCACTTTGGGCTCCCTGCTCAGCAGAGAGTCTGCTTCTTCCACTCCCTCTGATGCTCCCCCTGACTCTGATCTCTCTCACAAATAAATGAAGTCTTTAAAAAATATATACAGATGTTTGCAAAACAAGGGGCACCTGGCTGGCTCAGTTGGTAGAGCATGCACCTCTTGATCTTGGGGTCATGAGTTCAAGCCCCACGTTGAGTGTGGAGCCTACTTTAAAAAAATAAAATGTTAAAAAATATATATTCACAAAACAATGGGATACATCACATCAATTAAAGGATAAAAACCATATGCACATTTCAGCAGGTGCAGAAAAAGCATTTGATCAAGAACAATATCCATTCGTGATAAAAATCCTCAATAAAGTTAGGTCCAGAAGAAACATAGCTCAACATAATAAAGGCCTTATATGAAAAACCCGCAGCCAGTATCATACTCAATGGTGAAAAACTGAGAGCTTTTCCTGTAAGGTCAAAAACAAGACAAGGATGTCGACTCTGACCCCTTTTATTCAACATGGTAATGGAAGTCCTAGCCACAGTAATTAGACAACATAAAGAAATAAAAGGCATCCAAGTTGTTAAGGAAATAAAACTCTATTTGCAGATGATGTGATACTATATATAGAAAACCCTAAAGACTCCACCCAGAAACTACTAGAACTGATATATGAATTCAGTAAAGTCACAGCATACAAAATCAATGAACAGAACTCTGTTGCATTCTTAAACAGTAATAATGAAGCAAGCAGAAAGTGAAATTAAGAAAACAATCCCACTGGAGCACCTGGGTGGCTCAGCTGGTTGGGCAACTGCCTTCGGCTCAGGTCATGATCCTGGAGTCCCTGGATGGAGTCCCGCATCAGGCTCCCTGCTCGGCGGGGAGTCTGCTTCTCCCTCTGACCCTCCCCCCTCATGTGCTCTCTCTCTCTCTCTCTCAAATAAATAAAATCTTGAAAAAAAAAATTAAAAGGCAACCTATGAAATGGGAGAATTTAAAAAAAAAAAAGAAAGAAAAGAAAAGAAAACAATCCCATTTACAATTGCACCACATAATAAAGTACCTAGGAACAAACTTAACCAAAGAGGTGAAAGACCTGTACTCTGAAAACTTTAAAAACACTGATGAAAGAAATTCAAGACAATGCAAAAAATTGGAAAGACATTCCATCCATGCTCATGGGTTGGAAGAACAAATATTGTTAAAATTTCTGTACTACACAAAGCAATCTACAGATTTAATGCAATCCCTATCAAAATACCAACAGTATTTTTCACAGAACAAACTATCCTAAAATTTGTATAGAATCACAAAAGACCTCGAATACCCAAAGCAATCTTGAAAAACAAAAACAAAACTAGAGGTATCACAATTCCAGTTACACTCCAAGTTATATTACAAAGTGGTAGTAAAACAGCATGATAATGGCATTAGACACACAGATCAATGGAATAGAACAAGAAAATCAGAAATAAACCAGCAATTATATGGTCAATTAATCTTCGACAAAGGAGGAATGAATATACAATAGGAAAAAGACAGTGTCTTTCAACAAATGGTGTTGGGAAAACTGGACAGCTACACACAGAGAATGAAACTGGACCACTTTCTTACACCAAATACAAAAATAAATTCAAACTGGATTGAACACCTAAATGTGAGACTTGAAACCATAAAAATCCTTGAAGAGAGCACAGGCAGTAATCTGACATGGGCTCTAACAACATTTTTCTAGATGTCTCCTGAGGCAAGGGAAATAAAAGCAAAAGTAAACTACTGGGACTACGTCAAAATAAAGCTTCTGCACAGAAAAGGCAACAATCAACAAAACTAAAAAGCAACCTACAGAATGGGAGAAGATATATGCAAATGACATATCCAATAAAGGGTTAGTATCCACAATATATAAAGAACTGATACAATCAATACCTAAAAAACAAATAATCCAATTAAAAATAGCAGAAAACATGAACAGAAATTTCTCCAAACACATCCAGATGGCCAACAAGCACACGAAAAGATGCTCAACATCACTCATTGTCAGGGAAATGCAAGCCAAAACTACAATGAGATATCACCTCACACCTGTCAGAATGGCTAAAATCAAAAACACAAGAAACAGGTGCTCATGAGGATGTAGGAAAAAAGGAGCACCCATGCACTGTTGGTGGGAACGCAAGCTGGTGCAGTCACTACGGAAGACAGTATGGAGGTTCCTGAAAAACTTAAAACTAGAACTACCCTACGATCCAGAAATCACACTACTGGATATTTACACCAAAAATACAAAAGAACTAATTCAAAAGGATACACACACCCCATGTTAACAATTATTTACAATAGCCAAACTATGGAAGCGGTCCATCGATAAATGAATGGATAAAGTGGTTTTAAGAAACCACTTTATAGAAACACAAGCCCACCTCAAGAAGAAAATTTTATTAGATAACTTGTTTTTACATTTATTTGCTCTCACCTGAGGTAAACATTTTAAAGTTTCCAGGCTTACAATTTTAAACTCCATCTTCTAATCCATAAACCTTTGTTTTTTCTCCAATTATTCCTCTTCCTGATACTGATATTAGTTTCATTACCAGTTTCCTCATACATAAATGATACAACCAGATGACCTTTAAGATACTCTCACTTAGAGATTACATAGTACCCCTCCCAAATAAACTATTCAGGTCAACAAATTTTATTAAATTTATTTACATAATTTGATACCTGATACTCACTTTGCATAAAATATTCACTATATATTTTTAAAAATTAAAAGAAATGAAAATGTTAAGGCTTAAGGTGATTTGTTCAAGATCAGCCACACTACTGCTACTTTTAGTTTTATTTCACAAAATTTAGATATGAACCCCTCACAGTGTAGAAAGTTCCAGTTTAAGGCTAATCATTTTTTAGTAATTTCAGATTAAAAAATTTTTCAAGTCTATACAGTGGAAGGAATCACAATACCTTTTATTTGTCTCTTTCCTTTTATGCTTGGTTATTTCTTTTAAGGCATATGGAAAATGACTCATAAAATGGTGTTTGAAATCAATAAGATAATTCTTTCGAAGCCACGACTCCTATTAAAATAAGCGAGTATTAGAAAATCTGTAAGAAACAATTATTTAAAATAATCAAATTTAAGCAGAAATTGACTACTTGTTAATATTCAACTATAAATTTACTGTTATAATACAACTTTTGTTCATGATAGAAGATGTAAATAAATTTTAAGATCAGAATAAAATATTAGGGCAACCAATTCTCACCCATAGATCTTTTTGGTGCTTAGTAATTATCTTTACTTGCATTTTATCTACTGTTTAAGAGAATAAAAAGGGAGAAAATAAGATGTAAGAAAATTCTTAATCTGAACCACTAATGCAATATATATAAAAAATATATATATAAAATATATCAGAAAGTCTTCTACCTAATGTTCTATTTATACAATAACTATATCCCAGGAATTCTATTATTTCCAATTAAACATATTTAACATTGTCACGAAGCAATGCACTTCTCTAAAATTCTTGCAGTATTCATGAATCTGTCTTTCTCTCCTACTTAAAACATTAATTCCAGATCACAACACTCTTATTTCCTCCTATTCAGAGAACCAACCATTCCATTTTGCCAGGGATTGAAGGGTTTCTTGGGATGTGGGACTTGAGGTATTTAAAATAGCTGGTCACCCAACAGCTCCTTAGTATCCTTTTCTGGATTCTTCTCTTTATGCTAATCTATAATTGTATACTCAACATGTTCTTTTGGACTTCTAACAAGCATCTTAAATTTAACATGAAAAGAGGTGCCTGGGTGGTACAGTCCATTAAGCTCCCAACTCTTGGTTTTGGCTCAAGTTATGATCTCATGGGTCATGGGACTGAACCCCGTGTTAGGTTCCACACTCAGTAGGGAGTCTGATTAGGTTTCTCTCTCTGTCCCCTCCTCACCCTGCCCCCCATGCCCTCTCTAAAATAAACAAACATCTTAAAAAAAATTTAACATGAATAAACTCAACTCTCACCACCAGCAGTCACAGTGTCATTTGGACCGTAACACAGGATTATCCTTGCTTCTCTTTCCTTCACTATGCACATCAGCAGTCCCACTGGCTTTATCAGAATCCAGTTGCTTCTCATAGCTTCAATCACTAGTTACCATTCTACTCCAATCAACCATTTTACGTAGATTATTGCAATAGCCTCCCAACTGGTCTCCCTACTTTTCCTGCTGCCCTCAAAAGTCAATTCTCTGCATAGCAGCCAGGGTGATCTTTTAAAAACATAAATCTTGCTTCAAAATAATACATGAAGGGAGAAACAAAATAAGTGTATATATTGTAGGGCAGGACTGGTCATCCATAGGATGCATGGTGTGAGGTTGGGCCATACAGTTCTGCTAGAGCTAGGTGCTGACCACAGGGAAGTTCACTAGTGTTCTATTTGCAAATTCAACATATTAAAGTTAAATACACATAATTCAGATCATGCCACTTCCCTGCTGAAAACCCTCCATTGTCTTTTCATCACACTCAGGTTAAAATCCAAACTTGTTACCATGGCCATAGGGTCCTACATGATCTGGCCACTGTCACTTTTTCTCACTCATCTTCTACCATTCTCCTAGTACCTCACTTGCACAGGCTTTCCTGCCATTCCTCAAATATGTCAATCTGCTCTCACTTTCAGGGGCTTTACACCTGATAGTCCCTACTGGAAGACTGGAAGGTTCTTCCCACAGATCTTTACAAGACTTGCTCCTTTAACTTCACCAGTGCCATTCAAAAGTCATGAAAACATTTCCTGGCCACCTATTTAAAATAGCTCCCCCTCAGTCTGTTCAAGCACTTGTCCTCTCTTTACCCTGCTTTACTTTCATCTTTCTTCTTAGCATTGACATTATATATTTGTTTACATCCATCAACCCCACCAGAAGGTAAGTACTATGAGGGCAAGCAACCCTGCAATGATGGAATTTTCTTCATCTGTGTTGTCTAATACAGCAGCCACTAGCCACATGTACCTACATGAACACTTCAAATGTGGCTAGTATGACTAAGGAATTGAATTTTAATTAACTTAAATAGCCACATTTATTGATGCTCAACAAATCCTTGATGCATGATTGCATCTGACCATTCTTCACAAATTCTAATCCTCATGGGGAAAAGACATCAGCAATGAGACACATAAAGGTTGCATTACAATATAAAACTAAGATATAACACAATTTCTGTAATAATTATAATACTGACCCTGAGGCTATTAATACAAGACCCCAAAGACCCCAAAACCCAAGTAAATTAAAAAGTTAATGTTAAATTGTACTTCATTTTTAAAACTAGCTATAGATTAAGGATACACACAGTGTACCAGAAATAAGCAACCTCAGTAAGGACGAGTATTCAACCACTGCAAATACGATTTAATGTACCTTGAGATTTCTTTTTAAAACAAAGATCAGAGAGTTCAGACTTTTTTTTTCCCCCCTAAAGATTTTATTTTTTATTTGACAGAGAAATAGTGAGAGCAGGAACACAAGCAGGGGGAGCACGGGAGAGGGAGAAGCAGGCTCCCCGCTGAGCAGGGAGCCCAATGTGGGTCTCGATCCCAGGACCCTGGGATCATGACCTCAGCCAAAGGCAGACGCCTAACGACTGAGCCACCCAGGCGCCCCCAGAGAGTTCAGATTTCTAAAAAGGCTTTAAAAAAACACTATTTAGGTAGAAACGAGATTTTTCAACTGTGCAGCAAATAAACACATTTAGCAAAACCTAAAAGCAAACAGTTATCCTAAGACTGTGCCTAATCTAGGTGCCAATTTATCAACAGAAGACCTATACATTTTCTGAGAGAAGAGCTACAATCCAGCTTGTGGGACACAATTTGCATTTAAGGCCAAGGAATGCCATTTCATCCCTCCTTTAAAGTTTGAGCTGTTACAGGTCACAAAATATTAACTACTATTATTAACTACTAAGTTATAACTGAAGGTCAGTGAGAGAGGGGAACAGTGAGAATGGTAATGAAAAATAAATTATTGCATTTTAATGTCACCTTGTACAACTCACATACGTATTTATACTTTGTCTCTAAAATAATGGATATCCAGTTATTACAGTTCAACATAACCCATTTGCCAAGGTAAATTAGAATATTCTACGAGTGTATGCTTTTAAATACTATTTCTATTTGAATTAAACTTCCTTCAGTTCATTTGAATTTTAAACAGTAGCCCAATTTAGTATTCTATGTTGCCTTGAATGGTCTATGCAAAACAGTCTTCTGAACTTAGTGTCCTGCATTAATGAACTGCTAATAAATACCATCCTATTAGAATAGCATGGAATAGTTCTAAAGCATACAACTTTAAAAAACCATAAAATTAAGGCAGTGGTTAGGTCTCTTGACAATGTTATCTGAATGACAGTGGATGATATAAAACTAGCATAATTAATGAATTTGCATTTGGTCCTACCATTCTATCTAGTTACAAATACTATTACTAAAGGAATAACAATAATTACTCAGTGTCCATAGGTCACCAAACACCGAAATGCCCAGAATCTTTATTCCTTAGCCTTCTAAAAATGAAGGAAAGACTAGTACTTAAGATTTATGTTAATATCATTACTTTTACTTTCTATCCCAGGTTCATATAAATCCATTCAAGACTGTAAATAACATATACTTTTCTAAAAAGCTGTATGCATTACTACTGTCACTAGCCTACATCACAGATTGCCAAAAAAGACAGTAAGCTAGGCACCTGGGTGGCTCAGATGGTTAAGCGTCTGCCTTTGGCTCAGGTCATGATCCCAGGGTCCTGGGATCAAGTCCCGCATCGGGCTCCCTGCTAGGCGGGGAGACTGCTTCTCCCTCTGCCTCTGCCTCTCTGACTCTCATGAATAAATAAATTTAAAAAACATTTAAAAAAAAAAAAAGACAGTAAGCTTTGCTTTCATAAAATTATACATCCTACCCCCAACCCCGATTAATTTCTTGCCAATGTATGCAAATGAATCATGAGACAGGCTCAAAATTGTAGTCAATAAAATGCCATGCTATTTGAAAAAGCAATTCATTCTGGGGCACCTGGGTGGCTCAGTTGGTTAAGCGACTGCCTTCGGCTCAGGTCATGATCCTGGAGTCCCAGGATCGAGTCCCGCATCGGGCTCCCTGCTCAGCAGGGAGTCTGCTTCTCCCTCTGACCCTCTTCCCTCTCGCGCTATCTCTCATTCTCTCTCTCTCTCAAATAAATAAAATCTTTAAAAAAAAAAAAAAAGAAAAGAAAAAAAGAAAAAGCAATTCATTTAACAACCCTACAGATGATGGGTAATGGGTTAATAGTGTTAGAGCAAGCTCTTAAAACACATACTTTAGTATGATTCCATGCTTTTCAAGATTATCAAGTACTACTTTTAAGTTAACCCAGTCTTATTTTATACGGCCTATTAGCTTGAAATAAAAAGAATTAGAGAAAACCAAAAAACTGCATTGTCAGTTTTGTACATATGTAGGCAACTTCGAAGATTCACACCTGCCTAGTCAAAAGTCCTTGCAGAAATTCTAAAACCCGGATGCTTCGAGCTTTGAAGTATTGTTCCTGCAGCTGCCCTTTTTAAGTATGCTATCATATTAATTTAACACCAATTAATCTCAGAGCTTGTTCTTCCTTACTTGTACCATGGACTATATAGTATATTCTCTATTCTACAGCACTTTTAAAAAGCTGCCGCCAGGGCGCCTGGGTGGCTCAGTTGGTTAGGCGGTCATGATCCTGGAGTCCCAGGATCCAGTCCCATGTCAGGCTCCCTGCTGGGCAGGGAGTACGCTTCTCCCTCTGACCCTCCCCCCTCTCTCATGTGCTCTCTCTCTCTCTCATTCTATCTCTCAAATAAATAAAATCTTTAAAAAAAACAAAAAAGCTGCCACCATTCAATTCTCCCCCCAAACAGTAGATAAATTTAATCATCACAAAACACGTCTTTTACCATCAGCTTTTCTAATAAAAACTTGCTACAGACTTAAAATCTTAGCTTAATTTCACTAACACCATACCTACAACTACGGCTTACCTACATATAGTAAAGATAACTCTTACAGATGTGTTCTGATCTTATATCCCTTATCAAAAGAAAACAAAAGAGTATGCACTAATCAAGTCTGTACGTAACTTCTCTAAATCATAGTAATTTAAAAACTCAGGGTTGGTTATGAAATCTTCACTGTGGTCCATTTCTGCTAAAATTGGCAATGTGGCACACACTGGAAGAAAGTACTTAATAAGCAACATTTTTAATCCCATAAAAGGCCTGCCATAAACAATGCATTGTAACAATACTGTGAATTATATGTAATAAAAAGCAAATGAAATCGAGCTCACCAAAAAAAAAAAAGAAAAAGAAAAAAGAAAGTAATCAAGTTCATTAAGTTAATGCATTTCACAGGGCACCTAGGTGGCTCAGTCGGTTAAGCATCCAACTCTTGATTTCAGTTCAGGTCATGAACTCAGCCCTGCGTTGAGCCCCACGTCAGGCTCCATGCTCAGTGATGAACCTGCCTGAGATTCCCTCTTTCTCTCCCCTCCACTCCTGCCCTCCCCCCACTCAGCACTCTAAATCAATCAATCAATCAATCATCAATCTCCCCCCCAAAAAGTTATGCATTTCACTTAAATTAAAAATATTCAGAGAGGGCACCTGGGTGGCTCAGTTGGTTGGGCGACTGCCTTCGGCTCAGGTCATGATCCTGGAGTCCCAGGATCAGGTCCCGCATCGGGCTCCCTGCTCTGCGGGGAGTTTGCCTCTCCCTCTGACCCTCCCCCTCTCATGTGCTCTCTCTCATTCTCGCTCTCTCAAGTAAGTAAGTAAATAAAATCTTGAAAAAAAAAATTTCAGAGAATCTCATAAACTATTTTAACTTGCAGTTTAGGACAAAAGCAAGAAACAAGTTTATAGTCACACCATGGGAATGTTTTTAGAAAATGCATAACCAATTAGCAATAATATACTGTTTTCTAATTTGCCCATTTATGATAAAAGACATTACTAAGAAAATAACCCATTAAGTTCTCACCAATTTATGAGTTTCATCATGTTGTTTAGAGAGTTTCCACAGAAGGGAAATAATATTAAGAACTTGCTGCATAACCTGCAGAGGTTCTCGTTCTATACCATTTCCAATAGAAGCAGCTAGTTGTGGAGGCACAGCTTCAATCCAGCATTCAATTAGCAATGGAATTATTATCTCAATAAATCCTTTCAAGTTTTCAGTAGATGAGAGGCCTTCATCCACACTGCCTAATCCTCCAACCAGGTACCTAGTAAGGAAGGGTAAGAATGAAAAAAAAATTAATGATTAAAAAATATTATTCCTTGTTTAATTTAAAATATTAAGGGTAAAGTACCAGTAAAAATGAAGTTCCCTGAATTGATAATTACATTGATCAAGACTAGTAAGAAAATGAAATTCTAAGATGACAAAGCCAAGAAAAACTATCAAGTTTTACTTCTCTTTTAGGCTTTGCTAGAAATGAATAATTACTTTCAAATGACTCCTCCCATCAGTAAATAAAATCAAATCATGAGTAACTATATGAAAACTATAAAAGACAACTGCATGTCTTCCCACCATTAGCCATCAATGGTCAGCAGTTAAAATTCAATATAGGAAAACTGAGTGTGGACATAACTGAAATCCTTCTTACCGTAGCCTGAACTGTGAACTGACATTTGGCTGTGAACCCCCATTTTCATAAACCTGGATGTGCTGCTGGTCGTTGGCATGTTCTTTCCAGTTGATAAAAATGGAGTTGCTAGTGGCATGGGGATTTTCTTTTTGTTCCTGAAGTCCTTCACTTTCTCTCAACCTACTGGATCCATCTGCCAAGGCCTGAAGGAATTTACTGAGTCTCACTAAGACTTTCAGCCTCCACTGCTGAGAAGTGAGTCTCCGATTAGGATTTACAGAAAGTATCCAGGACTGGGATCTGTCTCTATTTATCAGTCCTTTGGACAGCTGCTGATGAGAAATAAGTTCTACAAAATTCTTAAGCAATATACTGCTACGGCCAGTAATTAAGGCTGGGTACTGTTCCAGCAGAATGTCCAAAACTTTTAAAGAGTCCTCCTGAATTCCTTCAGTAATGTGAGTCATGGCACTAGAGAGATGGGCACTTACCAAAGGAAAAAATGGAGAAATTTGTTCAGCTCGTATTTTGGGGGCCAGGAATTGAAGAAGTTGAACTGCTGCTAATCGTACATTAGCATCTTTATCTGTAAACACAGCAGTCACTTCACTTAATATGTTTGAAAGGTGTGCATCAATTATAAATGGGTACTGAGACAAAAGGTCTTTAAGTCCAAGAAGAGCACTTTGTTTAACCCCAGCATTGTAGTGATGCATCTGTGACAGCAAATCCTAAAAATAAAAATAGAGGATTTAGCTATATATGTATATTATAACATTTTCAAATAAACATGCCTAAAACTAAACTGACACTCCTTGGGGAAACTGCTTCAGTAAGTATTTCCTAAATGTTACCTAGCCTCTACTAAGAACAGAAACATTGTTTTATCTTTAAAATAGATTTAGCTTAGGGGCACCTGGGTGGCTCAGTCACTTAAGCATCTGCCTTCTGCTCAGGTCATGATCTCAGAATCCTGGGATGGAGCCCCGCATCAGGCTCAGCAGAGAGCCTGCTTCACCCTCTCCCTCTGCCACTCCCCCTGCTTGTGCACGTGCGCTCTAATAAATAAAATCTTTTAAAAAATAAAATAGATTTAGGACGCCTGGGTGGCTCAGCTGGTTAAGCAACTGCCTTCAGCTCAGGTCATGATCCTGGAGTCCCAGGATTGAGTTCCGCATTGGGCTCCCTGCTCGGCAGGGAGTCTGCTTCTCCCTCTGACCCTCCCCCCTCTCATGTGCTCTCTCTCATTCTCTCTTTCAAATAAATAAATAAATAAATCTTTTTAAAAAAATAAAAATAAAATAGATTTAGCTTAATAAAAACATTACATAATTTTCAGTTAGAATTTTCTCTTTTTGAAATTGACCTACATGAAGGCTTAGGCAGGCTATCATTTAAAGTGACAGCAATCATGATCACTATTTAAAGACCTACTATAGGGGTGCTTGGGTGGCTCAGTTAAGTGTCTGCCTTCGGCCTGGGTTGTGATCCCAGGGTCCAGGGATCAAGCCCCATGTCAGGCCCCCTGCTCAGTGCAAAGTCTGCTTCTCCCTCTCCCTCTCCCCCAGCTTGTGCTCTCTCTCTCTGACTCTCTCAAATAAAATCTTTAAAAAAAATGAAAAATAAAAAAATAAAGACCTACTATGTATCAAACATATGGTAGGTGCATTATATAATTTAACAGGCCCATTCTGCCTATTTTAAATGGTCTTTCAGGGTGTGTGTGTGTATCCTGAGTATAATATTTGACAATTTTATTTGTGAAATAATTTATATAATTTGTGAAAAAAACATAACTTCAAATACCTTTTTATTATTTAAACTTCAGAGCTTAAAAGCAAAACTATAAAGTGTTTATCCTCACAAAAACTTGTTCACAAATGTTCCTAACAGCATTACATATAAGAGTCAAAAAGTGGTAAGAAACTGAGTGGGGGATGGGCTAGGTGGGTGATAGGTACTAAAGAGGGCACTTGTGATGAGCACTGGGTGTTGTATGTAAGTGACGAATCACTGATTTCTACTCCAGAAACCAATACTGCACATGTTAACTAACAAAATTTAAATTAAAAAAAAAAAAAAAAAAGAGTGGAAACAACCAAATGACCATCAACTGATGTCTGATAAAATGTGACATAACCATGCACTGGAATACTATTCAACAATACAGGGCGAGGCTCAGTCGTTAAGCGTCTGCCTTCCGCTCAGGTCATGATCCCAGGGTCCGGGGATCGAGCCCCGCATCGGGCTCCCTGCTCAGCAGGAAGCCTGCTTCTCCCTCCCCTACTCCCCCTGCTTGTGTTCCCTCTCTCGCTCTCTCTCTCTCCATCAAATAAATAAATAAAATCTTAAAAAAAAAAAACAAAGGAGACCAACAAAAGTGCACATGTCATATTGTTCCATTTATATTAAGTGACCAGAAAAAGCAAATCTATACAGATAGAAGGTAGATTAGTGGCTGCCTAGAGCAAGCAGAAAAGAATGGGGAGTGACTTCTAATAGGTTTCTTTATGCCATGATTAATATGTTCTAAAATTAGATTATAGTGATAATAGCATAACTCTGTAAATATATTAAAAACTACAAAATGGTACATTTTAAGTAGGCTCCACAGCCGGGCAAGGAGTCCAATGCAGGGCTCGAACTCACAACCCTGAGACCGAGTCCTGAGCTGAGATCAAGAGCCATATGCTTAACCAACTGAGCCACTCAGGCACCCCTGGAGTGGTATACTCTAAATGGATGAATCTTATCATGCATAAGTTGCATTTCAACAAAGCTGTCAAAAAAAAATTTTTTTTTAAGCTATCAAAATTTTAAGCAAAACTATTGCTCAAAATTTCACACATTTACAACAAACCTGTAAGTTATGTGATATGTATGGATTCAAAAATAAGATCTTCATGAACTATAAAAACAGCTGGAAAACTATCACATCAAAAACTTGATACATCAAAAAGTTCAACACAAGAATTATTTCCAGATCATATATTAAATCATCAAATAGGTATACAATGAAGAAATCACTGCAAGTTTAGTTGAACAAGTCTTTCTAGAGGTGGGAAAGTTACAGTGGCAACTCAGATTTGGTTAACAAACTCCAACCATCAGCCATCCATAAGCCCTGAGAATTAAGAAAACTTTTCACAAAAATCATTCTAGATGATTTCAAAGGAAATGTTATTTTACCAAAACAATATTTATGATTTACCTTTATGTTAAGTTTTCTATTGTTTGTTGGAAGAGTTCCATCTTCTTTGAGTTGCTCAGGCAGATGTATGGTCTTCGTTTTAAAGTTTGTAATAGTAGCATTTTCTAACTTGGGTTTCTTTTTACCAACTTTTAGTTTTACTTTTTGAAAGTCATCTTGGCGTTTTCTTTTTTTGGTCATTCTTGAGTGCTATAGTGAAAAGAATTTTAAAACAATGGGTAAAAAAAGATAAATTCAAAAGAATAAAGTTTTCCAACATTTACATTACTCTAAAATTTATTTCAAAGATAATCAAGAATCAGGGCCAACAAGAACTATGCCAAAGGATCAAAGTATTAAACGGAAAATACCTTTACCAAGAGGTATACCTTAGTCAAGAGATACTGTAAAGAGGAGTCATCAACAATAAGGCAACAATCCTGCCACAGGTTTGTCAAGGGTTTTTAGCAGAGGAACCTTTGTCAAGCAACTGTGCTAAATGGAAACCTTCTGAAATAACATCCCACCCAGGGTCTGGGGGGAAAGGGGGGGGGGGCAAGCACACATTTGCTAGAGATATACCTTGTATCTGCTCCTAGCCCCTGAAAGTCCCTAAGGAACCTCTACTAACAAAACTAAGTTTTTTAATACAGCCTTTAATTGTCAAAAAAGTTTCATGAACCTAAGTTGACGCTTGAAAAAAATGTAAGATTCAGAGATATGCAGCAAGGAGAGTTAATGAGCATTTCAAGAGTAAGGAAAACAGGGTATAGGATCAGGAGAAGAGAGAATAAGCCTAGTATAGGCAAAAATGAGAGAGAGCAGCATTTTGAACACCAGGATAGGTTCAGATTAGATATAAAAAGAAAACAGTATACAAAAGCAGGATAAAAAGCAGTATAAAAGGAAATACAGTGTAACAGAGGAGTAAGGAACAAAGACGAGCTAGGCCACTGTTTTAATGAATAACTTGGGCATAAACATGTCATCTTGCACTTCCCCCTCTACATCACCTTCTTTCAATTTACATCCAAATTTTCCCACTTACACAAAAAATCTTTGATTTGTGTCTCCTACCCATTTCCAGGACACTTCTTACATCCTTTATTTCCACCCTAGACTGTTTATTAGTTTCCCCCATCAGTACACTTGCCTTGTTTCTAGTGTCTACTCCCTAGCCCATTTGCTGGAGTCACAAGAGAGCTCTTCCTAAACAGAGATCTGACCAAGGCTCAGAAGTTTTCAGCTGTTCCTTTACTCCCTTACAGTAAAAACTCCATAGCTTGACATATCACGTCCTTCCTAACTTCCTCTCCAGCTTTATCTTCCCACAAGCTAACATCTATCTAAAAAATAGCCTCCTATACCAGCTCAACTCTTCTTGAAACCTTTTGCAACATGCTGCAAAAATAATGAATTCTGCTTGTCACTATACACGCACTGCAATAGGTAAATACCTCTGAAATAAATAAAACTTCTGGTCTGTCATAATTATCCTACGTCCAGGTACTTTAAAAAAAAAAAAATCACAATACTTTAAGTCAGAGTCCAAAAACTTTAAGTAAATGAAGGTTTACATTTATTGTGAAATAAAATGGCTTGTGCAAGACCAAGCAACTCAAGTTCCAGGAATCCAGAAGCCAATCGCCTATAACATTATATCCCAATTCACATGATTTCAAGGTTTTAATACATTAGAGCCCCTTGAACTAAGTAGGATTTGGCTACATAGGGTAAGAGCAGATTCTAGAGCCAGACTGATTCAGTCCTTATCCAGACTGTCACTTTCTACCTGTAGTTAAAACTGTACCTCAGTTTTTATCCACAAAATAGAGATAAAAATACTTAACATCATACAGTTATTATGAGGTAAGATTAATGAGGAGCAAATGAGTTCATATTTATAAAACACTGGGAACTGCACCTGGCACTGTCAGATATGAGCACAAATGTGATTTTCTTAAAGTTTCAGGACTAGTACATATCAAGCACAGTCTTAAATGCATTATGTACATTAGCATTCAATTTTCACAAAACCACGTGAGGAAGGTGGTACTAAATCCACCTTAAAGATGTGGCTCACAAAGATTTGTCAGACCTGTATTAAGGAGTTGAAGAGGGACTAAAAGCTCTGCAAAATCAGCTTTATGTTATACGAACTGGAATTAAGGCGAGGATTGCAACCCTGAGTGGCAAAATGGTTTCTTATTTATACTGATTCCAAGTTTTCATCCCACCCACACCTCTAGTTATTCTAGTTTAAAAAAAAAATGGGTGAGCAAAACCTAAAATGAATACTCACATTGCCTCTTTTAATAAAAAAAAGTTTTCATTGATTAAGCAAGCACACTTTGTGAGCTTTCCCTACAATTTTATTACTAGCTAGTACCAGAGATGAAAATAAACGGTACAAGACAAAAAAATCAAATGAATTAACCCCAACTCACCAATCCTCTGTGCTATCTTTGGCCACAAACTACCTGACCTATGTCCAACACACAGTCTGTCAAGCTCATGTCATGTTATCCATCACTTTGTATTAATCAAACTAATTTCCCTCTTAGGAAAACTAAGAGGGCTGATCGCCATTCCTTGACTTTTAAAGCTGGTACTATTATTTTGTGGTACAGAGAGAACATTTTTATACTAGGCACTTTTAAAGTTCTATTACCAATTTGTTATTTTCACTTTAAAACAAAGATTTTCGGGGGCACCTGCCTGGCTCTGTCGGTAGAGCATGCAACTCTGGACCTCAGGGTCATGAATGTGAGCCCCACCTTGTGTGTGGAGATGACTTATAAAATCTTTTAAAATAACTAAATAAAATAAAAATAAATAAAATACAGATTTTCATAGCACAGCAAATCAAATAGTTCGACAAAGCCACTCTAACAGTACCGGTGTTGAACAGAAGGTACAAACTCCAACCTCAAGGGCTGAACTTTCACATCACTGGACCTCCTACATGGGTGAGCCCCCGAAGTTTTAAAAACTGAATTTCATACATTCCAATTGCAAATCTCCTAACTGCAACATAAGGAAGATTCTAGGGTGTCAGAATTTCGACCGAATCAAATTCCAGCTAGTTTGTCTGCCACCCCATCACCCTAATTTCTAACTTCTTTAAAAAATAATAATAAAGCATACTGCAGTTTTCCTTTGATAATTTCCTCGCCAACCCCTTACTCCCACGAGTTCCTCCCAACTCTACTGAGGGGGGCCAATCGGAGAAATCAGACTTCTCAGAAAATAAATGCCCCAAAGAGGGGCGAATCAGAGAACCGCCTATGCCGCTCTGCTCCGTACCGACCGCTTAACCCCCCACACCTTGACGGCAACAGGGCCGAATAGAAGACGCCCGCTCATCCCCACTGCGCGCCTTGGTCCAGCATCCCAGAAGTGAAGAGCCCGTGCATCGTAAAAACTATCGTTCCTTCTACTCCTGCGGACGGTGGTCAGGACCACAGTCGGGGAGCCGGGGCCCCAATCAAAGCACACCGGCCTAAAAGTCTCTCAGACGCGAAACCACGCGAAACCGCGCGAACCCGCCCAGTCACTTGAGGCGCTTCAAACGCCCGCGGGGCGCCCCGCCCCCGCACTGCCCCGCTCTGCACCCAGGCCCCGCTCCGCAGCGGCGCCGCGAGACGGCCCCCGGGGCGCGCAGACCGGCCACAGCCGGCCTGGCCCGCCTGGGCCGCGCGAACCGGGGGACGACGGCCCCGCGAGTCGTCCCGCGCCCCGGGAGGGCCCGACCCGACGGGCGGCGGCCGCTCACCTGAGGGCCCGGCCGGGACCGGGGCGCGGAGGCAGAAGAAAAAAGCGTCCGAGCAGAAGCCGACCGCGCGACGGTGTGCGCCACGGGCCTCCGCCTCTCGCTCCCGCAGCGTGTTTTCAAATAGCCTCGTCCTCACGCGGCCGCGTCTCCTTCCGCCGCCCGGAAATCAGGGCCCCTCCCCCGCCGCGCCGCGCTCACGTGACCACGGCCCGCAGCCGCGCGCAGCCGGGGAGGCGGGAGGGGGAGAGGTAGGCCCCGCCCCCAGGAGGAGGGGGCCCGCCGGAAGCCCCTCGCGCTCCGGGAAGCTGCTGGGGGAGAGCGCAGGACGAGGACAAAGCTTGGCCCGAAGTCCGGTCCCGAACTTCCTGGGCGTGCGTGGGGGAGGTGGAGGGGGGGGCGTCGGTGTCGCCCTGGTTACAGCTGCTTGAGAGCATGCCTTTTCTCCCCTCGTTAGACCACAGTTCCTCAGACCAGGAGCCACATTCAAGGAACAGAAGTTGAACTGAATTGGGAAAGGGGAAAGTTTCGGACTGCTAGAAGCGTAGAATTCCTGAGGACTTTAACCTGCAGGGAGCAGTTAAGAATTACTTGACAGAGGGTCACAATACACCTAGTAGCTAAAGCCTGAAAGTCTTAGTCGTGGATGTTCCCAGATATTTCAGTATCTTAGCGCTAAGATTCCTACTGCTGAAATTAAGTGGGCCCAGGGAAGTCGAGGGAGGAACTGAATGCCTAGAAAGGGGTTGAGAAAGCAAGGAGGATGGCTCTTCGAACTGGCAGGTGGGGTGGAGGAAAGAGCCCCGGGTACGGATTTGATACCTTGATTCAAATTTGTCTCTACAGCTTATCAGATATAAGACTGTAAAGCTGACAACCATATGAGCCTCAGTTTATAAGCAGAGACACTAGCACTGGGACTAAGAACATTCCTATTCTATGACCAGAGATAAAGCAGACCCAGATACCCACCTCTCTCTTCCCTGGCAACACAGCCATACTACCACAATCTGCCTTGAATCCACCATAAACAAACATTTGGGAGTCATCAGCATTATATGGTATTATATGGTATTAAAAGTTATGAGACTGGATCAGAAGAGGAAAGGCTTATTGCTAGCCAGACATGTCCCCTAAACTCCAGATTCCTAGCTAACAGCTTATTCAACATTTCCTTTGGACATCCTATTTACATCTGTCTCAAGGTGAACATGTCCCAAATGGAACTCCTGATTTGCCCCCTGAAAGTTATTCCTGCTACAACTTCATCTCAAATAGCAACTTCATCCTTCTAGTTACCCAGGCCAAAAATCCAAAGAAAGGCTTCTTTCTTCCATGTCATACATCTAACTCATCAGGAGATTCTGATCACATCAAACGTTTCCTGACTTCCACCACTTAACACCACTTCCCTTGCTATCATCATGGTCTAAGCCATCTCATGATCAGAATAGAAAAACCTTTGAATAGGTTTCCTGTTTCCATCATTGCACTCTGGTGTCTTCCCCCTACAGTCTAATATCAGCAGAGCAGCTGTGTGATTAATTTAAAATCTAAGATCAAGTCACACTTTTTCTCAAAACCCCTCAATAACTCCCCGTTTCACTTGGAATAAAGACAGAGTCCTTACCGTGTCCTCAAGATCTGCCATATTATGACATATCACTGAACCTCTGGACACACCTTCTACGACTTTCTCCTTTTTCCCTCTGCTCCAGCCACCCTTGCTTCTTGCCTGTGGCAAGGTGGCCCGGGTGATGATGTAGGAGACAGAAGAGTTTGGCCTCCCCAAAGGAAGTAGCCAGTCTTCAGCCAACTATTGCCATGAGGAAATGCAAATCTCATGTTCAAGAAAAAAGGAAAACAGAAAATAAGAAATCTGATCTTTAAATATTGGTGAACAAGCGCACTTTTTTTTTTTCCTATTTTTAAAACACTAGGGTGCCTGGCTGGTTCAGTCAGTAGAACCTGCAACTCTTGATGTTGAAGTTGTGAATCCAAGCCCCATGTTGGGTATAGAGATAACTTAAAAATAAAATTCTAAAGGGGTGCCTTGGTGGCTCAGTCGATTAAGTGTCCAACTCTTGATTTCAGCTCAGGTCATGATCTCAGGGTCATGAGATCGAACTCCACATCGGACTCCACACTGAGTGTGGAGTCTCTTTGAGATTCTCTCCCTCCCTCTGCCTCTCCCCTCACTTGAGTGTGCATACTCTCTAAATAAATAAATAATTTTTAAAAATAAAATCTAGGGGCGCCTGGGTGGCTCAGTCGTTAAGCGTCTGCCTTCGGCTCAGGTCATGGTCCCAGGGTCCTGGGATCGAGCCCCGCATCGGGCTCCCAGCTCGGCGGGAAGCATGCTTCTCCCTCTCCCACTCCCCCTGCTTGTGTTCCCTCTCTTGCTCTGTCTCTCTCTGTCAAATAAATAAATGAAAATCTTAACAAAAAATAAATAAATAAAATCTAAAAAACCAAAAACAAAACACTGTGTGGACTAAACAAAATACTTATGAGCAGGTTGCTAGTTTACAACCTCTGGTTTAAGACATGAAAATTATGTACATAAAGAGAGGTTTTTTCCAACTCTAAGTGATGAACTCAACAGCTGCAAGGATCACCTGCTTAGGGTGAGCCAGAATAGACCTTTGATAAATGACAATCATATAACTGATCAGGGTCTTTGACCCATGAGAGAAAAACATGTACAGTGAACACACATTCTAGAATCTGTGGCATGTTTCATTTTCAAAACTCTGTCCAATTGGCCACAAAAACTACATTATTAGTTTCCTAGGGCTTCTGTAACAAAGTATCACAACCTTGGTGGATTAAACCACGGAAATTTATTAATTCTGGAGACTAGAAATCTGAGATCATGGTTTGGCAGGGTTGGTTCTTTCTGAGGGCTCTAAAGGAGATGCTGCTTCATGCTTCTCCTAGCTGCCGGTAGTCTTAGATGTTCCTTGCGTTATAGATGAATTCTCTGTTTCTTCACATTGTCTTCCCTCTGTGTGTGTCTGTGTCCAGAGTTCCTCTTTTAGAAGGACACAAGTCATATTAGATTAGGGCCCACCCTAATGACCTCATTTTTAACTTGATTGCCTCTGTAAAGACCCTATTTCCACATAAGGTCACCTTCCGAGGTGCTAGGGGCTAGGACTTCAACATGTCTTTTTGGAGGGACACAATTCAACTCCTATCAGACACTAAGATCTGTGTCCAGAAATATCTGTATTTAATCTGAACAACGTCTCTTTTTTGTCTATGCTCAGAAGCATCACAAAAGTCTAGATTAAGTAACTTACTCCTACACAATTTATATAACCTTTGCAGCTTCTCTGTTTCTTACACCGGGCTTCCAGTTAATATTTGCTTTGGAAATAGGGTAATACTCCTAAAAAAAAAAAAAAAGTTTAATAAACTTGATTTTATAATGTCGAGGTGAATATAAAAGCATAAAATATTAAACTAACTCTTTTTTTTTAAAGATTTTATTTATTTGAGGGAGAGAATGATAGAGAGAGAGAGAGAGCACAAGAAAGGGAAGAGGGTCAGAGGGAGAAGCAGACTCCCCACTGAGCAGGGAGCCTGATGTGGGACTCGATCCCGGGACTCCGGGATCATGACCTGAGCCGAAGGCAGTCGCTTAACCAATTGAGCCACCCAGGCGCCCAAATATTAAACTAACTCTTATCTTATGTTTCAAAGTACCGCTAACACAAAAAACAGACTCTTTGAGGGTGCCTGGGTGGCTCAGATGGTTAAGCGTCTGCCTTCAGCTCAGGTCACGATCCCTTGGGATCCCATGATCCTTGGGAGCCTGCTTCTCCCTCTGCCTCTCTCTCTCTCTCTCTGTCTCTCATGAATAAATAAATAAAATCTTTAAAAAAAAAAAAAAAAACAGACTCTTTGAAGAAAGCTGAAAAGGATGACTTCAAATTTGGTACTATAACCAGAGAGAAAAATTTCAAACCCATTCTCTAGGAATTGATTGATATGATATATGCAAATTACTTAGGTAACTGCCTGGTACATTTTAAGCCATCAATAAATGGCAACAAATGTTACTATTAATGATGTATCATTGTGCAAAATGAAACTTTTAGTAGGTTTCCTAGATAGGAAAGTAACAAGAAACCAGTTCTGACTTTACATTAAAAGGAATTTATTGAGATAGTGGGTAACACACAGGATGACCAGGAAGGCTGCTGATCCCAGGCTTGGAAAAAGACAGGAAGGAGGAACACCAGCCAGGAATCAGGAGTACAACCACCATTTTTTTTTTTAAGATTTTTATTTATTTGACAGAGAGAGACGCAGCGAGAGAGGGAACACAAGCAGGGGGAGTGGGAGAAGGAGAGGGAGAAGCAGGCTTCCTGCTGAGCGGGGAGCCGGATGTGGAGCTCAATCCCAGGACCCTGGGATCATGACCTGAGCTAAAGGCAGACTCAACGACTGAGCCACCCAGGCGCCCCTACAACCACCATTATACCACAAAAATCAGTCCAAGACATAAGAATTGGAAATGAGGAAGTAAAATCATCTCCATTTGATATGATTGTATACCTGAAAAAATCAATTATAAAACTACTACAAACAATAAAAATTCAGAAAAAGTGAAGTTATATAAAATTAACATTCAGAAATCAATAGATTTCACATATATAGACAATAACGAGTTAGACAATAGACTGGAAAAGGAAGCCCCATTTACAGTAACAATCAAAACAGATAAAATTCCTGGAGTGCCTGGGTAGCTCAGTCAGTTAAACATCCTATTCTTGATTTCCGTTCAGGTCATAATCTCAGAGTTGTGAGATCAAGCCCCAAATCAAGCCCCGCATCAGGCTCCATGCTCAGCAAGGAGTCTGTATCTCGGCTTCTCCCTCTACCCACCCCCCCCACTCACTCGCTTGCTCTTCTTTCTCTCTCTCTCTCTAAAATAAATAAATAAATCTTAAAAAAATTCCTAGGATTGAATAAGAAATCAGATTAGAATAGTCAATAACCTACAAATGTCAATTCTCCCAAAATGTATCAGTAAATTGAATGAGATCCCAATAAATATGTCAATAGAGTTGGGGTTTTTTTCTAGATCTACACAGGCTGATTAAAATTTGCACATGAAAACTAAAGAATAACCAGGAAATTTTTGAAAAAGAAGAGCAGTGAGGAGGAATCAACCCTATTAGATATAGAGACACATTCTAAAACCTCAATAATTTAAAATGTGGGTTTGGGGGCACCTGGGTGGCTAAGTCGTTATGCATCTGCCTTCAGCTCAGGTCATGATCGCAGGGTCCTGGGATGGAACCCTGCATCCGGCTCCCTGCTCTGTGGGAAGCCTGCTTCTCCCTCTCCCACTCCCCCTGCTTGTGTTCCCTCTCTCACTGTGTCTCTCTCAGTCAAATAAATAAATAAAATCTTTTAAAAAAAGATAAAATGTGGGTTTTCGCATATGAATAGACAAACCAGTGGAACAAAATACAAAGTCCAGAAATAGACCCATATAAAAACAAGAATTTAGAACATTTATAAAGTCAATATCTCCTATCAATAGTATAAAGATAAATGATTTGCACAAATAGGGAGCCATTTGGAAAAAGATAAAGTTGCGTTCATAATTTAGATATATTTGGTGATGTATATTTAAAAAGCAAATCCATAAAAGTCTCAGAAAACAAAATTATTTTATTTTACGATTTTGACCCTGTACTAGAACTTAAAATCTAAATACCAGAGGGAAAAGTTTTAAAAATTTGATTATGGGCTTTTCCCAAAACTTTCAAAAATCTTCTGCATAACCAAAAGAAAAGAGGAAATAAAAAGTAAAGTCAAAAGGCAAATAACAAATTTGGAAACATTTGCAACTCATATCACAAGTAAAGGATTAATTTTCTTTTTTTTTAAGATTTTATTTATTTATTTGACAGAGAGAGACGAAGCGAGAGAAGGAACACAAGCAGCAGGGGTGGGAGAGGGAGAAGCAGGCTTCCCGCCAAGTGGGGAGCCCGATGCAGGGCTCGATCCCAGGAGCCTGGGATCATGACCCGAGCTGAAGGCAGACGCTCAACGACTGAGCCACCCAGGCGCCCCAACGATTAATTTTCTTTTTTTTTTTTTTAAGATTTTATTTATTTATTTGAGAGAGAGAATGAGAGATAGTATGAGAGGGAAGAGGGTCAGAGGGAGAAGCCGACTGCCGGCTGAGCAGGGAGCCCGATGCGGGACTCAATCCCGGGACTCTGGGATCATGACCTGAGCCGAAGGCAGTCGCTTAACCAACTGAGCCACCCAGGCGCCCGGACTAATTTTCTTAATATACAAAGAACTAGGAATAAAAAATGATCAAGTACTTGATTGGAAATACTTATTTCCAGTTTGTAGAAAAAGAAATATAAATCACCCTTACATAAAAGATATTAAACCTGATTCATATAACAAGATAAACGCAAATTAAAAGATGATTTTTCTGACGAAATAGAAACTCTGGAGAAATGGAAACTACTGGGGAAGGGAGGGCCCAGAGCACGGTCCGGCATCCACATCCACACCACAGGTGCTCCATCTCCCACCATGAACCACAACTCCCAGCACTTCTTCCCGGTCGCCCACAACGGCGTCCCCCACCACCACCTGTGAGATGCTCAAGGAGGGGCACGAGGTGGCTGTACTTGGGGCGCCCCAGAGCTCGGCTCCCGTGACGACCACTGTGATCAACATCTGTAGTGAGACAGCCGTGCCCGACCACATCGTCTGGTCCCTGTTCAACACCATCTTCATGAACTGGTGCTGCCTGGGCTTCGTGGCCTTGGCCTACTCCATGAAGTCTAGGGACTGGAAGATGGTGGGTGACATGACTGGGGCCCAGACTTATGCCTCCACCGCCAAGTGCCTGAACATCTGGGCCCTGGTCTAGGGCCTCCTTCTGACCATCACGTTCACCATTTTTTTTGTCACTGGATCACTGATGATTTCCCAAACAATTTCAGAGATCATAAAACATTATGGAGGGTACTCGTAGCTGCCCGTGGCCTGAGGCTGTCACCTCTGTCACAGTGTTTTATGTACATGTCAATCTGCCATTGTAGTCAATAAAGGACTTGTGTGAGGGTAAAAAAAAAAAAAAAAGATGATTTTTCTTACTTATTAAGATTATCAAAATTCAAAAGTTGAAGCTAGCCCTCTCACATTTTGTTTGTAGAAGTATAAACTACAGAAGATGTATTTGCCAGAATTAAATTTGGCTAGGAGTAACAGTAAAACACACAAAAATAAATTAGTTTCTCACATTAAAGTCAAGAAGTTAATTCCTCACATGAAAATCAAGATATAGGCAGGCTAGGCATGAGGTGTCTGCTCCAGGAAGTTCTCACACATCCAACATGCTTCTCTTTTGTTGCTCCATTCCCAAGGTCACCTCATAGTTCAAGATGGCTGTTCTAGTTCCAGCCATCACACCCATATTTTAGTCAGCAAATAAAAGGAAGGAGAAGGACATGGTCTCTCCATTTGAGGAGACTTCTTAGAAGTTACATATAGCACTTCTGCTTACATCTGTCCTTCTGGCAGAACCCAGACTGTATCTAACTAACTGTATAGGAACTAAGAAATATAAGAGATTTTTTGTAAGTAATAAAAACCTCTGCCACAAATATGATTTCATGAAATTTTTGTTTCAAATTTATGTAAACATGTATACTCATTGACATACATTCTTATGGTGGGTCTCAATTTTTTAAACTTTGAAAACTAAATGAGGTGATATAATATGATACAAGAACACAGGAAGAAAATAAGCATGATTATTCTTCTGACCTACAAGGAAAGGACTTTTTCAAA
Organism: Callorhinus ursinus; assembly: GCF_003265705.2. Lineage (NCBI taxonomy): Eukaryota > Metazoa > Chordata > Mammalia > Carnivora > Otariidae > Callorhinus > Callorhinus ursinus. The sequence goes on along the minus strand of NW_027397086.1, from coordinate 27,749,952 downwards.
GCATAAGAACAAAGAAGAGAAATCATGAGGGTTGAATTGGTAAGTTTGAACTACATAAAAATTTTAAAGTTCTATGTCAAAAAATATCTTTTTTTTTTAAAGATTGTATTTATTTATTTGACAGAGGGAGACACAGCCAGAGAAGGAACACAAGCAGGGGGAGTGGGAGAGGGAGAAGCAGACTCCCGCTGAGCAGGGAGCCCAATGCGGGGCTCGATCCCAGGACCCTGGGACCATGACCTGAGCCGAAGGCAGACGCTTAACCACTGAGCCACCCAGGTGCCCCTGTCAAAAAATATCTTAAACCAAACCAATAGGAAAAAGATAGGTCAGGTAATAAATGCTGTTAGAACAATTGGTGAGCCATTTTAAAGAAGAAGAAAATTGGCCTCGATAAAATTCCTAACATCAAAACCTTGGCATGCAAAAAATCTAAAGGAAAAGATTGAAATATTCGACAGTCACATTTGGGGTCCAGTCAGGAAACAGAAACCATGCCAGCTATTTTTATAGAGAGAATTTAATAGAAAGAATTGTTAACCATGTACTCAAGGAAAAAAAAAAAGACAGAAAGGATCTGAGATAGCACAAAGGAATAACTGCAGGAAACAGCCACTTTCCCAAGGGCTGGGAAAGCAAAGGAAGGAGTGGGGATGAGTAAAATTTAGAAGGTTATAGATGGGGCCCTCAGAGCTGGAGGTAATACCTCCAGAGAGTTGGGGGGTACCAACTGGCTGCTGTCTCTGAGGTGGTGCAACAGGGCTGCCTGTGTAAGTATTGGAAAAACTGCAAACTGGAATACTGCTCCAGAAGTTGCCCCTGGGTGAAGACTCATTGCTGCAGTGCTATGGACTCTATCTTTCTTCTTCCTTCTTCCTCCTTTATTCTTCCAGTCTCCTAGTCCTGCCTTCCACTGTCAGAGCCTAGCAGGGATCCGGCTAGCAGAGTACAAACATGGTTTGCAGGGTCCCAGATGCAGAGACACAGAACAGAATATAGAGGGGTGAGTTTGAAGCAAGAAAGGATTGCTTAATAATCAGAACTACACCAAAAAATAAATAAATAAATAAAAATAATCAGAACTACAACTTTATAAAAATTTTAAACAACTAAATAACAGAAGCATTGGAAAAAATTCAGTACATGTGTAATTTAGGGTTTGAGGAGACTTTCTTTGAAAAGAAAGGAAACCTAAAAGTCATTGAAGAAAAATATAGACAGAGTTCACAACATTAAAAAAAATTTAATGTGATATGGCAAATGATACCATAAACATAGACAAAGGCAAAAAAAATAGCTTAGGGGAAAGATTTGCAACACATATGAAAGATAAGTGGTTAATATCTGCAATATACAAGGAGCTTTTACAAATTATTGAGAAAATGACAAAAACAATCCTATGGGAAAAAAGGCCTAAAGCTATGAAAAGCAACTCACATGCAAAAAAATCCAAATGATCAACAAACTTTGCAAGCCTGCTCAACCTCACAATTGTCAGGGAAATGTAAATTAATATAACAGTGGGATATAACTTCTCACCAAATTCACAACAATTATAAACTAATATAATACCTCTGCTGGTAGGGATGCAAGGAAAAGTGTATTCTCATCCTTTGCTACTGGAAATGTAAAATAATGCCACCATTTTGGAAAGAAGTCTGAAAATATCTAAACAAAATTTTCTTTAAATTTATATTCTTTCAATCTAGTAATCCCATCCTCTGAGAATTTATCCCATAGATATAAAAGCATCAGTCCAAAGTATATAAAAGATATGTATTTCAACAATATTTGAGCAGCAAAACATTGGGAAGAAAATGGATATCTGGGGCACCTGCCTGGCTCAGTCAGTGGAGCATGCGACTCTTGATATTGGGGTCCTGAGTTAAAGCCCCACATTGGGCATGGAGCCTACTTGAAAGGAAGGAAGGAAGGAAGGAAGGAAGGAAGGAAGGAAGGAAGGAAGGAAGGAAGGAAGGAAAGAAGGAAGGAAGGAAAGGGAAGGGAAGGAAGGGAAGGAAGGAAGGAAGGAAAGAAGGGAAGGGAAGGAGGGAAGGAAGGAAGGAAAGGGAGGAAGGAAAGGGAGGAAGGAAAGAAGGGAAGGGAAGGGAAGGAAGGAAGGAAGGAAGGAAGGAAGGAAGGAAGGAAGGAAGGAAATGGATCAATAGGGAATGGTTTAATAAACTGTGATACACTGACTATTGTGGAGCAATTAAAAGGACTGAGTTCCATCTATATCCGTTAGTTTGTTTGAAGACATTTCCCCCCCCCCAATGTATTTTCAAGTAAAAATAACAACCTGCGTGAAAGTATATATAATCTAATCACATTGTTATGAAATAAACCAAAAATGCATGTATTTGGTTTTGGGTTTTTTTTTTTTTTTTTAAGTAGGCTCCACACCCAACGTGGAGCCCAATGCAGGGCTTCAACTCACGACCCTGAGATCAGGACCTGAGCTGAGATCAAGAGTTGGACACTTAACAAACAGAGCCACCCAGGCACCCCCAAAAATGCAGTATTTGTATGTGATCATGTAAACATGGAGAATGTGTGAAAAGTAATAGGTCAGGAAGTTACTAATTACCTGGGAGGAACAGAAGCAAAAAGGTTGTGTAAATAGCATAGATGATTGAAAAGAATGGTTATCAAAAATTAAAAAAATAATATTTAATACCTTAATGTTAAGTTTTTTTTTTTATTTTAACATAATATAGGGCACCTGGGTGGCTCAGTTGGTTAAGCGACTGCCTTCAGCTCAGGTCATGATCCTGGAGTCCCAGGATCGAGTCCTGCATCGGGCTCCCCGCTAAGCAAGGAGTCTGTTTCTCCCTCTGACCCTCCCCCCTCTCATGCTCTCTCTCTCTCTCAAATAAATAAAATCTTTTAAAAAAACATAATATATTTTCAAAACTAGGAAATTGCAGTTGGTACAATACTATTAACTCAGATACAGATCACATTTGGATTTGATCCGTTGTTATAACAAGCACTGATTTTTTATAGCTTTATTAAAGTATAATCAATACATAAAAACCTGTACATATTTAACATATACAATGTGATGAGTTTGGACATACATCAGCACCTGTGATACCATCACCACAAATCAAGGTAATAAACACATCCAACACCCCTGAAAGTTTCCCTGTGCCCCTTTGCTTTAAAAAGAAATAAAAATAAAATTTCTAGTATAGATCACTTAACACGAGATCCACCCTCTTAAGTTTCTAAGTGTACAACACCGTATTACTGACTATATGCACTCTGTCCTACAGGAGATGTCTAGAACTCATAGATCTTGCATAACTGTAAATGCATACCCATTGAACATCAACTTCCATCTCCCTGTCCCCTGGTGATCACCATTCTATTTTCTGCTTCTCTAAGTTTGACTGTGTCAGATACCTCCTATAAGTAGAATCATAAATGATTTGTCCAAGCATTGATTTTTAAATGCATGCTTGACCATTTCCCAAAACTTGAGATATGAATAAACCCTAAAATAACATACCCATAAGTCCCATTAAAAGTTCTGAAGAAGACTAATCTTAAGCAGTAAACTTCCCAATTTTGTTTCCTAAAAGGCTAAAAAACAAACCACATGTGTAAGAAAGTACATCCTTCACCAAATTGTTTTGTAAAAGCCACATGACCATTGCAGAGGTTAAATTGCCCCCTTGCAGATCCTACACATATCCATGGTCACTGTAAATATTTTCCCCCACTGGGGTATCACTGCCGCTCTCAGCAATTCTGCTAAGCAGGAAAAGTTTGACAATTTCCACAGCTAGAAAGTGAAAAAAGGGGTCTGTTGGGATTCAGATGAGTATCCTTGGACCCACAAAGAGTTTGATCTGTAACTGACTGTGAACAATCAATTGAAATAACTCACTACCTTCAGACCAGCCCTTGAACCCACAAAGAAAGTCAGAAGGTTGATATTTGTATCCCCAGTGATGATGCTCAGAGGTTTAACAACGGATACAGCTTTAATCTACCGAAATAGCCATTGCAGTGCCTCCCGGTTGAATATCAGCCCTGAAGAAACTAAGTCACAAGGACATACATATCTAGTAAACCATAAAGTTAAACTCTAAATCCACATCTCAAAACCCCTAAGCTTACAGGGAAAGAAATCAGATAACTTTCCTTATAATAGCCAGTTAAAGGAAACTTTTAAAATTACAAAATGGTAGTCACAGAGTCTGGGGCATTATTTCTAAGATACTATTCCTTAGAGCAGCATTTTGCCATTAGCATATTATATTTATAGTCAGAAATTTACTTTTTTAAAAAGACATTACTTCAAAATTTTTAGAACATTAAATAGTGCACGCGCACGCGCGTGCACACACACACACACACACACAAAGCTACTCTATACTTACCACGAATTTCTGAAAACAATAGGTGAATAAACATGAGGCCCACAAAGTAGTTCAATAATTTTCCAGTTTTGAAATTTCAACAAATTTTTAATTTTCTCATATGTAAGCAATTGCTTTTTCTTACTTCTATGCATTTTGTAAAATAACAAACCTTGCATTTTCTTGTATTTATAGTAGATACATTCCTAACTTATATTACAATTTACTTTTTTTTTTTACAATTTACATTTAATATAAAACATGGAATACAAACACATTAAATATGTGAGAACGGTACAGATATATAGGAAACAGGCATTCTCATCAGTGGAAGGAATGAAATGCTGCTTTTGAGGAAGACACCTAAGTATGTAGGAAGAAGCTATAAAGCCGTTTATGCCTTAGACTTCCACTACTAAGACTATATTCTGAAGAAATAACCAGATACATAAATAAAGATATATGTGTAAGAAATTTACAAGAATGTTGATCTCATCAATGTTTAAAGAGTGAAAAATCAGAAAGTCTAAATGTCCAGCAGTCAGTGAATATGTATCTAAAGTATGGCAAATCTTTAAGAAAAAATACAATAAAGCCTTTATTTTTTTTTTAAGATTTTATTTATTTATTTGACAGAGAGAGACACAATGAGAGAGTGAACAGAAGCAGGGGGAGTGGGAGAGGGAGAAGCAGGCTTCCTGCTGAGCAGGGAGCCTGACACAGGGCTCCATCCCAGAACCCTGGGATCATGACCCTAGCTGAAGGCAGATGTTTAATGAAAGAGCCACTCAGGCGCCCCCAGTTAAGTTGTGTTTTTTTTTTTTTAAGGATTTTATTTATTTATTTGACAGAGAGAGACACAGCAAGAGAGGGAACACAAGCAGGGGGAGTGGGAGAGGGAGAAGCAGGCTTCCCATGGAGCAGGGAGCCCGACGTGGGGCTCAATCCCAGGACCTGGGATCATGACCTGAGCCGAAGGCAGATGCTTAACAACTGAGCCCCCCAGGCGCCCCCCAGTAAAACCTTTAAAAACAGTATTTTTAAAAATATTTACTTATTTATTTTGAGAGAGAGCATGCAGTAGGAAGGGCCAGAGGGAGAGGGGGAGAGAGTCTCAAGCAGACTCCACACTGAGCGTGGAGCCCAACACAGGGCTTGATCTCACTGCCCTGAGATCACTACCCGAGCCAAAACCAAGAGTCAGACACTTAACCAACTGTGCCACCCAGGTACTCCTAAAAACAGTGTTTTTAAAGAATATTTAAGGATTAGAAGAAATCTTCAGTGGAAAAAAATCACCATTTTGCAACTCTTAGTAAACAAAAGGATCTAGGCAATGACTATCAACAGCTGCTTAAATCACAGAGAGTGAAACAAACATTATGTACCTTCTTTTTTCTTTTTAAGGTTTTATTTTCAAGCAATCTCTATACCCAACATGATGTTGAACTCAGAATCCTGAGATCAAGAGTCATATGCTCCACTGACTGAGCCAGCCAGACGCCCCCAGACATTATGTACCTTCTTATGAAAGTACGTAATACTACCTTTTAAAGTCTTGACAAAAAATTCAGAAGTGAATCTGATCAAGCTTAAATCTAACAATTTCTGGAAACTAAAAGCAGAGGAGCATGTTAACTACACTAGAGCAATGCAATCAGCACAATCTGGATGTGAAAAACTCAATGAGGCAAACAACATGGTTTCTCTAAACAAAGGTTGGTTTGAAGGAATAAAAGGAGACTAAATAGGAAGCTATAGATTAAGAGAATTTTAAGTGATGTATCAACCGATTGTAATGTATGGACTTTCCAAGGATATCGATTCAAATAAACTAAATTACATATATGGCAATCAAGAATATGAACACTAGATATTTTATAATATCAAGAAATCATGGATCATAATAAAGGAATTTTAATTATCTTGAAAAAGAGCTCTGTCTTGACAAATGAAAACACAATGGTCCAAAATCTTCAGGACACAGAGAAAGCAGTTCTAAGAGGGAAGTATATAGCAATACAGGCCTATCACAAGAGATAAGTGAAAGCTCAAATAATCTAACCTTAGATCTAGAGGAGCTAGAAAAAGAACAAACGAGGCCCAAGGTGAGTAGAAAGAAGGAAATAATAAAGATCAGAGCAGAGGGATGCCTGGGTGGCTCAGTGGGTCAAGCATCTGCCTTTTGGCTCAGGTCATAATCCTGGGGTCCTGGGATTGAGTCCTGCATTGGGCTCCCAGCACAGCAGGAAGCCTGCTTCTCCTTCTGCCTGCCACTCCCCCTGCTTATGTTCTCTCTCTTCTCTGACAAATAAATAAATAAAATATTTTAAAAAAAGATCAGAGCAGAAATAAATGACATAGAGGCTAAAAACACAATACAATAGAAAAAAAGACAGTAGAAAAAAGGGGGTGCCTGGGTGACTTGGTTAAGTATCTGACTCTTGATTTCAGCTCAGGTCGTGATCTCAGGGTCGTGGGATTGAGCCCTATGTCAGGCTCCAGGCTCAGCGGGGAGTCTGCCTGAGATTCTCTCTCTCCCGCTGCCCCTCCCCCCATCTATGTGAGCTTGTTCTCTCTCTCAAATAAATAAATAAACCTTTAAAAAAAAAAACAATAGGGTGCCTGGGTGGCTCAGATGGTTAAGCATCTGCCTTCGGCTCAGGTCATGATCCCAGGGTCCTGGGATTGAGTCCCACATCAGGCTCCCTACTCCTTGGGAGCCTGCTTCTCCCTCTGCCTCTCTCTCTCTCTCTTTCATGAATAAATAAATAAAATCTTTAACAAAAAAAAATAAAATAAATAAAAAAATAAAAAAAAGAAAAATTCAGTGAAACCAAGAGCTGGTTCTTTGAAAAGATCAACAAAATTGATAAACAATTAGCCAGACTCATCAAGAAAAAAAGAGAAAGAACCTGAATATAAATAAAGTCAGAAATGAAAGAGAAGTAACAACTGATATCATGGAAATACAAAGGATTATGAGAATACTATGAACAATTGTATGTGAACAAATTGGACAATAAGTGAATAAATTCCTAGAATCATACAATCTTCCAAAACTGAATCAGAAAGAAATAGAAAATCTGAAGAGACCAATTATTAGTAATGAAATTGAATTGGTAATAAAAAGGACTACCAAAAAATAAAAATCCAGGAACAGATAGATTCACAGGTGAATGCTATCAAACATTTAAAGAAGATTTAATATCTAGTCTCCTTGAACTATTTCAAAAAATAGAAGAGGAAGGAAAGCTGTCACATACATTCTATAAGACCAACATTATCCTTATACCAAAACCAGACAATGACACCACAAAAGAAAAAAAAAACTACAGAACAATATCCCTGATGAAAATAGATGTAAAAATCCTCAACAAAATATTAGCAAACCACATTCAATAATACATTAAAAGCTCATTCAGCTAACATCATACTCAATGGTGAAAAATTGAGAGCTTTTCCTTAAGATCAGGAATGAGACAAAAATGTCCACTCTTGCCACTTTTATTCACCATTGTACTGGAAGTAATAGCCACAGAAATCAGAGAGAAAAAGAAATAAGAGGCACCCATATTGGTAAAGAAGAGGTAAAACTCACTATTTGCAGATGACATGATACTATACATAGAAAACCCTAAAGACTCCACCAAAAAAAAAAAAACAAAAACCCTCACTAGAAGGAATAAATGAATTTAGTAAAGCTACAGGATGCAAAATGAATACCCAGAAATTGATAGTGTTTCTTTTTTTTTTTTAAGATTTTATTTATTTGTCAGAGAGAGAGAGAGAGAAAATGAGAGTAAAGCAGAGGGAGCAGCAGGCCAAGGGAGAAGCAGGCTCCCTAACCCTGCTGAGCAAGGAGCCCAATGTGGGACTCAATCCCAGAGCCCTGAGATCATGACCTGAGCCAAATGAAGGCAGACACTCAACTGAATGAGGCACCCAGGCATCCCAGTTGATAGTGTTTCTCTACACTAATAACAAAGTAGCCGAAAGAGAAACTAAGAAAATGATTCCACTTATAATTGTGCCAAAAAGAATAAAATACCTAGGAACAAACTTAACCAAGGAGGTGAACGACTTGTACCCTGAAAACTATAAAACATTGATGAAAGAATTGAAGAGGACACCAAAAAATGGAAAGATATCCCATGCTTATTGACTGGAAGAATTAATATTGTTAAAATGTCCATACTACCCAAAACAATCTACAGATTCAATGGAATCCCTATCAAAATACCAACAGCATTTTTCACAGACCCAGAACAAATAATATTAAAATTCGTGTGGAACCACAAAAGATCCCAAATACCCTAAGCCATCTTGAGAAAGAAAAACAAAGGAGGTATCAGAATTCCAGATTTCAAGACATACTACAAAGCTGTAATAATCAAAACAGTATGGTACTGGCACAAAAATAAGCAAATAGATCAGTGGAAGAGAATAGAGAGTTCAGAAATAAACCCATGCTTATAGAGTCAATTAATCTGAGACAAAGGAGGCAAGAGTATACAATGGAGAAAAGACAGACTCTTCAATAAATGGTGCTGGAAAAACTGGACAGCTACATGCCAAAGAATGAACCTGGACCACTTTCTTATACCATACACAGAAATAAACTCAAAATGGATTAAAGACCTAAATGTGAGAACTGGAACCATAAAAGTCTTAGAACATGACAGTAATTTCTCTGGCATCAGCCATACATAACGACATTTTTCTAGGTATATGTCCTAAGGCAAGGAAAAGAAAAGCAAAAATAAACTACTGGTACTACATCAAAATAAAAATCTTTTGCACAGTGAAGGAAACCATCAACAAAACAAAAAGGTAACCAACTTAATGGAAGAAGATATTTGCAAGTGATGTATCTGATAAGAGGTTAATATCCAAATATATAAAGAACTCAACACTAGAAAACCAAACAATCCAATTAAAAAATGGGCAGAGGACCTGAATAGACATTTTTCAAAGAAGACATCCACATGGCCAACAGATACATGAAAAGATGCTCAACATCACTAATCATCAGGGAAATGCAAATCAAAACCACAATGAGATATCATTTCACACCTGTTATAATGACTAAAGTAAAAAAAAAAAAGACAAGAAATAACAAGTATTAGTGAGGATATGGAGAAAAAGGAAAACCTGTGATCTGTTGGTGGAATGTAAATTGGTACAGCCACTATGAAAAACAGTACAGAGTTTTCTCAAAAAATTAAAAAGAGAAATACCATACGATCCAATAATTTCACTCCTGGGTATTCACCCAAGGAAACAAAAACACAAATTCAAAAAGATATATACACCTCTATATTTATTGCAACATTATTTATGATAAACAAGGTATAAAAGCAACCCGTGTCCAATGATAGATGAATGGATAAGGAAAATGTGGTATATACATACAATGGAATATTGCACAGCCATAAGACTGGATGAGATCTTGCCATTTTCAACAACATGGATGGACCTAGAGGGTATTATGCTAAGTGAAATAGAGCCGGACTGAGAAAGACAAATATCATGATTTTATTCACGTGTGGAACCCAAAAAAACAAATGAATAAACAAAAAGCAGAATCAGGCCTATAAACACAGAGAACATACTGATGGTTACCAGAGGAAAGGGGGGTGAAGGGTGGGCAAAATGGGTGAAGGGGAGTGGGAGGTACATGCTTCCTGTTATTAAATGAATAAATCACAGGGACAAAATGCACAGCATAGGGAATATAGTCAATGTTACTGTCATAGCGTTGTATGGTGACAGATGGGAGCTACACTTATGGTGAACAGAGCATAATGTAGAGAGAAGTTGAATCACTGTTGTACACCTCAAACTAATGTAACATTGTCAACTATACTAAGAAAAAAAATTTTTTAAGAGTTCACATCTTTTAGAAAAACATACTGAAATATTTATGGGTGAAACGATGATATGAAGGGACGGTTTGGGATTTGCTTCAAATATCCTTCCAGGAAGGGGGAATGAGTAGGGCAGAGATAAAGCAAGTTTATCCAGAAGCTGATAAACTACTGAAGATGGAGGATGTGAATGTGGGGATTCATGGCCTATTTTTCTACATGTAATTCTCTTTTATTTCTTTAAAAGATTTTATTTATTTGAGAGCGAGAGAGAGAGAGAGAGAGAGAGAGAGAGCACGAGGGGGGGGGGGGAAGAGCGGGGGGAAAAGTAGGAGGAGATGGAGAACCAGACTCTCCACTGAGCAAGGAGCCCGATGCGGGGCTCAATCCCAGGACCCCGGGATCATGACCTGATCTGAGGGCAGATGCTTAATCAACTCAGCCACTCAGGTGCCCTTATGTGTAATTTTCTATAATATAATCATTAAAAAAAAAATCTAGTACTGGGGTGCCTGGGTGGTGCAGTCGGTTAAATGTCTGACTCTTGGTTTCAGCTCAGGTCATGATCTCAAGGCTTTGAGCTCTTTGCTGAGCCTGGAGTCTGGGATTCTCTCTTCCTCTTCCTCTGCCCCTATCCCCTGCACTCTCTCTCTCTCTCTTTCTCTCTCAAATAAATAAATCTAAAAAAACAAACAAAAAACCTAGAAAAAAAAAAGGCAAGTAGACTCAAAAGGGAGTAAGGAGATTTCCTGGACCATGTTTTTTTTTTTTTTTTTTTTCCTATTTTAAAGATTTTATTTATTTATTTGAGAGAGAGAGAATGAGAGATAGAGAGCATGAGAGGGAAGAGGGTCAGAGGGAGAAGCAGACTCTCCGCCGAGCAGGGAGCCCGATGCGGGACTCGATCCCGGGACTCCAGGATCATGACCCGAGCCGAAGGCAGTCGCTCAACCAACTGAGCCACCCAGGCGCCCTGGACCATGTTTTTTATACCTTGTAATAAATAACCTATAAATAGCTACATAGAACTCTTATGCTACTGTAAATTTTGATATAAGCAAATTCACATGTTGGGGTAAATTTCTTTTTCAGGTTATACATCATGAATTTGGATTTGGAAAATAGAGCAATCATGCCCATGATCAAATGAAAAGACTGATCTGGGCCTACATTGCCATTGCCTGTGACACTTTGCCATTAAATCTTTCCCAAATCACTGGCCAACCCCAAAGGCTCCTAGTGCAGAGCCTTAAACAAGGCCTTCCTCTAGAAATTAAGTATGATCCTCATTTAGTTCACTCTTCTAGTCTTTTTCCTAAGTAACTCAAGTTCAAGAGGAGAAATGCAGATTTTCTGTAGATCTGGGTAGATAAAGTTGTTTATTCTTTCATCTAATGTACACTTACAAAGCCCTAAAATGTGACTGGCTTTTGTGATAGGTCTTGGGGACACAGTCCCTGCCCATTAATTATCTACTAGAGAAGACAGGAAAGTAAAGAGGCAAGTAGTAAATAATTTTTTAATCTAGATAAGGTCAATTTAATTTGAAAGAAGAAACTGGTTTACAATAATCCTTTTCTAGTCATTGCCAGATTATCTAATTGCTTTATTTATTTTTTTTAAAGATTTTATTTATCTATTTGACAGAAAGAGACACAGCGAGAGAGGGAACACAAGCAGGGGGAGTGGGAGAAGGAGAAGCAGGCTTCCTGCCGAGCAGGGAGCCCGATGGGGGGTTCGACCCCAGCCGGAGGCAGATGCTTAACAACTGAGCCACCCACCCAGGTGCCCTATCTAATTGCTTTAAAACAAAACTACTTCCCACTCCTTAAGTGTTGGGCAAACAATAGCGAGCAGATTGTGGCGGCAGGGGGGCGGGGGGAAGGTATACATAGCCAATTAGGGAAATGGTTCTAAGTTCCTACTTTGGGAGTCACTACATTTTTTTTTCTTTTCAGTAGAAAAATCCCTAGAGTAAATAGAATGGGAGCTGGCAGTGAGGGGTAGTTAGCCTAAGAATAGACGTCACTTCTGAAATCAAGCAGGGTTGGAAGGAAGATTTTGAGGCATAGAATCAACTCAAATAATGGAGATTCGATTATTATTTTATTTTTTACTATTGGCATGGGTGTTAATAAATTCAGGAACAGCCCAAATGTCCATCAACATATGAATGGATAAAATGTGGTATATAAATACAATGAAATATTATTTGGCCTTAAAAAGGAATGAAATTCTGGGGCACCTGGGTGGCTCGGTCGTTGGGCGTCTGCCTTCGGCTCGGGTCATGATCCCAGGGTCCTGGGATCGAGCCCAGCATCGGGCTCCCCGCTCCGCGGGAAGCCTGCTTCTCCCTCTCCCACTCCCCCTGCTTGTGTTCCCTCTCTCACTGTGTCTCTCACTGTCGGATAAATAAAATCTTAAAAAAAATAAAAAGGAATGAAATTCTGGGGCACCTGGGTGGCTTAGTTGGTTAAGCGTCTGCCTTCTGCTCGGGTCATGATCCCGGGGTCCTGGGAACGAGCCCTGTGTTGAGCTCCCTGCTCAGCAGGGAGTCTGCTTCTCCCTCTCCCTCTGCTCCTCCCCCATACTCGTCCTCTCTCTCTCTCTCAAATAAATGAATAAAATCCTAAAAAAAAAAAAAGGAATGAAATTCTGACACATGCTACAACATGAATGAACCTTGAAAACGTTATGCTGAGTGAAAGAAATCAGACACAAGAGGACAAATATAGCATGATTTCACTTGTAGAGATACTTAGAAGAGGCAAATTCAGAGAGAGAAAGTAGAACAGTGGTGGGACGCCTGGGTGGCTCAGTTGGTTAAGCGTCTGCCTTCGGCTCAGGTCATAATCCCAGAGTCCCGGGATTGAGTCCTTCATCAGGCTCCTTGCTCAGCAGGGAGGCTGCTTCTCCCTCTGCCTACAACTCCTCCTGCTTATGTGCTCTCTCCCCGTCTTTCTCTGACAAATAAATAAATAAAATCTTTAGAAAAAAAGAAAGTGGTGCCTGGGTGGCTCAGTCAGTTAAGCATCTGCCTTCGGTTCAGGTCATGATCCCGGGGTCCTGGGATCAAGCCCTGCGTTGGGCTCCCTGCTCAGCAGGAAGCCTGCTTCTCCCTCTCCCACTCTCCCTGCTTGTGCCTGCTTGTGTTCCCTCTCTCAGTCAAATAAATGAATAAAATCTTTAAAAAAATAAAAAATTAAAACAATTAAAAATAAATATACTTTAAAAATGTTAAATGTAAAGAACTGAATTGAATTGATTTACCAACAATCATTAAGGATTATCAGAGTATTCAAGTTCCTACTTGAAATTTTAGCTGTACTTAACAGCTCAGTCAACAATTCTTTACCTAGAATTCTCTTATGTAACACTAATGAAACAGGTTCAAAGTACTACATTTTAACATAAGTATCAATTGTTCTGGGACATACTGTAGTGATGGAGAAATGAGCTCTGGAGTTAAGCTGTCTAGGTGGGAATCCCTGCTCCACCGCTGTTGGGTATTGTGACTCTGGGCACCTTACTTAACTTCTCCAGGCCCTAGGTGTTTCATCTGTAAATGAGGACTATTGGAAAGATCAAATTTCTGAGACATAAAGAGAGCATTAATTTTAAATGTCAGTTAACATTATCATTACCTCTTCCATTTTACCTGAAATTAGAATTGCACTTCCAAGTAACTTCTGACAAATTTACTTCTCCGAAGAATGAACCTGTTGTAGGTTCTCACACAGAATAGGATTTATTATAGAAGACTCGGGTTTTTATATTAACCTTAGGGATATTTATAATACTTTTTAAAAAATTTCTGTATAGCAATTGCAAAAATAGTTTGATTTTGGTATTTCTCATCTCTTCCATTCAAGATACATAAATGGTTTTCAGGGGCGCCAGGGTGGCTCAGTCAATTCAGCGTCTGCCTTTGGCTCAGGTCATGATCCCGGGGTCCTAGGATGGAGTCCCAGGTCAGGGTCCCTGCTCAGCAGGGAGCCTACTCCTCCCTCTCCCTCTGTTGCTGTTTCCCCCACTTGTGCTCTCTCATTCTTGGTCAAAAAAATAAAATCTTTAAAAATATGGTTTTCAAAAACTTACCTCCCAAATAACTGATATTTTTGTTTTTTTAATAACCCACAAAGAAATCAATTTAAATAGTTTAAGAGTTTGAATATTTCATCAGGTTTGTCTTCATCTAATTTTTAAGACTATTTTAGAGATAAGGCTTTCCTTTTCATCATTAGAGTTCATTCCATCTGCAAGATGGAAAGGTACTTTATAATAGCTGAACAAAACTATTTGCGTTCTTGTTAATTTGATTCTGTCAATTAATAAACGTCTATCTTATCTTTTTTTGTAGGAGAGAAAAGCCCTCCATGATTACTTCACAATACCTCAGTGGATTCTTGAGATGAGCAGCAACTGTGTTGATATTTCTGAAAGAAACCTGTGCTCAATGACGCAGAGTTCTTTGGTGGAAAATGTGTGATTTGTGCCATTGACTTGATAACTTCACTAAGGTGCCTGTAGAGTCTGACTCTTACCCCCTGAATGCTGAAAGGTTAGCTTGGGCAGGTTTAGATTAACCAGCTCAAGGGGGCTAGTGCATAAAGACCGAGTGTCTATGTTTGGATTTATAATAAAAAATATACCTGCTACAGAGACTAGAAAAGTTAACATGCCAGCACATTTTCTCCCAATGGGCACACTTCCATGGGAAGAAAGAAAAATTATGACCACAAGGTTGAATAGTGGACAGGGAAATGGAATAACCTGAATGATTACTAGTAAGAGATCTTGAAGAACCCACTTTCAAACTTGGATTGGATTTGCCCTTAGGGAAGGGATTTCTGAAGTGCTGCAAATAATTTTCTCCCCCGAGCCGTGTCAAATGAGCACAGCGAAATTTTTAAAGATTTTATTTATTTATTTGACAGAGACACAGCAAGAGAGGGAACACAAGCATGGGGAGTGGGAGAGGGAGAAGCAGGCTTCCTGCCGAGCAGGGAGCCCAATGCGGGGCTCGATCCCAGGACCCTGGGATCATGACCTGAGCAGAAGGCAGACACTTAACAACTGAGCCACCCAGGCGTCCCAGCATAGGGAAATTTTTAGTAATTTCTCTTTTCCTTTGTTTAAAAGGATAATCAATTCCTCTTCTGACATTTTTTCTTTAGCTACAAAAATAAACTCAATTTCACTTCTGTCTTACAATCCAAGAAGTCTTTTTTTTTTTAAGTGACATATCCCTATTTGAAATCAGGATGTATCATTTTTGTAATTTAACTCCAAAAAATAGAATTTTATTTCCTTTATTTATAACTTCTTTTGGGGCCTCCCCATCACCACCACCTCCCACATGCATATAAATCTGCCTCCATAATGTGATTATCACCATTAATTATACAATTGTATAAAATCAGGATTGGGAATTTAAAAGCTTCTTTTTGAATAAACAGGCAAAACAAATTGATTTTACGGTAAGATATAAGATATTCTCAGAACTGCTGAGGACCTGTAAGAATATCATCTTTATAATTTATGTATCTTAATAGATTTTTAAATTTTCTACTACTAAATCTAAATTCTGAATTTTGATTGTTTTCAGGGTGGACCTCAGATAATAGCAAACAAAAATGCTCTCATTTGTCTTCACAGAGTATGGGAAAGGACAAAGAAAATCTTTGAGTAAACTATGTTTAAATAAATAAATACACACGTATTCACACACTCAAATATACGCACATTTATATTTATATCTGTTGCGTCCTAAAACTGGAAAAATATTTCAAATTTATGTTTTCTCTTTTCTGTACCACTCATTCTTCTTGCATGAAATGTGATTACAGGGACTAGTAATTACAAAATAAGAAAGCTAACTTGTTTAGCAAATGATTCACAGATATTTTCTACTTATACAGCAGCTACACTCTGTGTAAAACAGTAACCAGATGTTTGATGTTGAAAGTATTGTCACCTAACCATATTGTCACCTACCTCAACAGATGTTCTTCAGTCCTGACTTCCGTCTTTGGCATGATTTTCATGACCCAGGTTGAACAAAATACACCTTAGCATCCAAAGTTTTGAAAAATCACCAGGAAATTTAGAAGAGCAGGGGGCACAAGTGGCAAATTCATAAGATCATCTATTTAGGCCAACTCTTCGTTCGTACATAAAGAATGAAATATATACTATTATCATATATAAAATATGAGAATATATATTATTGCTCTCTCTTTAAGCTGTATCTGGAGAAGAAGTGTCTGAGGGAGAGCAGTACTGGAGGCAAGCTACCATGTAAAATTACCTGCACCACAATTTGAAAGTTGTGTGATTTGGGGCAAATTCTTATTTTTATACTTTAATTTCCTCATCTTATATAATTTGGATGATATTAGTACCTGTTCTATTGGGTCATGAAGGAGGGAAAGAGAGAGAGAATTGGGTATAGTCCCTGTTGTAAAGGAGGCAAAACTTTACCTTTACCCATCTTAGGTTTTTAATTGGGACTCTATAAAAAGACAGATTAACAAGAGAAAAGCAGTTTATTAATGAGCATGGCACCTATCATGCAGGAGAAACTTCAGTGAAAAGTACTAAAAATGGCAGCTTAGAATTCCAGTTTAGATAGCATTGTCAACAAAGAGCAATAAATTTGGAGAGAACTGAAAGGCAAAGGAAATCAGTTTTAGGTTTCCAAAGGTCAGCTAAGTGTGGGAAGACAAACATATGGGAGAAAACCAAGGGAATAGGATTTGTTCACAGATTCCTCCCGTCTCTGGTCTGACAAGAAAGTCTTAAATTCCCCTGGTATGGGGAAGTTACCTTTCACATGGGAGTTTTATCTCCTGCTTTCAGTGAGAAAAAGAAGGGTCAGACTGTCTTTGCACCTTCTGTTTTATAAGTGCCTTTAATTCAAAATAATCAATATGCCAAAGTGGCATATTTTGGGTGACATATTCTGGTTTCCTTCACCCTCATATAACAGGACAGCATTAAGTGCTGGCAAGGAAGTGGAGTAACAAGATTCTTACCTTTTGCTGGTAGGACCATAAACTGGTATGCCCACTTTTGAAAACCGTCCTTCAGTTTCTTTTTTTTTTTTTTTTAAAGATTTTATTTATTTATTAGAGAGAGAATGACAGATAGAAAGCACGAGAGGGAAGAGAGTCAGAGGGAGAAGCAGACTCCCCGCTGAGCAGGAAGCCCGATGTGGGACTCGATCCCGGGACTCCAGGATCATGACCTGAGCCGAAGGCAGTCGCTTAACCAACTGAGCCACCCAGGCGCCCCGTCCTTCAGTTTCTTATTAAGTTTAACATATATCTACCATATGACCCAGAAATTCCACTCCCAGGTATTTACACAAGAGAAATTAAAACTTATATTCACCAGAAATTGTGTTCACTAATGTTTAGGGCAGCTTTATGCATAACTGGAAACACCCAAATATCCATCAACAGGGGAATAAATAAACAAATTGTCCTATGTTCATACTACTCAGCAAGATGGAGGAATGAACATCTGGAGCACACAATAGCACAGATGAATCCCACAGACATTATTCTGATTTAAAAAAAAAAGAAAGAAAGAAACACCAGATACGAAAAGAGTATATACTGTATGGTTCTATTTATATAAGTTTCAAGAATAAGCAAAACTACATTTTAGAGATGGAACACTGGTTACCTCTCATAGGGTAGGAGAAAGGGGCACAGGGAAGCTTCCGGGGGGTGACAGAAAAAGTCTATACCTTGATTGGAATGTGGGTTACACAGGAACACATATTTGTTAAAGCCCATCAAACCATATTCTTAAGATTTATGCATTTCATGGTTCTAAATGCTAAAAAGAATTATATATGGACTTCATCGCCTTTAAACAAAAAAAAAGGATTCATTTGACATTTATTGATCATTTACTTTATGTCAGTTTTACATATGCTTTGTTACAAGTACTTTCATGTAACCTTATAATGTATCTATAATTTAGGTGTTATTATATAGCAATATATTACCTACTGCTGGGAGAGCTTAAGTAACTTAACCTGGCTCACATAGCTAGCAAGAGATCATGCTCGGGGTAGAGGTCTCCTTACAATGCCATCCTCTCTTCCTTACTTCAGAATGAGCTTATGATTCAGTCCCATAACTAAAACAAATCCTATTAATTGTATTTCACTGTTACATTTAGTTTTTTTTTTAAAGATTTTATTTATTTATTTGAGAGAGAGAGAGAATGAGAGACAGAGAGCACGAGAGGGAAGAGGGTCAGAGGGAGAAGCAGACTCCCTGCTGAGCAGGAAGCCCGATGTGGGACTCAATCCCAGGACTCCAGGATCATGACCTGAGCGGAAGGCAGGCGCTTAACCAACTGAGCCACCCAGGCGCCCTGTTACATGTAGTTTTAAGAGTTATTTTTTTTAACAGAAAGCATTTTTTTTAAAGATTTATTTATTTATTTGACAGAGAAAGACACAGCAAGAGAGGCAACACAAGCAGGGGCAGAGGGAGAGGGAGAAGCAGGCTTCCTGCTGAGCAGAGAGACTGACGCGGGGCCCGATCCCAGGACCCTGGGATCATGACCTGAGCCGAAGGCAGACACCCAACGACTGAGCCACCCAGGCGCCCCTAAGAGTTATTTTTTAAAAATTTGACATAATTTCAGACTTCTGACCTAAAGAACTGTGAACTAATAAATGGGCATTTTATTAAACCACTCTGTTTGTGGCTGTTACAGCAGCAATAGAAAATACAGATGTCTGGCTCTTCTTCAGACTGGACACCAGTCAAAGCCAAAGCCCTTTTCATGCAGGATGATATGGTAACACTCAAACATCTAGCACCATGCAATAGCCACATTAAAAGATAAATCTTTCAAAAAAAAGTTTTACTGAAGGATCTTTGGTGGCTAGAGGCACAAAGTCATTCAAGCAATTCAAATTAAAGGGAGTTTGTTGTAAGAATGTCAGAGGAAATCTCATGGACCACAAGCTCAGATAATGAACCTAGTCATTCCACAAAGGAAAAGGGATCCAATAGCATTTGTGGAAAATGTTTCCCTCCTACCTTCAAGCAAGAGCAAAGGGAAAATAAACATAAAATAATGTCAACAAATTAGTTAAAATTAAATGCTACCTTTCCCTCTACATTCTGCACATTCATGGCTCATTTCATATAAAGCCCTGTATAAATTTGGCTATGTAGGAACTAGGTAATTTAGGATTTTAAAAAATACCTATAGTAGTGACACCGGTGGGAACCGGTACAGAGTAGTACTTTGGATGGAAATAAAATTCACAGATCTTCAAGATGGATTGGGTATAAGGGTGAGAGAGAAGGAAAAACTATATATGATCCCCAGAATTTTAGCTCCTCTAGGAGTTCCAAGAAGATAAATACCAAATCTTTATTTTCTTTATCCTTGTATCTACAGTATTCAGCACATATTAAGTGTGCAATAAAAATATTTGCTGTTCACTGACAGAAAATCATTGAGCATATATATATATGATATATATGGGTACTGTATATAGGCAGGTATAAATATATATTTATATTATATATATATACACATATATACATAAAATATTTGTTTGTTTTTTTAACCGAGAGAATGACATGATGTTTGGGATTCAGATATCTAGCGTTGAGAGGGGAGAGGATGAACAAGCCTGAGAGAGAGTGGCAGAGCCCAAGAGCTGTCTATGAAAACCCAATCTCCTATTTGTTCCTGAGCATACAGCTAGACTACCGTTCCCAGCCTCTGTTAAGGTAGGTACAGTCTTGCAACTGTGCGCTATCCAAAGGAGTGTGAGATGCACCACACCCACACCAGTACCTTCAGATCAGGCTGAACCTTTTTCTACTCTCTTTCTGGCAGCTGAAATATGGACATGGTGACTCCGTCTCAACTGTACAAGTAAGGAAAAGGTTCTAGCAGATGGCAGAGACACAAGGTGGGAGGAGTTTGGATCCCTGAATCACTACATAGAGGAGTCACCTGCTGACTCAGAAGCCTACTCTGAAATGAGATGAGGAATGAACTTCCTGTTCTTTTGGAAGTCTACTTTTTTTTTGTCAACATAGCCATCCTTATTCAGTAGGGTGGGAGCTAGAGAGAGACACAAAAAACAGGGCTGTTTTAATAACTCAGGTAAGAGATTAATACCTGTGATAGGATTGGGGGTAGGTGAAGAAAAGATATGGGGATATTTCTAAAACACACTCAACAAGATTGCTTTACCTTCAAATTTCTTAAAATGCTGACAACTAGGCTTTCTTAAAAGAGACTTATTCCCACCAGTTAACAAAAACTTTTCTTTCAAAAATTATTGGAGACCTAACCATACACATTTGATCTCTAGGTAAGGAAAAAAAAAAGTAGGAATCCAAATCTAGGGGCTTTTGGAAAACAGGAAACTAAAACAAAAGAGAGAGGGTGCCTGGGCGGCTCAGTCGGTTAAGCGACTGCCTTCACCTCAGGTCATGATCCTGGAGTCCCGAGATCGAGTCCCGCGTCAGGCTCCCTGCTCGGCAGGGAGTCTGCTTCTCCCTCTAACCGTCTTCCCTCTCGCGCTCTCTCTCTCTCATTCTCTCTCTCGTAAATAAATAAAATCTTAAAAAAAAATTTTTTTAAATAGATAAAAAAAACAAATGAGAGACATTAGGGACAAGGAATAGATCCAACTGTTGAAACAATAGTAATAAAGGACAACAGGTTATAAATCCTATGTAATGACTTAAAATGGGGAAAGATGTGGAAGGCCCTTAGTATTTTTTTTGAGGTGGAGACAGTAGACATTTGCTAAATTTTTTCAAGATTATTTCCCACCCCCCTAAGTAGAAAAGAATTATGGTCAAAAAAAAAAAAAAAAGAAAAGAAAAGAATTATGGTCTACTTATAATGGTCCACATTTTTAAAAAATGTAAGTGCTCAAGTAATAGGGGTCTGGTTAAACTGATTATAGTAAATTCATGTAAGGAAACAGTCTACAGTAATTTCAAATTGTAATGTACATAGAATATTAAGAGTGATATTAAATTTCTTAAGGTTAAAATACAGTAAATATAGTAGGTTCCTATTATTTGCATTTTTATGAGTATGTAGAAAATAGTGGGGACGAAATCTTACAAAATGTTAGAGGTAGTTTTCTTATGCTTATGTGATTAAAAGTAGTTTTCTTTTCCTTATCTTTATTTAGATAAAAATATTCTGTGTTTTTTCTAAGGTAACATGTATTCATTGTAAAATTAAAATTGAAAATAAAAAGATGCTAGGGGGCACCTGGTTGGCTCAGTCAGTTAAGCATCTGACTTTTTTTGTTTTTAAGATTTTATTTATTTATTTGACAGATAGAGAGACACAGAGAGAGAGGGAACACAAGCAGGGGGAGTGGGAGAGGGAGAAGCAGGTCTCCCACCGAGAAGGGAGCCCAATGCAGGGCTAGATCTCAGGACCCTAGGATCATGACCTGAGCCGAAGGCAGACGCTTAACGACTGAGCCACCCAGGTGTCCCTAAGCATCTGACTCTTGATCTCAGCTCAGGTTTTGATCTCAGAGTCATGAGCTCAGGCCCCATGTTGGGCTCCATGCTGGGCTCCATGCTGGGTATGGAGGCTACTTAAAAAAAAAAAAATGCCCGATATCACTAATTATTAGGGAAATGCAAATCAAAAACCACAGTAAGATACCACTTGATACCTAGTAGGATGGCTACTATCAAGAAACAGAAAATAAGCGTTGGTGAGGATGTGGAGAAATTGGAAGCCTTATGCACTGTAAGTGGGAATGTAAAATGGCATAGCCACTATGAAAAACAGTATAGCAATTCCTCAAAAATTAAGAATAGAATTGCATATGATCCTGCATTTCTGGGTATATGTCCAAAAGAACTGAAAACAGTCTTGAAGAGATATCTGTACACTCTTATTCATAGAGCAGTATTCACAATAGCCAAAAGGTGGAAGCAACCCAAGTGCCCTCAATGATGAGCGAAGAGACAAAAGGAGGTTATACAATGGAATATGCAGGGGGCACCTGGGTGGCTCAGTCAGTTAAACATCCAACTCTTGATCTCAGCTCAGGTCTTGATCTCAGGGTCTTGAGTTCAAGCCCCACGTGGAGCCTACTTTTATTTATTTATTTATTTATTTTTTTTTAAAGATTTTATTTATTTATTTGAGAGAGAGAATGAGAGAGAGAGAGAGCACATGAGAGGAGGGAGGGTCAGAGGGAGATGCAGACTCCCTGCCGAGCAGGGAGCCCGATGCGGGACTTGATCCTGAAACTCCAGGATCATGACCTGAGCCGAAGGCAGTCGCCTAACCAACTGAGCCACCCAGGCGCCCCGTGGAGCCTACTTTTAAAAAAAATGGAATATTCAGCATTAAAAGGAAGGAATTTCTGACACATGCTACAACATGGATGAACCTTCAACACATTATGTTAATTGAATTAAGACAGTCACAAAAAGACCAATAATGTAGGATTCCACTTATATGAGTTACCTAGAATAATCAAATTCATAGAGTCAGAAAGTAGAATGATGGTTGCTGGGGGTCAGGGGATGGGGAATGAGGAGTTGTTTAATGGGTAAAGAGTTTCAATTTTGCAAGATAAAAGCTGTTCTGGAGATTAGTTGCCCAACAATGTGAATATACTTAACATTACTGAACTGTACACATAAAAATGGTTAAGGGGGAAAAAAAGTTAAGGGGCACCTGGGTGGCTCAGTCGGTTAAGCGTCTGCCTTGGCTCAGGTAATGATCTTGGGATCCAGCCCCACATGGGCTCCCTGCTCAGTGGGGAATCTGCTTCTCTCTTTCCCCCTGCCCCTCCACCCCACTTGTGCTCTCTCTCACTCACTCTCTCTCTCAAATAAATAAAATCTTTTTTTAAAAAATGGTTAAGATGGCAAATTATGTTTTGTGCATTTTACTAAATTATAGAAAAAGTTTCATTGAAAATGAATACAAATGAAGTTCTTTCAAGGAGAGTGAGTATTGGAAAAAATGGCTCACAACTACCATTTCAGAAAACCTTCCCTGACCAAGCCACCTCTGCTGTGATCACTCTTTTGTGTGAGTTATTTATTTTGTATTTAATCACTTTGATCTTTTGGATAAATAGCTGATTTTTTTCATGCTTTTGCATGAATGTGGATCATAAGCCCCTTCTGAATAGACATCTTCCACTTTCTTCTCTTTTCTATAAATAGTAAATGTTTAATTATATTTTAGAATTATAAACTTAAAGCTTTCATTGTGAACTACTAATAAAAATTATTAAAAAGAAAAACGAATGAAAGTACCAAATGCAAGTTCTGGATTCTTACATTCTCTGGTCTAAGGCATTCTTCTAAGGTCTGCTCTCAGATATTATTCAAGATCACAGTAAACACAAAAGATGTAATTCAAAAATAAAACTTTGTTACATTTTCTCTTCCATACACAATCAACTACTGTGAATAATAAAATTACATTAAACTGGAGCAGGAGGAAGGGTTTAGATCTCTTGACTTTTGCCTGCAATTTGCCCAAAACAATTAATTGCCTGCACCTATTACTCTTATAGTTTACCGCCCTCTTTTCCCAGACGTTTACTTGTGTTCCCTTCAGCCTGCATCATCCAGGAGGGTGGGAAGACTGGCTGATAATCATAGGTGTACTCAGTGCTTGCTAAAATTTTACTTCTTATCTAAAGATAAGCCAAAAATGTAGGATATTTAACAAGAAAAATTCAATATAATAGAGAGGAGAGAAGACAAAAGGAAGGAAATTGACATTTGCCAAGAGTGATGATGTGCCAAACCCTCTGTGGGAGTCTACTTTAATATCAAGAGTTATTTGTTAAGTAACTCTTAACCTTAAGATCATAATGCATATTTCCTTGCTTGGTGGAGGAATTTTTATCTGTTCCCTGTATGCGTATTAAGGGAAATTAAACAAATTTACTCATTAATCTTCTAATGTTTAACTAGCTACTGTGACTTTACAAATCTTGTCATAATTAATCAATATAAAAGACTAGACTATCTTCAGTTAAGGAAAAAGGCATTTATATTCCTTTTAAATCAGTTATGGTATACATAAAAATAAATGGCACGTTATAGAACTAGACTTTTTTGGTGACTGTTTACTGAACCCACAACCGTCCCAGCACAATAAACTTATCTACTATTAACTCTTACTTGAAATTTGTTTAATTATTTTGTTTGCAGAATTCCTGTGGCAAGTATGGTAATAAATTAAGAATGTTGCCTTTCAATGAAATTTCTGTGCCAGTTAAGTGTTACCTGGGCTATGCTAATGCAAATTGTAGCCGGTTCTTTGCAAGGGTGGAGGTACAATTAAAATATTCATCATAATGGAATTTAAAATGTAGCTTGATAAACAACCACTGCTAAATGTAACCTATTCCTGTAATAATTTTCCAGGACCTCCCTCCTCCGACTAATAATAGCCACATTAGCACATGCCTGAAATAGAAGCGTCCAAGTTCTTTCTGGTTTCTCTTGGGAATTATAGTTTCATTTTTCACTTAGGAACCCATTAACCCAACTACATTACAGTATTTTTTACATGGTAACCCTTATTTCCAGGTTCTTGCATGTTGTACAAACATGTTCATGAAATGAACAGAATATATCTAGTTTAAATCCTATGTTTTTGATCTTCTGAAAACATTCATATATGGTATATTTACCAATACCTGATCTCAAGGCATTTAGGAAATATTTTCTGATGAATACATATTGTTCAAATGGTGGCCAAAAATAGTGAATTACGTAAACCAACATTTGAAGTAACTTCCAAAAGTGAAAAAGAAACTTGTTAAAAAGTTCTTTCTTCTAATCAATATTTCTGAGAGCTTCCATCCTTTTTTTCTTTTTTAAAGATTTTATTTATTATTTATTTGAGAGAGAGATAGGGAGAGAGAGAATGAGCAGGGGAAGAGGCAGAAGGAGAGGGAGAAGCAGACTCCCCGCTGAGCAGGAAGACTGACGCAAGACCCCAAGCTCATGACCTGAGCTGAAGGCAGACGCTTAACCAACTGAGCCACCCAGGCACCCCTTCCATCTTTAATTTATTTTTTTTTAAAGATTTATTTATTTATTTATTCATGAGAGACAGAGAGGGAGGGAGAGAGAGAGAGAGAGAGAGAAGCAGAGGGAGAAGCAGGGACTCGATTCCAGGACCCTGGGATCATGACCTGAGCCGAAGTCAGACGCTTAACCATCTGAGCCACCCAGGCACCCTCCATCTTTAATTTTAGATCTCTCTCATTTTGACCTGCTCTTTTCCTGCCTTCCTTTAAGGGGATTAGCACTTGTAATTGGCAGAAGTAATCACATTCCCCAACCTTAACCTGACTGGTCATAGGTAACAAGGTCAATCACTAGCCTTCTTAAAACAGTTTATTCTTTTAAAAGCTTAAGTAGTTGTATGCCATTGCCTAGAAATTATAATTCTAGTATATAAAATATATATTTTTAAATTTTTTAAAAATTTACTTGTTTTGAGAGAGGGAGAGGGAAAATCCTTAAGCAGACTCCTCACTGAGCAGGGAGCCCAATGTGGGGCTTAATCCCAGGACCCCGAGATCATGACCTGAGCGGAAATCAAGAGTTGGACGCTTGACCAACTGAGCCACCAGGCACCCCTACATATATATTTTTTTAAAGATTTATTTATTTGAGAGAGAGAGAGAGAGAGAGCATGCATGTGGGATGGGTTTGGGGCAGGGGCCCAGGGAGGAGAGGGAGAGACTGTCCCAAGCCAGCTCTGCACTGAGCACAGAGCTCTACATGGAGCTTGATCTCACAACCCCAAGATCTGGACCCAAGCTGAAACCAAGAGTCGGACCCTCAACCAACTGTGCCACCCAGGCGCCCCTATAAAAATTTATAGGGGCGCCTGGGTGACTCAGTTGTTAAATGTCTGCCTTCGGCTCAGGTCATGGTCCCAGGGTCCTGGGATGGAGCGCCACATCGGGCTCCCTGCTCGGTGGAAGGCGTGCTTCTCCCTCTCCCACTCCCCCTACTTGTGTTCCCTCTCTTGCTGTCTCTCTCTATCAAATAATAAAATTTTTAAAAAATATATTTTTTAATTATCATGAATAACTAGCTATGTGATTTAAACACACACACACACACACACATACACATTTTAGGTAAAGAATAATCTCTCACTGATGAAGCCTGTACTACTCTGAAATCATTAAATCAAAATAATAAAAGCTGGGGGGCACCTGGCTGGCTCATTCGGTAGAACATCTCAGGGTCATGAGTTCAAGCTCCACGTTTGGTGTAGAGATTGCTTAAAAATAATCATAATAATACCTTACAGTTATTGATTACTTAATATGTACCAGGCATTGTTTTAAGAGCTTTACATGAATCAATTTAATTCTCATAAAAATTATATGAGGAAGCTATTATTGTAGTTTCACAGACTCAAACTGAGGTTAAGTAACTTGGTCAAAGTTATGTAACTGGGACTCAGGGGTGCAAGAGCACCAGGCTCCGGGGGTCCCAAATAGACCAGGCTTGCCGCTGACAAAATCCAAAAAGGCAGAGAGACAACTGGTGGTAAAACAAAAATGGTATTTATTTCCGTGAGGCCAACACCAGGAAGGCAGCGGACTAATGTCTCAAAGACTGTCTCCCAAGTGCTGAAAATACTTCTAGGTTCATATCAGGAGAATGTGGGACAAGGGTCAGTGGGTACACACAGGTGGGCAGGAGAGGTCAGGTAGAACCGTGTCTGGGGTCAGTCACATAGGGTCTTGCTGGCTCAAGGCAGTCCCTCTTGCTGGAGGGTTAGTTTTGGTTCCCATCCCGGGAT
This sequence comes from Callorhinus ursinus, assembly GCF_003265705.2. Taxonomy (NCBI): domain Eukaryota; kingdom Metazoa; phylum Chordata; class Mammalia; order Carnivora; family Otariidae; genus Callorhinus; species Callorhinus ursinus. The sequence continues at coordinate 27,722,861 of NW_027397086.1, read as the reverse complement.
CCTTTGCCTGAAGGGTCTTTTGCCTGAGTTAAGAGATAAGCTGAAAAGAACTTAATCAGAAAGTACAGACCGTGAGAGAGCAAAGGCAAAGGGAGGGCAAACAGGAGCTGACAACCCACAACCTGCTCCCTTAAGGTGGGACATGTATAACCTTTCTCAGACACTAGCGACTACCTAAGAACAAAAGCAGGGGGAAAAACAGTCAACTGATAAAAAGACTGCAGCCATGTAGGACATGAAACTCCATTATAGTTTGTAAGTGTCTTAATGATTTACAAGAAAAACACAATCTTAATAATAGACCTCCACACTCAATTTCCTGGAGCCCTAACGTCACCTTCACCTCCGTAGGATAGAAAACCCTAGGGGTGGGGGCGCCTGGGTGGCTCAGTTGGTTAAGCGACTGCCTGCGGCTCAGGTCATGATCCTGGAGTCCCGGGATCGAGTCCCACATCGGGCTCCCTGCTCGGCAGGGAGTCTGCTTCTCCCTCTGACCCTCTTCCCTCTCGTGCTCTCTATCTCTCATTCTCTCTCTCTCAAATAAATAAAATCTTTAAAAAAAAAAAAAAGAAACTCTTTATAAAAAAAAAGAAAACCCTAGGGGTGCCTGGGTGGGCTCAGTCAGTTAAGTGTCTGCCTTGGGCTCAGGTCATGATCCCAGGGTCCCAGGGTCGAGTCCTGCATCAGGCTCCCCGTTGAGCGGGGGGGATTCAGCTTCTCCCTCTAACCCTCCCCACTCTCGTGCTCGCTCTCTCTCGCAAATAAATAAAATCTTAAAAAAAAAAAAAAAGGATAGAAAACGCTATATAATCCATCACTCCTCACAATCACAATACAGCTCTTTCTGCTCATGGGTTCTGCCCCTGTGCTATAATTAAAACACCTTTGCACTGTAAAATGTCTCAAGAATTCTGTCTTGACTGTTGGGTTTGACGATCCTGCATCGCAGACTGAGGTCAAAATAGAGGTAGGTAATTGAAGCTCTCTTCCAGTTACCATAGTTTGTTAGGTAGAGGAATCAGAATTTCATTCCAGGCCTTTTGTCTTTGAGCCTGTGTTTTTAACCAGTATAGTAACACGCCTTTCAAATAGCACTCATGCACTTGTTTTGAAACTGAATTACTGAGGAATTTACCGCATTTGGTTTGACACCAAAAATAAGACTGAAAATGTTATCATGTTAAGAAAAGAGAAGAATTTGTTTTCACAGCAAAACTACACCAAAATTATCCCTCGGCATCTCCCTTCTGAATACCCCTATCTCTTGCCTGAAGCAAAAATACCAATGAGCACTCTTCTACACTAAGCCCAGGTTAGGCCTCAGAATCCTTCTCAACACAACATACCTTGTGCGTAAGAGGAAACCTGTACGCTGTATCTAGCAGTACACTAAAACATGTGGTTTCATGCAACACACGTGTATGTTACAGTTCAGCCTCTTTCCCTTTTTTCACAATGTATCTTAGAATTTATAAGGCCAAAGAAAGGTGAGAAGTCAATGCTTCCGTTACTGACAACCTTATTTAATTGTACAGTTGACTGTTAGAGGCACTGATCCCCCCCAAACCAAAAATCTGCACATAACTTTTGATTCTCAGAAACAGCCTACTGGGGTGCCTGGGTGGCTCAGTTATTAAGCATCTGCCTTCGGTTCAGGTCATGATCCCAGGGTCCTGGGATCGAGTCCCGCATCGGGCTCCCTGCTCCTTGGAAGCCTGCTTCTCCCTCTGCTTCTCTTTTTCTCTCTCCTCCTCCTCTGTGTCTCATGAATAAATAAATAAAATCATAAAAAAAAAAAAAGAAACAGCCTACTGTGGGCCAGACGCCTTACCGTTAACATAAGCAGTCAACCATCTATGTTACAGGTACTCAATACTACATTCTCACAATAAAGTAAGAAGCTAGGGAAAAGAAAATCTTATTAAGATCATTAGGGGTCTCCTGGGTGGCTCAGTCGTTTAAGCCTCCGACTTTTGATTTCGGCTCAGGTCGTGATCTCATGGTCGTGAGATCAAGCCCTGTGTCCAACTCCACATTTAGCACTGAGTCTGCTGGAGATTCTCTCTCCCTCTCCGTCTACCCCTCCCACTCCTGCTCGTGCTCTCTCTCTCTCTCTCTCGCTTTCTCTCAAATAAAATCTTTAAAAAAGAAAAAGATCATAAGGAAGAGAATATACATTTACAATACCGTACTGTATTGAAAAGAAAATCCACATATCAGTGGAACTCACAGTTCAAACTTGTGTTGGACAAGGGTCAGCTGTATTACCGCTTGAGGTCAAATTCTCTGGAAGCAGGGACTGAAACAGAAAATAGCATGCACACAGTTTATTGAGTGCTTCCAGGACAAAGGCAGCGAGGAAGGCAGGATAAAGCTGGAGAAGCCCCTAAGCAAGGACGTTTTCTCAACCTGATCACACCATGGAAGTAGGAGTACAAATTGCCATGAACTGTTGGTCCCACCTTGAGACAAAGGAGCCAGCCTTTTTATACCTCGGCACTGGGTCAATTATTGGCTGTGGGTTGCAGCTGGGGGTGGGAGGTAATCACCCCAGGAAAGCAGTTCCCATTTGGCCAAGAGCATTTCTGTGGAGAAGGTTGCAGCTGTGAGCCTTAGCGGCCAACACTCAGCAGCTGAAAATGGACGTGTTGGCCTGGGACCTGAGCGAGCACCAACATGGTGACTACAATGTCTTTTAATACTTGAAATCTTGTTCATGTGCATATATAACCTATTCTGAGCAGCACATATTACCTACACTAGCATCAAACAACTGCCAAAGCATCTGAGCTCCTCCATATCAAGATGCTGGAAAGAGAGCTTATGGAGAATCACTTGTGGGACATTTTCATGGGCCAGGCCCAGAGGAGATGCACATCACTTCCGCTCATGTACGGGTCAGTAGATTGAAAATAAAATGTTTTTAAAATGTAAAATTTTTCCTGGTGCCAAAAGGGAAAGAGAACTTGCCCCATCTCCCTTTTCTTTAGCATTATTCATTAGCATACCGTTGAATAGTCAACGGTAAAGGTTTATATGCCAGTTTAAAAAGGAGGGTGGGGGTGCCTGACTGGCTCACTTGGTAGAGCTTGTGACTCTTGATTGAGCCACACATTGGGTGTAGAGATTACTTAAAAATAAAATCTTTTAAAAAAAAGGGTGGTGGTTTAGGGCTACAATGGGAAAGTATGGAAGGTTCTATTGCTTTATATATATATATGTTCTATGTGAGATGCTCGATTCCATGAGCTCTCTCTCCAAAAGAGAATGCATCCATATCCCTGCCTTTCTCAGGTTCTGAGATTGCTTAATTTAAACACAGTCTTTCTTACCTGCAAAGTTTTCATAACCACCAACACGAGGGTTCTTCACCTATAAAAGCCATCTAGCAGCACCCACATTTAACGTCATCAGTTGCTCAGTGCTGACTACACCTATGATAACTGCCTAAGTTCTGCCTCCCGCAGCATCTGTGATTCCTTTAGCCTCTTGCTCTTTTATCTCAGATGCAGTCTTCAGTTCTGGAACATTCTTGCTGTTCCCTTTTCCAGTTTTTTCCAAACCATAAAGTTTTTAAAGCCTTTTTTTTTTTTTTTTTTTTTTAAGTAATCTCTACACCCAAACGTGGGGGCTGGAAACTCTGAGATCAAGAGTTGTATGCTCTTCTGACTGAGCCAGCCAGGTGCCCTGCCAATTATCTTTTTAATATACTCCCAATGGTGGCTGTAGTGATGCTCAAGGTAACACAATTCCATAAATTAGAAACAAGTTTAGAAAAGGAACATCGCTGAAACTGAAGGCAGTATAAATTCACACAGCAAAAAACAGTTTAACTATTCTGCAGACAAAACCATTTTGCAGCCAAGGAAACTGAGGCTTAGAGTGTTAGGTGGGACTCAAACTCTATGTTTCCAGCAAGTACACTAGATTCGCAGAGACGAAAATATTATCACAAGACCGACACGGGGCTCGATCCCAGGACTCCAGGATCATGACCTGAGCCAAAGGCAGACACTTAACAACTGAGCCACCCAGGCGCCTCTCTCCTCCATGTTTCTTAACTGCATTAAGGTAGGTCTTAAGTGTGGAACAGAAGGTGAGACAAATTCTGGGAACAAGGGTTAGCAAAGTGGAAAATCACGTTATGATACCAAAGAAAGAATTAGTAAGAGGTAAGTTAGTTGAATAGGTGGATTGAAGCCAATCTATGTTATTTTATAGACAGCTGAAAACAAATATTTAAAAAAATTTTTTTAGAAAACACTGGCTTCCTCAAAGTGGTGTTTAATATGAACTTAATTCAACATCGCTTTGGAGAGACTGCAGATTAGTGCGTTATTTGTAAGAGCCCCAAACTGGAAACAACCCAAATGTACTTCAATGGGTGAATAGTTAAACAAACTGTGGTATATCCACACCAAGGAATACTTCTCCACAACAAAAATAAGACCGTTGATACACACAAGAACTTAGATGGATCTTAAGGGAATTATGATAAGTGGGATAAAAGAATCACAAAAGGGTACATAACATATGATTCTATTCATGTAACACTCTGAAAATGAAAAAAAATTAGAGAGATGGATGACAGATGAGTATTTGCCAGGAGGGGGATCTGAGGAAGGGAGCTGTGGCCATAAAGGGTAGCAGCGGGAGGGGCGCCTGGGTGGCTCAGTCATTAAGCATCTGGCTTCGGCTCAGGTCATGATCCCAGGGTCCTGGAATCGAGCCCCACATCAGGCTCCCTGCTCCGCGGGAAGCCTGCTTCTCCGTCTCCCACTCCCCCTGCTTGTGTTCCCTCTCTCGCTGTGTCTCTCTGTCAAATAAATAAATAAAATCTTTAAAAAAAAAAAAAAAAGGGTAGCTGCAGGGACCCTTGTGATGGAACTCTTCTGTATCCTTACGGTTGCTGTTGTCACACAAATGGATACATGTAATAAAATTACATAGAACTACACACACACACACACACACACACACACGCACACACACACACACACGATTGCATGTTGACCTGGTGTAATCTGAATGAGATGGGTGGATTATTATCCATGCCAATTTCCTGGTTGTGAGGTTGTACTACAGTTATGCAAGATGATACCATTGTGGGACATTGAGGGAAGGACATATGGGATCTCGTTCCGTTATTTCTTATGGCTGCGTGTGACTCAACAATGACACCCAAATAGAAATTTAAGCAAATAAGCAAAAATATAAACAAACAAGTAAAAGGTGGCTTCAGCCTAAAGGTGTGTTCACTAGCTTTATTCTTGAACCTGAGAAATTCTTGTCTAAAAAGGGCAGTTATTATTTTGATTTCTTTTAGAAAGTACCAGGCAGTTGAGAATATAGTGTTCAGGATCTTCATGTTTTTATATATTCTTTCACCCAATTTATCCCCTTTCTTTAAGCATTGCAATAACATCAGTCATCCTGTAACAACTACTTGCCAAGTATTTCCTGCATACCCAGTCCACCTCAGGGGAAGTGCTGCACAGGGAGGATGGAGAAGGTGACCTTCCTCGGTACTGCCCCAGTGACACCCATCCCGATGTAAACTTCTTATGCAGACAAAGGCCAATAAAATATATTGGGTGAATGCCTCAACATCTGAGAAGCTAGGCCAAAATCAGACCCCCCAAAAGTTAGGAACTCACTCTGGCACAGTTTCCAGGTCCTGAAAAGCAGAATTCTCAAGAGCCAGCACGTCAGGTGACCAGGCCAGGTGACCCTCTTGCCAAATCCCCTGCCCTTTCCTATCCCAACATTTTAGCCTTGTTTACGCTAATCTCCAGGCTAAGCTAGCTCCCTCAGGTGGGGAGCCAGAAAATTGCAGGTCTTTCCCGTAAAAGTGCTTGGATAAGCCAGTCTATCCCTACATGGAACCGGGAGAGACCTTTCTCTCTGCTCTAAAGTCTACAAGAGGACTCATTTCTGCAGGGATCTCCTAAACGGAATGGAATATTGAGCTATAGAATTTGCCAGAATTCAAAAGGAACTGAGAAATCTCCTTGTACGCTACCATTACCCTGCAGATTGAGATTCAGAAAGGACACGAGTGATTCCCAGAGTCACATCAGCTAGAACTGGGCCTCTTAGCTTCCAGTCATGTTCTGCTGTTCTTCATTTCCTCTTTGAAGACCTGGAGGAGGGGCGCCTGGGTGGCTCAGTCAGTTGAGCGTCTGCCTTCGGCTCAGGTCATGATCCCAGGGTCCTGGGACCGAGCCCCGCATCGGGCTCCCTGCTCCGCCGGGAGCCTGCTTCTCCCTCTCCCTCTGCCTGCCGCTCCCCCTGCTTGTGCTCTTTCTCTCTCTCCCTGACAAATAAATAAATAAAATATTTTTATTTTTTATTTATTTCTTTTTAAAGATTGTATTTATTTATTTGACAGTGAGAGAGCGAACACAAGCAGTGGGAGTGAGAGAGGGAGAAGCAGGCTTCCCGCGGAGCAGGGAGCCCGATGCAGGGCTCGGTCCCAGGACCCTGGGATCATGACCTGAGCCGAAGGCAGACGCTTAACGACTGAGCCACCCAGGCCCCCATAAATAAAATATTTTTTAAAAAATGTATCAGTCAAATGAAGCTCTCTTTCTCCTCCTGATCTTCACACATGCTGTGCTCTCTATGTAGAATGCCATTAACGTGAGACAACCAACTGAAAACCTATTAGAACTAATAAGGAAGATTAGGAAAAAGACAGGATATAGGAGTCGCATATGAAAATCAAGAGTTTCCTGAAAATCAGCAAAAAATAATGAGGTGATGTTATATAAAAAGAAATTCCCATTTACAATATCAATAAAAATCAAACAAACCAACCAAACAAACAAACAAAAAACTCTTAGGAAAAAAACTGAAACAAAAGTGCAAGACCTATGTTTATAAAATCTATAAAACTTGACCAAAGGATGTAGAAGTTTGTCCTTCTAACTAAATGGAAAGAAAGACATTCTGGGGCGCCTGGGTGGCTCAGTTGGTTAAGCGGCTGCCTTCGGCTCAGGTCATAATCCCAGGGTCCTGGGATCGAGCCCCACATCGGGCTCCCTGCTCGGCAGGGAGCCTGCTTCTCCCTCTCCCTCTGCCTGCCTCTCTGCCTACTTGTTCTCTCTCTGTATCTCTCTGCCAAATAAATAAATAAAATGTTTAAAAAAAAAAAAGACATTCTATGTGGCCTGGTTGGGAAGACCCAAATAGAGTGATGTTACTTGTGCCCAAATTAAATCTATAAATTTCAAGGCAATTCCATTTAAAATCTCAATGAGATTTTCTTAAAAAAAAAAAAAAGGGGGCGCCTGGGTGGCTCAGTTGGTTAGGCGGCTGCCTTCGGCTCGGTCATGATCCCAGGGTCCTGGGATCGAGCCCCACGTCTGGCTCCCTGCTCGGCGGAGAGCCTGCTTCTCCTTCTCCCTCTGCCTGCCACTCTGCCTGCTTATGCTGTCTCTCTATCTGTCGAATAAATAAATAAAATCTTTAAAAAAAATAGAACTTGACAAGATAATTCTAAAGTTCCTTTGACTCACTGTAGCATTGTTTGATAGAGGAAAAGACTGGAAACTACTTAAATGTGCATTGGGAAGGAACAATAGGATGCTAGGTAGTTATTAAAAAGAATGAGGCAGAACTATAACTACTGACATTGGAATTTCTCCCAGATCTATTGTTAAATGAAAAGTGCACAATATGCTACAATAAGAGCCAAGAAGGAAGGGATGTGTATGTATTTTTATGTATATAGATAATATATACACTAGTATGTATCTGGGATGTTTCTGGAATGATACAGAAGAATCTAGTAAAGGTGATTTTCTTTTTTTTTTTTAAAGATTTTATTTATTTATTTGAAAGAGCGAGAATGAGAGAGAGAGAGCACATGAGAGGGGGGAGGGTCAGAGGGAGAAGCAGACTCCCTGCTGAGCAGGGAGCCCGATGTGGGACTCGATTCCGGGACTCCAGGATCATGACCTGAGCCGCAGGCAGTCGCTTAACCAACTGAGCCACCCAGGCGCCCCAAGGTGATTTTCTCTGAGAAGAGAACCTTTGGAACTGAGGGTCAGAGGTGGGAGGGAAACTTACTTTTCTCATATCTTTTTGTCATTCTGCACATGCAATAACGAAAAGGGAAAAGACTTTTCATGAAACAAGTTCAGCTGGAAGTATATGTGCAAGAAGAGCCAAAAATATTCTGACAAAGAAGACAAGGTAGGGGACTTAACTCAACTGAATTTCAAAATATACCAGAAATCTTTAGTATTAAAACTCTGTGGTATCAGACCTAGAATAGACAAACAGATCAGTGGAACAAAAGAGACGCAAGTATGTTGTGTTAATACAAATCCTCTGAGAACAAAGATGGAATGAGATAACGATGAGGGGAAATACCTGTAAGCGAAAATGGAGAGTGAGTGGAGGGGGTTGGGAATGCACAGTCAGACCACAGTGCAGACGCCCCAGGGAGTGAGAGAAGGAGGCAAGGTCTTAGCCTGCAGTGCACTTCTAAGAAAGTTTCAGAGAGTAGTATTACTAGGGTCTGGCGGTGGGAGAAATAGGGTACAAACTATCGGTTATATGATGAAGTCTGAGGATCTAATATATAACGTGGTATCCATAGTTGTTAATACTGTATCATATAATTGAAATTTGCTAAGAGAGTGGAACCTGCATTCTCACAAAAAAAAAAAAGGTACATATGTGAGGTGATGAATGTGTTAATTGACCCAATGGGGGAAATCCGTTCACAATGTATACATGTATCAAATCATCACATTGTACACTATAAATATATTACAATTTTATCTGTCAATTTCACATTAATAAAACTGAAAAAAAGAGAAGTTTCCACAAGGCCAACAGGAAGTCTTCCAGCCAAAGTCACTTGTTGGAGGGAATCCTTGTGTCCCAGAAACAGACCTTCCTTAGCATCTTTGCTGCACTCAGTCACTAACTGGCCTCAGAACAAAAACAGTGATGGATTTCAGAGTGTAAGAGCTGGAGCCACTGGCAATTATTCTCCTGTAGTAGGAGATCTGAGATGTCTATATATGGCATGCATACACACACACAAATCTGCTATGTGTGTATGTCAGGATTTGTACATATATGTATGATTATGATGTGATATATATATCAGGATGTAGTACATGTTGAACATGACATTTCAAGTCAATGAAGAAAAGATGATTCAATAAATGATGTTGGGATGACTGGCAGTGGATTTGAAAATCAAAGTTTTATTTATATCCCAACCTAACAGCTAACATCTAAATGTTAAAAATAAAAAACTTAGAAAGAAAATATAAAACAATATTTTCTTGGACATGCAGAGGCCTTTACAAGAAAATCACTAAACCTAAAATCCAGAAAGAAAAGATTAACCATTAGATTTTATTCAAATTTCAAGCTTTGATATGGTAAAAAGATCTGACAGGGGCAGCTGGGTGGCTCAGTCATTAAGCATCTGTCTTCGGCTCAGGTCATGATCCCAGGGTGCTGGGATCAAGCCCCGCTTCGGGCTCCCTGCTCAGCGGGGAGCCTGCTTCTCCCTCTCCCTCTGCCGCTCCCCCTGCTTGTGCTCTCTCTCTCTCTCTCTCTGTCAAATAAATAAAGTCTTAAAAAAAAACGATATGACAGATAAAAGTCAAGCACCAGATTATTTCAGCACACACACACACACACACACACACACACACACACACACACACAGTCACACTCTAGCCAAAAAAATAGGCTTGAAAAAGAAATTCAAATGATCATTAAACCTATGAAATGTTGCCTTTCTTACTAGTAATTAGAAAACTACCATGTAAAATAATGAGATACCATTTTTAGTTTCCATACAGACTAAGACTTTTTTTTTTAATTAGTAACACAGTATTGACAAGAAGCAGAGAAAAAAGTACTCAGATACTTTGTTAAAGGAAGTGTTGGGATGCCTGGGTGGCTCAGTGGGTTAAGTGTCCCACTCTTGATTTCGGCTCAGGTCATGATCTCAGGGTTGTGAGATCGAGGCCCACATCCAGCCCTGCATCCAGCCCTGCCTCTGGCTCTGCAGTAGGCATAGAGCCTGCTTAAGATTCTCTCTCTGCTCCTTCTCCCTCTCCCTCTCTCTCTGAAAAAAAAAAAAAAAAAAGGAAGTTTAAACTGGTGTAGATTTGGGGGAGGGAAAGTAGATAGTAGTCTACAAAATTTTAAGTGCCCACATGCCTTAAATCAGAATTCCAAATCTAGAAATCTGTGAAACAAAAATATTCACACATATGCACAAAGACGTATGGACAAGGACGTTTTGTGTGGACAATGCTTGTAGAAGCAAAACGTAGGAAAAAAGCCTAAGTGATGGTCATTAAAGGAATATTAAAGGCACATTAGAGGATGTAAGTGCTTTTGGTTATATACAATGTATTCCATATATAGTAAACGGCTGCACTTATGTAGGATATCTTATATTTTATGGAATATTCTGACTCCATTAAAAAGCAAAGAAAACTATAGCTTTATATATATTAGTGTGGAAAGATCAAGGTATTTTACTAAGTGGAAAATCAATGTGTGGAACAATGTTATAATGATTTGTTTTGCTAACTTTTAAAACAAAAGAAAAATCTATGTAAATAATGTTTGTTGATAAATATAATTTTTTGGGAAGAATCACATGCTATCATGTTGTTTTTTCTGGTTTGTCCATTTTTTTTTTTTGGCTTGTCCATTTTCTAGCCATGAATGTTATTACTCTTATTATTTTGAAAATATCGATAGATGGGAGGTGGGATTATGGGCTCCTCTTTATTTTTCTCTGAATTTGAAAAGAAAATAACAGAAGTTATTTATTTATTTTTTTAGGATTTTATTTATTTATTTGACTGAGAGAGAGAGCACAAGCAGGGGGAACAGTAGAGGGAGAAGAAGCAGGCTCCCCACACAGCAGGGAGCCTGATAAGGGGCTTGATCCCAGGACCCTGAGATCATGGCCCAATGCGAAGGCAGCTGCCCGACCATCTGAGCCACCCAGGCACCCCAACAAAAGTTATTTTAAAATAACATTGAGGGGCACCTGGGTGGCTCAGTTGTTAAGCGTCAGCCTTCAGCTCAGGTCATGATCCCAGGGTCCTGGGATTGAGCTCCACATCAGGCTCCCCACTCGTCAGGAAACCTGCTTCTCCCTCTCCCACTCCCCCACTTGTGTTCCCTCTCTCGCTGTGTCTCTCTCTGTCAAATAAATAAATAAAATCTGTAAAGAAACAAACAAACAAACATTGAAAGAGGGCACCTGGGTGGCTCAGTTAAACGTCTGTGCAAACACACACACTGAACTAAATACTTATGTAATATGTAGATACAAATATAGGTGTTCACTGATACACCAACCTGTTAATAGGGATGATCAGGGGTGCCTGGCTGGCTCACTGGGTAGAGCGTGTGACTCTTGATCTCAGGGTTGTGAATTTGAGCCTCATGTTGAGTGTGGAGATCGCTTAAAAATAAATAAATAAAATTTAAAAAATAGAAAAATAGGGATGATTTGTGTAGAGAGAAATGATACTATCGGGATAGGTGAAGGACACTTCATCTACATACACTTTATACTTCCATATTGTAGTTTTGAAGTTTTTCTCATTCATTACAGTTTTACAGATTCATTATTGTACCTATGGCTTTCGCTCTGAAAATTTAAAATTTTATTTGGTTCCAGAAAATTATCGCTGCTCTCTTTTCACCACTCTTCCACCACTTTATTCTCTTCCAGAACTCCTAAATGTCTAGATCTAGATAGATCTTAAAACGGCTTTATTGACGTATAATTCCCATAACATACATAATCATTCATCCACTATTAAATATTTTGGAATGTCTCAAACTATCTTCCATGTTTCTTTTTTCTTTTCTTTTTTTTTAAGATTTTATTTATTTATTTGACAGAGAGAGACAGTGAGAGAGGGAACACAAGCAGGGGGAGTGGGAGAGGGAGAAGCAGGCTTCCCGCTGAGCAGGGAGCTGATGCGGGGCTCGATCCCAGGGCCCCGGGATCATGACCTGAGCCGAAGGCAGATGCTTACCAACTGAGCCACCCAGGTGCCCCTATCCTCCATGTTTCTTTTTTTTTTTTTTTATAAAGATTTTATTTATTTATTTGAGAGAGAGAGAGAGAGAAACAGCATGAGAGGGGAGAAGGTCAGAGGGAGAAGCAGGCTCCCCGCTGAGCCGGGAGCCCGATGTGGGACTTGATCCCAGGACTCCGGGATCATGACCTGAGCCGAAAGCAGTCGCTCAACCAACTGAGCCACCCAGGCGCCCTATCCTCCATGTTTCTTAACTGCGTTTTCTTATTTTCAAAACAATTTGTTCATCTCTGTGGTGCTCCTGAATTAATTTGTCAGGGATATTTCTCAAGTCCTTTTATTTTTTTTAATAATATTCATTCTAGGGGTGCCTGGGTGGCTCAGTCAGTTAAGCGTCCAATTCTTCAGCTCAGGTCATGATCTGGGGAGTGTGGAATGGAGCCCTGCTTCAGGCTCTCTGCTCAGTGGGAGCCTCCTCTCTCTCTCTCTCTCTCTCTGCCCCTCCCCACTCACTCATTTTCTCTCTCTAAAATAAATAAATCAATCTTTAAAAAAATAGCATTCATTCTAGACTTTATCTTGTTTGCTGAGATTTTTATTTCACTGTGGTTTTCCTTTCCACTAGTAGTGTTTCATGATTCTGTTCTCCTCTATGGATGTTCTTTATTTGCTTCTTTGAGAATCATAAACTTTTTCTTTTCTCTGTCATCTGTTTCCTTAGGAGTGCATCTTCCGTTTGTTGTTTTCCATTTTTGGTCCCACCCCACCATGACTGGTCATTTTGCAGTGTCCTCTCTGTGACTGACCAGGATATTCCATCAACAGATAGCATCCAATCCCTGGTTTATTGCACTTTTTTTTTTATTATGTTATGTTAATCACCATACATTGCATCATTAGTTTTTGATGTAGTGTTCCATGATTCATTGTTTGCGTATAACACCCAGAGCTCCATACAGAACGTGCCCTCTTTAATACCCATCACCAGGCTAACCCATCCTCCCACGCCCCTCCCCTCTGGAACCCTCTGTTTGTTTCTCAGAGTCCATTGTCTCTCATGGTTCGTTTCCCCCTTCAATTCCCCCTCTTCGTTCTTCCCCTCCTGCTATCTTCTTTTTTTTTTTTTAACATATA